>NC_091876.1:4422622-4737046 GCF_019399895.1 Cardiocondyla obscurior
ACTGATTATTAATTAAATTATTGAAATGTATTGTTTATCGCAGTTTCATATTTTTGAAAGACATGGAGAAAATCGGAGTTCTCATTGTCAAATAATTAGTGAACACACGACAATACAGTGTTCGAGCACGTTACTCGATTACTCAGTTTTTTTTAATGATATAAAGATTACAAAGCATGACTTGCAATGTGATAATAAAGGTGAATAGTGAGGAAGACAATTCTTGATATCGGTAGTAATATCGGTATCTGATTCATTCCTGTTGAATTTGAATGGTGTGAGTCACCGCATAATTAAAACAACAGTTTTTTACTATCCGGGAATGATAAGAAACAAATAAAAAGTCATTTTACGATTAAATACGTGTTTCATCATGAAATAAAATAAAATCATCATCCAGTAAATAACTCAGACAATGACATAGTAGGCGCCAGTCTTCTTGCAATAAAACTTTTCATGAAGTTATTGACGTAAGTAATGATATACATACATAATTATAATTAAAATTAAATACGTATAGATACGCATACGAATTCTACTCACAAAATTCTGTTGTAACCCTTTTAAAAAATAGATTCCTGACAACACGGTATTCATCTCGAGCTCTCACTTTTCGACATTGAATGTTTTCCGCTGACGTTAATTTTTAACCGCGCTTTTAACGTTGCATTTATTTAAAATATCTCAATATTTCGAAATCATGTCGCAACACGACTTTGTTCAGATCATTGATTACATGTCGTTGTAAGATATTATTCCGCAATGTATTGTGTGCACACAAAGCGCATCGTATTCATGTGTTGATATATCATAATAGTCATTCGATATCTTGCAACGTGTCGCAAATTAATGCTTGCTAACGATTCCCGGCACTTCGCCGCGCGAAAAGTTGATACGAATTGCATCATCATCGATAATTGAGCTTTCATCACTGATCATCAATGATCAAATATCTCTAACATTCGTTCGCGTCGTGCCACGTGCTTTATCGTTAATAATGCAGAATTACGGCGCTGATAAAGTTAATTAGATTGTCCCATGACCGCAAGTTATGTTGCGAGAAATGCGTCGTTTGTGATAAAAAATAATCGAGGCTTATTTCGTAATACGAAGATTTAAGAAATTTACCTGACGTTTTGTAACAACTAACGTGTTCATTACGTCGCCGCACGTGTGACGTCGAGTTTCTTACGTATTTCCTTTTTCTCTTTTCGGTGCGATCTTGACTGCGCAACGTATGCTGTATTAGAATAGCGAATAAAAAATTTTAATCACAGAAAACAATAACCAATTAAAAATAAGAACATTTTATCGAGATTTTATACGGTAAATTAAAATCTCTTTTATTTCTCTAGCTCTAGCTTTCTTCTCGCGGAGTTGCATTTGATGATGCAATCTTTTAAGCGTTCTTCTATAACAAATTTCGGAATGTTTTCCAGTGGTAATGAATTAGTTCGTAACTACCGCTTTTTTAAAAGGGTTACAACAGAATTTTGTGAGTAGAATTCGTATGCGTATCTATACGTATTTAATTTTAATTATAATTATGTATGTATATCATTACTTACCGTCAATAACTTCATGAAAAGTTTTATTGCAAGAAGACTGGCGCCTACTATGTCATTGTCTGAGTTATTTACTGGATGATGATTTTATTTTATTTCATGATGAAACACGTATTTAATCGTAAAATGACTTTTTATTTGTTTCTTATCATTCCCGGATAGTAAAAAACTGTTGTTTTAATTATGCGGTGACTCACACCATTCAAATTCAACAGGAATGAATCAGATACCGATATTACTACCGATATCAAGAATTGTCTTCCTCACTATTCACCTTTATTAAACCATTGCAACTAATGCTTTATAATCTTTATATCATTAAAAAAAACTGAGTAATCGAGTAACGTGCTCGAACACTGTATTGTCGTGTGTTCACTAATTATTTGACAATGAGAACTCCGATTTTCTCCATGTCTTTCAAAAATATGAAACTGCGATAAACAATACATTTCAATAATTTAATTAATAATCAGTGACGATAAATAAGGATATCAAGTAGATCAAAAGAAAGTTCCTGGAATAGAGAATAAAAGATTATATACAGTTTAAAACTCATTTATTGAACATGACATAAAAATCACGATACATAATAATGGTAAACCGAGGTCTATTGTAAGCTTCAAAAACTTCAGATATATTATTCATTTATTAATTTTTCCAGTGCAGTATTCGCTCGCGCGCACACATGTTTCATTTTGTGTATATGTGTATGTATGTCTGTATGAATATTGTGTTGTGTCTAAACTCCTTATCAAACTCTAATAGATGATTACTTTATACATGTATGTATAATCATTATGCATGGAATGTCCACATCCAACTTCTCGCTTTCGCTTGCATCTCTCTTCGACTACGAAATTCACGAAATTAGCGATCATGACGACGATACAATGCTCTACTTTCGTTCGTCCTTGCGAAAGTAATTCGTCCGAATTACAATTTCGTACCAACACCTTCCCTCAATTAAAATTTTAGCAAATCGTTAAACTAAAAATTTATATATCTCGTGTAGAATAAATAGGATAATCGTGAACAGTCACAGATAATTGGCACAGAGAATGTAGATATTGTACAAACAAAGCTTTATTGAAACAGCGTTAATTATAAAGCCGACAACAAGGTTTAAATCAATAAATTAAGAGCAGGGTTATTATTAATTTCCGATTTGTACACGAATGTATTTATACGTATGTACATATATCGAGTTGCTGCAATACCCATCGAAATAATTCCGTAAAGTTTAGAATCGATTATCAGGACGTATCTGTATCGTCGTCAGAGCTAAAATATGAATTGAAAAAAAAAATATAAAAGCAAATGAGTTTCTTTAACAACGAAAGTCGCCATCCGTCGAAAAATAAATATGTAATATAAAGAGATAATGTATGATTGAAGAGAAAAACAGATGAGACGGCTTGATATTCAAGCGCGTCGCTACGTTAATAGGAAATTCGCCGCTCTACGCTACTTTTTTTTTGTTGCTTTTATTATAATATAATCGTGGGCTTTTGGCAGTGATGTTCAATCGTCATGACTGAGGAGAAAGTACCTAAACTGATCGACGACGACGTTGGACTTCGTCCAAGTAATATCAAGTATTACTTCTGCGAGAAATAAATTGTTTCTTGATATATAAGTTTTTATTTTATAAAATATCTTAAAAGATGAATACAAATAATTGTAATATTAAAATGTTTCTCTAGATATTAATAATCCGCTTTTAAACTTACATTGCCGATAAGAAAAGTAATTTCTACGTATACGAATCATAGTACTGATTTATGATTAATGCTTGGATAAAAAAAAAAAATATTTAATTGCAAAGAAATATTTCTCGCTTGGTAAACTTGCAAAGATTTTTACGTTTCTCCTCAAGCACACGCTAAAAATCCGCTCAAAATGTCCCGAGTGAAGTATAACAAATAACCATAAAACAGTAGTAGTAATACAAAAAATAGTCAAGTCGTCACGTAATAAATAATATATACATGTACATATGCACGTATGTGTACGTATATATTATTTATTCTTTAAATATATATATATATATTGTATATATATATTATGTATACATATATCTCTGCACGTTTATAGTTTTGCAATCGCGTTTTAACCGTAGAATAAGAGTGGATCGAGAAATCGTAGCATTAAACAAAAATTTATTTCAAATAAAACTAAGCAGCTTAAATTAAAATGAGAATTGCACGCATTTAATACGAAATTCAAAGCACATTTCATCAAAAAGTAGCGACAAAGTCTCAATCCACGTTTACTCCGCGGTTCGAGGCCGCCGTAAATAGATCGTATATATTTTATATTTCATCAATTTCTAAACTCTAATAACACCATTTTTCTAATCAGTACGAATCAACTGGCGAAATCTTGGGCACGCAAATGAAAGTTAAATCGCGATGTCCAGCTCGCATCAATGGCAGTACAGAGTGACAGAAATTAATTAAAGCTTTGAATGCAAATTTCAATGATATAAAAATATGTATTAATAATTTATAAAATATGTTTAAGCAATGAAATTTCAATTGTCGACAAACTTTGTTCGTTACAACGAATCTAAATACCAAAAAAAGGTTAAAATTCTTAGGAAATCATATCTTCCAGTATATCATCATTAAAATCAGCTTAATGTACATTATGGAAGTCTTCCTGGAAGGCATAATATCGTTATATATAAATTATTATATATAACATATCTGCAATATGTGTACGTGAAATAAATTTGATAAGCGATTCCGTCAAACATTGCGTGTCCCAATCTTCCGCCCAGCACCACATTGCCCTATACTTATCGTTACTTATATCTTTGTCTCTGCGTTATTTAATTATTTATTTATTTTTTTTGTTTCACTAAAGCAGTCTTACATAAAGCGGCAACTTTTGGAAATTATTCGATACATGCGTCTCCGTACACAAAATGATTCCCCAATCAGCTTTATCACGACGGACGTTCGAAAACAATCCTTTTTCTTTTTCTTCCTGTCTCCCTTTATCTCTTTTTTTCTCTCTCCCTTTTTTTTCTTCATCTTCATCCCCTGCCATCTGCACTCGAAGAGAGAAATGCAGGTTGAGCTACGCAAATTTTCAAAATTTTCCGCGTGACATCTACCGACTAAGCTTTCTCTTAAATCCGACGTATAAATCCGAAAGCGCGAATCGTAGTGTATTAATCCGTTCTTGATCGTGTTACAACGAGCTTAAGATTTTACTTAAACCGAATGAAATTGGCCTCTATGCGAATTATACTTTCAAAATCCATTTACAATTCTAGCTTGTAGAATACTTCTTTAAAACGAATATAATCGATAGACGCTTTCGGAGTTTCAATGTCTTAATATTATGTACATATGTTAAGACGGACGTAAACGACTTCAAATGCTCTTGCGCGAAAATTTCTTCGTTTTTTTTTTTTACGAAAAACTCGAAAGCCACGAAACTCTCTTTTTCTTTTTTGTGAGAAAACCCTCGCGTTGTTCAATCCAAAAAAGAAAAAAGTATTTGTTTCGATTTTTTAAAAAAACACGGGTCTGCGATCGATGAAAAGTGGAAGCGTTCATACGAATCTCGTCCTAACTATATCTTCCCATTAACCCATTAATCGTTGCAGAGTAATTCTACCTTATAGCTTACGGTATCACAGAGTTACACGCGGCATCGCTTAATTGCTCCCAGTTCGTAATCGCCGATAAAAAGAAAGCATGCCAGTTTCCGAGGAAACACCGGAACATTTGTAAATGAGTGCCAAGAACATCGAGTGTCCTAAGAAGAAAATAAACTTAATGTTTTTTTTATTAATTTTTTGGTTTAACTCTTATAATAAATTTTTTAACTTTAAAATGCTTTCTTACATTTGATATGTTTTCGTGCGATATAAAAAAATCTCTTTATATGAGTAATATGCTCTCGAAGAGAAAGGAAATATATGTATATGTTTTAAGAGAGATTTCATAGAACAAAAGTAACTTCTTTTTCCCTCGTAGCACTCGAAGTCCTTTGCATGTGCGATCTGCAAAGGGCCCTATCCCGCACCTGCTTCTCGCCAACCGACTCGACTTTTAACGCGAAATAATACACTATATATTATATATTACATGTGAAAAAATTAACAAGCGTTCTGTAGCGACAACGCGAAACAACAATTACGAATAACTCAGGCGCGAGAGGAATACCTCTGGGGAAAAGTATGTCGTCTACATCTTCGAAGACGTGCGACGCAATGAAAAAAAAAAGAAAAAAATTATATCTTTTGATCAACACGCGATTTGAAAAAGAGGATAATTTACGGAACGATAGCGCCCGCAAATCGCGTCTTTGACATTGCAACACATGTACAATGATATTGAATGCATCTGTCATGCCTTTCCGTAGGCCGCGCTGTGCACTTTAACGCTATTGTATTATACGTTTTTTTTTTAATTTGGTAAATTTGGAGGAAACAGCAGTATATCGCTCGATATTTCGATATGCGTGAATAATTTGATACGTTTAAATTTTTTTTTATAAGAAAATACACAAATTAAAATTTTAATTAAAAAAAAAAGGAATTAAATGTCAGTCAATCAACGACTTGAATCAATTTACAGATTCGCAAAATGCAATATTTAAAAAATTAATTTTTCTTCGCGACATTATCGCGTGCAAAATTAACGAACGCGCTTACAAAAATATCACTGATGTAATCTTGCGACAGTGAACAGGAGATATACATATACGTGAAAATAAATATCGGTTCTCTTTAGGCTTCGCACGCTCGGTGATCCGACTCGAAATATTCACGTGCTCGCACATTCGTAAGCGGGCCCTGAATTACACCGCACATACGTACAGTATTCTTCCTCTGCGTGGCGGAATTTAATCCCGCAAAGGCGAGAAACTGCTGCTTCCGGTACGCAAACGCGAACCTAATCCGAACCAACAACGACTGAACCACGCTGCTGTTTGACACTACGATAAAAAAAAAAAAACGACGTATTCGCGACGCTTTTTACGTTAACGACTCGATCTCTCTTTGCAGGCTGGTCTGTATTCTTAACGTGTATCTTACGTCGACTCTGCCCTCATTTCACGCCGAATATGCTAATTAAGGAAATAAATAATGCAATCGGAACTGAACAAAATACCGCACAGCGCGCTAAGAGTTACGAGCCTCTATGTTTTAAAAGGTTTTGCGTGACGTACTGATTAGAGAACACTTTTCAGTCTAGGTTGCGAGAAAGTTAATTGGATATTACGACTGAAGATATGCAGTTCTGCTTCCACGGTTAACGTGCTCCACGCGGTAATTTTAAAGCGAAGAAATAATAAACGCATCCTCATTAAAAGGATACCTGAAAGATACTCGTAAGAAACCGGAAAGATTGAGCGGTATAGAAGAGCATTTAAAACATTGTAGAAATACTTTTATCAGTTTGTACATAAAATTTTTTAGTATATCAGATTATTGTGTCAAATGAAAGAAAATTTTTCAAGCCTCTTTGCGACGTCTTTCAGGTATTATTTTACTTCCACGAGAACCGGAAACACTTTCACGCCCGTTGAATGTCTTTCTTTCCTCGATCTTCGTTCCCGATCGCCCTACATTAGGAAAAGAACAACGTACGCGCGCAAGAAATCATGCGCGCGATGAAGGAACTCAACACTTTAGGTCTGGCAACTCAAATGACTAATCCGATCGCCCGCGAATCTGCGACATTCAACGTGCGGGATTTGCGATATATATATATATTTTTTTTTCCGCGATTCGTGCGATCGCAATACGTAATCCTGTTTTATTTCTATGTACCTCGCTTCTTTCTGCAGACTCCTCGTCCTTGACGATTGTCCTTTGACTTTCGATGATCTTCAATGATTCTCCGAAATCCTCGATCGGTCGCGATCCTCCTGTCCTCCCCCTCATGTTCCTTCTCCTTTGCCTCCTCCTTTTTCTCCCGGCATCTTAAACAAATTCTTAAATTTACCCGGGAGAACGTAGGGTCAGATCTTTGCAGTTAATTGGCGCATCAATATCATTTGGCTTTTTATATATCGATATTGTCACGAACTGGATGTCATCTTAAAGGCGTTCCGGTCCAAAAAAAAAAAAAAGCGTTCCAAGCAGCTATAGGTCCTCTCAAAACCTCGCCGAAGCTTTCATCGTTCGATCGAGGTCTCTCGACTCGCAAGAATTCTTGACACGATCGATCGTCGACATCCACCGAACCAAACAATGGCTCGAGAATTGTTCGACCATCTGCTCTTCCTTGTTCATGCTGGGTTAACAAACTTGAGCGTGCTCGCTTTCGAGCTGAACGTGTGCGAATTTCCTCTCCTCTTTCATTCCACTGTGCATTACGCTCGTTCTCTCTCTCTCTCTCTCTCTTGATATTTCTCCTTCGCATATTCGCACGCGTTTCTCGTTGCTTTCGTTTCCCTCGTCATTATTATCTCTTTCTCGTCCACTTTCCTTCTTTACCAAGCTGAAGGCGGATCCGGACACGAGCGTGCCGCCACGTTGCTGCTCGACTCGGTTGCGGTAACGGGTGCCGAAGTGCGTCGGATCTCGATTGGTTTCGAACCGGACGTGGGTGGCCGGCCCAAAACCCCTTGACTGTTTCACGACAAATTCCGTTGGTCCTCCGCGCAATCTTCCGCCTTCTTCAGCGAGCGTTTTAATTTATCGACCAGTCGATTATGGAACTTGTTGAGCGAGTTCGAGCTGCCGGTCTTCGGCGGCGACGTGCTCGTGCTCTTGCTCGGGCTCTGGAGAGAGCTTTGAGACGCCCTCGAGGACGTCCTCGAGAAGTGTCGCGAGGTCAGCGGCACAGACCGATGAGCCGGTGAGGTAAGAAAGTCGGAACCGGGAGAGGTTGACAACGACGGGCCTTCCGACTTGGAACATTCGGATACCTATTTAAAAAAATATATAATGTTCTGGGTTATTACAAGGGAAAAGCAGTCTCGTTTTCTCATATGGCTGTCAGCTTTTTAGCTGTTAGTTCTCATTCTATACATGTACGTACATACATGTGCATTATTAGCATTAAGATTGCAAGGAATATGTTTTAATAAGTAACTTTGTGTGATTTGTTTGATGTACGTATAACGAAACCAATTATTATTAAAGGAAGCAAACTCCAATTACATTTTTCTCCATCGACAAAAGGAGAGATTTCAACGAATTATCTCTCATTTATTTCTGTTATTCATATTTTTATATTTTACATAATTAATTAATATACAATAGATACGCGAGAAATGAAAGATAATTAAATTAAAAAATAAAAACGTTTAGAAATGCAAGTTTTACGTAACTCACGTAATAATAATCATATCTATACTGATAAAACGTTAGGCTAAAAAAAAAAAGCTCGAGCAATAATATTTCGACAACTGATTTGCAGCTTCTTTTGTACAGCATTTATCAAATATGTACACGCCAAAGTCGCGATAACGGCAGTAACTCTAACGGGTGCACAATTCGTGAAAGAATGTACATATTTTTTTTTTATTACATCGCATGCAAATGTGAGGCGGTTCATTAATAGCGGTTTAATTAGACAATTTGACTAAACGATTAGCAGATTTGTATTATCGCAAAGACTCTTAAACGCGGACCGACCGAATAATCTTGAATTATTCAACACTCGGGTGCGATAAAAATCGGAAAAAGTATCGCGCACCGCGAGTATGACGTAGGCTTATTATACGTGCGACGCGTACGTGCCCTTCTTCACGTACGATCGACGTTGAACTCACGACCATGTGCTCATATTGTCGTCACGGTAGGAAACGGTAAGTGGCCGATTAGATCAGATTTGTTTCGTATGTAAGCTTCCCCCTTTTAAACACGCACGCGGGCACACACACATTGACAGCAAACGAGATCGAGTTATGATAGCTGGCTCATACAGTGATTCTCATATTGTCTGAAAAATCTTACGATCGCGAGTCATCTCAGATTTTAATTGCGACGTCAAGAATTTTATTTTCTTCATCGAGCCCTAACCCTTTTCACTCAAATGCGCAATCGTTTAATGTCGTCAGCTCGATGTTTTCCGTTTCAATTTGACCGAATTCCTCTCGCTTTTATGTTACATGCGATTACGCAATCCGCATATCGCGAACGAAATGCGGCCAATGTGTGCCGATACGTGCGCAAGAAGAGTTTAGCCGCCTATAAACGTTTCTCGTTTAATCTTAACGCGATCTCCGGTTCGTATTTATAAAGAGCCTCTTATCAAAGCCGCGTTATACGGGACAAAAATACATGCACTGAAAATAAGGACGATCGATTATTCGTCGTCGGCGTGCAGGACAAGTTCAGAACAGGTGTTCGAAGGCTACCCGCGACAGTTCGTTTAATTAGGATTCATTAATTATTAATCGTTTCGTATTTCACGCCGGCAATAAACACGTAAGCCTAATTACATATCTAAATAATAAAATTTCTCCATATAATATTTCGAAAAAAAAAAATCAGCCGTAATTTAATTCGTATTAATTTAATTCTTTGAACTAATCAAAATGATTAATTTCTCAATTACGTTTTCATCACTGATGCGAGTATATATTTTAATTATGCATTGGCAGCATCCAGAATTAATTTAAATGCTATTTACACAAATTTTTGAAGCATGAAAATGTTATTGAAATTTATCTAAATGCACGAATTTATACCCGAAAATTCAGCGTTATTAATGAACTTGGCAAATATCTTTTAATCGATACAGCGGGCACAAACGGAATAAGCTTCGCGGAAATGTGCTCGATTATAATTAGACGTTGATATAACTGTATACTGTAATAATACATGGTTTAGATTAAAAAATACGCAGTAGATACATAAACTAACAGCTTTACGTTATGTAATTGGCAATGATTTCTCATGAGATTGCGTTAATGTTCTGGCAGTAATAATCGTTTCTATCTCGTACTGCGTACTTGTAACTTTCAGTGTCACGTGTTTGAGTTGGCTTTAAATATCAACATGGAAGGACAAAGAGTTAATTAAAAATATCCCGTTTGCGCATTTTTGTAACACATTATCCGTAACGGAAGTTAATTGTGCATCGTGTACAATACGAAATATATATTACAAATACAATTTCTTACGTTAATATTATTATATTACGCAATTACAGAACGAATAAAACGATAGATAAGAGTTTCGACGATTAAGAAAGAATCTGTGAGTTCACCGCACGATACATTACAAAATCAACTGATCAAAGCTTGCGCAATTTCGTGTCATATAAAGTTTGTTACGTTTTAGACCTATACGGACGTCTATCTTTTAAAACATTTTAATAAAACTTTTTTATAACATAAACCACTAAATAATAACTTCTCGATTTATATCTGCATATTTTAAACTTAAATTAAATTAAGTCAGCAAAATATAAAAAAGAAACTCGTTCAAAATTATTCGAAACTAACCTTTTGCTAAATCGTGATAATTAATACATTCTTGTTTCGTTTAATCATTATTAATTTTCATTAAAAATGCATAATTTATCTACAAGCAAGACAAAGTAATAGGTGATATGTATGCGAGATCATAATGCAATGAAACTATTATTATCGCTGTCTTTGCGAACTCCCATTTAGATATTGATTAGCGTATTAATAATTATGACAATTCCATATAACTCTCGTTAATTGACATTTTGTAATTAACGCCACTCGCATTAAATTTAAACGTAAATGACGAATAAATACAAAAGTCACAATGCCACCGGTGGGTGACATTTGCGAAAACATTTACGAGCGCAATAAACTGCGCGTACCGCATGCAATTCGACATTACACGCCTAACTGCCTACGTTGTGATAAAAATAAACTTCTATCCGGCGCATATTTATCCGACGGGACACGTGGTTCCAATCGTCACCTATTATTGACAGTGCTTGTTCAGCGTCTGCAAATACAATTTCGCCGAACGCCAAGAAGAAACCGGTTCCGAGTTGCGCCGAGTCGATCTTTTACGGCAACGATTTCACGAGAAAAAGAAAGAAAAAAAAAAGATTCAACTTTTTCCGAGCTATTTTATCGACGCCAACGCGATGAGAGAACGATCGATATTACGAGTTGCGAATACGGTCAATCGCGTCTTGGGAAAAAAAATTATTAAATCCGTCCTTGAGACTCTAAAGAAGCTGCAAAACTGCGTCGGCATTTATCATAAAACTTTTGTAATTAATTTCTACTTTTTTTTTTTTTTTGATTATATATTCACTTGCATTGAAATAGAAAAAAAAATTGTTCCGTATTATGATGCGAAATTTGCATTACGTGGATAATTACGTGAAGATTGCATTACGGCACATAAATAATTCACAGAAAAAGCGAGAAAATTTGGAACTAAAAGGATGGCAAAACTTAAATCACATTAATTTATAATAGCTCCAAGAAAATCGATTCTCTGATATGTTAATATATTTACATCATTTCCTAATTATATCATCAGATATTTTATTCTAATAATAAATCTTATTATTTGCTAAAGTCATTTAAAATACACGTAAATATCGACGTCTCTTGAAGCTATAAAAATTAAGAACGGCGTTTACTTTGAAAGGACCCCAACAAGTTTGGTGACAATAACCATATTGAAAAATTCATATTTCATAATTAAGCGGAACAACGGAATTTGTTTTCAAAATAAACGCCTCAAGCAGGCTGGAAAAAAAACGAAAGACACGTCGCGCAAAATTGGAATAACCGATTACCATGAAAATTGAGACGGAAGGACGATCGCACATGCCGCACTTTGCGAGACGGTTGTGTCTGCTGGTTCGCCAGATCTGCGAAAAAATCGCACGTGCTGTGACAAGTATTCCTTTTTAATTTCCCCATCGCCGTTTTTCCTTCGCCGCGATGCAATTCTTGCGGAAATCGACGAAGGCCCAAAATTCTTTCGCGTCGATCCGCAATTTCGAAACTACGTACGCGATACGGCCAGCGAAGAAAAAAACAAAATTTGCATGATTTCCTTCGAGCGCGTAAAAGGACGTCATTTTCTACGCTGGCGCACATTTCAATGTTTTCGCGCTAGTCATATGCGCGATAATAATGTGCGGATGACGCATCAAAACTGGCCGGCGCCAGCATTGTTAAAAGTCAGTCTCTTGCAATTTTTTAAACGACGTCCACTGCCCCGCCCTCCGCCCTCCGCCACTGAACGCGCCAATTTTCAAGAGAGAGATTATCGGTCTTAAAAAATTTGTTCTTTATCTCTCTCCTTACGTTGATAAGCGATAAACGTACATACATAACCATGAATGAAAACGTAATTATGTCACTGGCGCTGTCGCAACTAAATTGTTTCTATACATATCCTATAAACAGTTATTAAAAAACTACAATACTTTGCAGACTAAAAAATCTGCAAAGAATCACGTACGAGAATTAATGCTTATCAATATTTAATCTTTTTTTTTTAAGTTTAAAACGAAGATTATAAAGTCTGCATTAAGCGACACAACAAAAAATTAATATCCCCTTTTCTTCAATATGAAATAAAAATTGTGCATAACGCGCGGCATAATTTCTTTTGCTTCCTTCGTTTAATAAATGATAAATATTTTAATATATCATTTCTATTTAATATTAATAGTTTTTCATTATGTGTAATATTAAAATTTATTTAAATACTAATTTTCTTAAAGATGTCTTAATGCCAGTAATGCACATGATTGTTAACATAAAATTATTTTTTTTAACAATAAATACGATGTCTTCCAAATAGCGCTTTGCGAAATGACAACGGCAAATATTTATCAAACTTTTAGGAATCTTATATTCCCCGAGTAGTTCAACTTTGTCTCATCTAAATTTCTAACTACTTTATACCATGAGTAGAGGTACGGGAATTTAAATATGAATAACGAAGACGTACTGTAACGGTTCCGGCAATTTTCTACCTGCCTCGCCGACTTGATGGAATGAACGTTCGGTTACTCAAAGCGCATTTGAAAAAAAAAAAAAGTAAAACGTCGCAATATGAACTTACCTTCCGGCTGCGACAGGCCTGCGGATTCGAGCACTCGGATGACCGCCGACTCCGATTAGTCTTGTAAATATCCCATTCATTTTTCACCACAGGCATCATAAACGCCATCTCGTCGTCGGTTTTTATTACCTCGTCTCCGTTTCACACGTCGTCTCTACTCCGACTCCGTTCCTTCCCTTCGGTTCCCGCGATCTCTTTCCTTCTGTCTCACTTGTGACGCTTGTCGAACTCTCTAGAAAGTTTTAACTCTCGCAGGAGTGAAAGAGAAGGCCGATCTTCACCCCGACGGGATCGGTAATTCCTGCGGGTGGTCCTGCCAGAGAATTTAGGACTTTCGCTGGGATTCCTCACGCCGATTCGCAGCCGCACAATTCCGCTCTGCTATCAATCGCGGGTTCAATATTAGTTTTGCGCTGGTGACGTTGACAGTATCGACGTCCGCGGCGATGTTGACGACTTCGTTAAAGGTGCGATGACAGCTCCGTCCGATAGATAGAACTGGAAAACTTCATACACGTCCCGCTCGCACGAGTGCGCTTGCGATATGCGTGTCTCTTTGGTTTTTCTTTCGTTCGTTTTATTTATTACAATTGCGGCGTATTGCCTCCTGTTTCGGCAAAATTCGGTTCCTCAACTCACGTCCTTACAATGCAGCAGTTCGCTACGGAATAAGCACGCCGGTCCGCGCGTGAACGAGTGAAGATCTTGCGACTCGCGCCGGGAACGGTGGGGACGAATGAGCGCACTCATTGGCTATCGTTGAGGCGGGACACCTACGTCACGGGTTACCATTGATTTTTCAATGTTGATACACACCGCGGCATGGTGACGTGCCGGATTGAATTTTTGGCGGCGCGCTACCGCACACCGTCGTCTCGCGTGTCGTGCGTGCGTGACGCACGAGGAGACGGACTCGTCAAATATCCTGGAACCTAGATCCCGAGGGACTACACATGAATCGCGGTTACTCGAATTTATCGCGCCGATTAGTTAACACAAGATTTTTTTTTTCGCAAGAATATCCTTCAAGAACACGTTTTTCTTTTTTTTTCTCAGCTTTTTAAAGTTCAACGATGTCGTTCTTTAATTTTCCTTCCTTAACTTTCAATGTTGCCACTTACTTGAATTCCACACAGTCGAAAGTCAAATTAAGTTAAAGTGTACTTAATTTGAAAGTATTAATATTATTTAGGACGATTATTTCGATATGTGATAATTATAAATGTGTAATAAGTGAGGTTATTGTCGGCGCTGCGAATTTAAAACCGATATGAAAAGAGTTATAAACTTTCATTCGTAAACAAGAAATAATTTTTTTTTTATGAACGCAGCAAAATGCACGCACGGGTTATGTAATACTATACTCGTCCTTTGTTTATGCGCATATTATTTAGCACAGTGCACTCGCAGTTTGTCTGAATATAATCTATCCATGCAAATAAGATGTTATAAAAGAACGAAGAATTAATCAGATATTCTGAGGGAAATCATTATCGAGTCTTATCGATTTGTCTTTGATCTTTTGCGGTGGGAAAAACTGCGAACGTGGTCAAGGCTGTCCTTGAAAAAAAAAAAAGCACTAAGCAAGATGGAAAAAATTATTGTCTAATACAATAATTCCCGAATCTTTGGTACAACGTTATGACAATAATTCTATTTAACACGCTATCTAATTTACTTGATAATAATACTGTTAACTATTAATTAACGACTTAAATCGTTGCAAACCGCTGACGAAATTAATTTCAGTTTAATGAACAAAACTTTCCTCGACTGCGCACGTCAGCAAATTACAATTGTTAATCCTAGACGAATTCAGTCAGACGTTAATAAATTTCTGATTAATAATTAGTACTTCCCGAAACTGTTCTCGTAACAAATTAATATAAATTTAATAATAAAAGTAATATCATTTCGTAATAAGCAGTGTATATTTCCAGGACTTTAGAGAAACAGTTTAATATCGTCGTCTTGATATCACTCGAGGATAAATAGATAGAAAAAGTTTTGCGGATTTTGCGGTTTTGCACGTTTATCTTGTGGGCAATGCAGTCTAACAAGCGACAAAAAAGAGAAAAAAAATAAACGCATGTTTGACATAGCCGACTTATATTATTTTACTACGCGTCGGAAATGAATTTATATACGTACATATGTACCTAAACTTGTTGAAATATAGTTCTCTAACAATATATAACAGGAATCGGAAATCAATATTCTACATACGCTTCCTCGACCTCGCAGTCATGATCTGTGGCATGTACATATCATGAAAAACATGCGCAAATAATATCGCAACACTATTCACGGACATTTCTGAATAACTGCGTGTTAAATAACAAGTACGTACTCCGATGTTGTATGCTTTGCATAGAAATTACGAAAACGAAATAAAAGCTACGGAGAAACCTGCTGGATCACTTCGTGATTCTATTTATTTGCAATATTAAAAAAAAAAAAACTAAATATATATTTTATACGGTGATGTTTTATTGATAAAGAATAAAAATAGCGACATATCATTGCGGATAAGTGAAATTTTAAGCCGTACTTAATTACCAACACGCGATAATCTAACCATCGAACAATCGCTCAGATATTATCAGCTGATCACGATTTTATCAACATTAAATAATGAAGCATACGTTACTTATTATTAATTAAAGAAATAAAGTGCGATAAATTTAATTCGATCAAAAATCGATATTACAAATTGATAATTGTTTGGAAACTAATAAAATAATATTGTATCTTTTAATTTCTCCGAGAGTTATTGCAATTTCAATCAATGTGTAATTTAAATTACATCAAACGCAGTAAAAAAAAAAAAAATTGATAAATGTTTCTGTGCATCTCTGCAAATATATTTTTACAGTTAACTATTAACGCAAAATTAAAATGTAGTTAATACTTTCACTTTCTGTCTACATTTTCTCTCGTCTTGAAATATCTAATATACGACGTAAAATATTTTTATTTTACGCTTAATAGCTTTCTCTAAAAGTACTTGAGAAGAAAAGTAGCAAGAACTAGCAGCGATAAAAGAGATTTATATACTCCTTCAAACATTAATATATTCTTAGAAAATATTCTTTGACTTCGTCGTTAACGATTTGTCGATGTCAATTATTTTTTGAAGTTTTATTAATTATTAAACATTACTCGTCACATTAGGAAATCATATCGCGGGAATAATAAAAATCGGCCTGCCTGACGTTCGCCGAGACGGCTTTCGTGAGGAGAATGAGTGATGCGTTCAACCCTCTACATCGATTTTTCGCCAGAGTCACTCTGGCGACCGTTCCCCGCTTGCTACTTAAGTGTCTCCTGGTTACCGATAAAACGCAGAAGAAACGAGGAAGCGTCTACGACTTTTTGCAGTAAACCGAAGAACATAACTTTGAATTGTGTCAGTAAATTCAAGAAAACACGAGGACTTTAGTAGAAAAGAACTAAAATGGCAAGCTTTCACTGTTTGCATCTCCTAGTAAGTAACATAAATTTAATAATCACTACTCATCATTAATAAAATAAATTGTCCCTCTACTGTAATACTCGATATAAAATTTATCATATCGAGAAAATGTTCGCTTATAAGACCAATTTATATATAGTCCCCAAGAGTCTTCAATATCTTTATCGAGTCTATGCAACACGGTTACTGTAAATCGCTATTACGCTAGGTGTTTCAAGGAAAAAAAAAATGAGTACACGGTCGCTATTAATACACGACGTATGATAAAACTTACACTAACTATAAAAAAAAATAATAAGTCGTCGACTGCTGGCGTTTTAATATATTCGTATATAATTTATTTAGTTAAAAAAAATCGCTGCAAAATTGGTCGAATGTACGAAAAGCGAGAGATATATTGCCACGGACGTAATGCTGTGACATCCTGAATCACGTCGGTGAGAGATGTCGAAGGGTTAACGACCTATAGTAGGGTCGAGGGTGATCTAGACAATCACGTATGCCGAAGCCGAGGCGTTCCGTACGATTAAGCGATACGGATACGCTGACACGACCCCGATGGTGTGTCGAATCCCTTAAAGGGTGGCGTGCGGAAATGGAGGGGCGCTTTTAGTAGGACACGGCTCGCACTATGTATCTCCGGGCTGGCTATATACAGTTCTGTTTCACTTACACGCCGGCCACGTACGATTCGCGCGATCGTCATAACCGACGCCGGATCGTCGATCGATCTCTCCCGGCCGCTTGCGGATCGAGCGGCGACGCGATCGGCTTCCAGTTGGCGACTGGACGCGCAACGCTCGACAAAACGTCTGGGCGATTCTTCCAAATGCAGTCCTGACGACTGCACGGAGAGCATCAGTTTCCCAGCCCCGATATAAGAAGATCTGGGATCGATACCACTAACTGACGACGGATAAGCATCCCTCATGGTGATCGATCGTCGCAAATTGCAAATGACAAAGCGAATGAAAAACGGATGAAGAGACGATTTTCGCTGAATAAGTAGAATAAGAAGAATATTGTGAAACGTTAAGTATACTATGCACCGGTAGAGAAGCATATTCAACGAAAGAGAAGAAGGAAAAAGATGTGAGGAGAGGAAGTCTCGGATCGAAAATCTCTCGATGAGCGTCGTCACATTGTTTGCTGCACGTGATAAAGATCCATAGCGTGCAAAATAATGGTGTTCGACGCAATGTGCGAGGAGCAGAGGAAGCAATTCTTCAGGCAGAGCTACGGTGCTCATTTACCCGGGTAAGTGCGTGTGGTCGACTATTTACAGTTTGCCATTGACTCATGATTACAAGCGCTTTTTACTATTCATCGATTTCCTGCAGCTCGTTTACATTTGTTACACAACTGTTAAAGCCTTAGAGTTTTTATACACGTCGGTATCTCGTAGAGATAATTAGCTTGTTACGTTAAATTCATATTAAATACTAAAATATTCTGGAAAAACGCGGACTAATAATTGAGGTACTTTAGTGAAATATATGAAAGCAAGATATACATATAATCTAGAAAATAATAAATATGATAAAGCAAAAAAAACTTTAATAATACTTTTAAATAAGACTTCGATTTTTTTCGCTCAACTTAACTCATCAATTAGAAAAATCTAATTAAATTTACAGTTTCGTGCAGGTACTAAACGTCTAGTTAGCTTTTATCGTTGCGTAAAGTATGCAGATATATGGCGTTGAAAAGATTTTATAATTTAATGCAATTTATTGCACACAACATAAGTAAGATAAATTCTAGTAGCACAATAAAATTCGTTCGATTAATTAAGTTTATTAGATATAAATTAACTTTCTCTCATCTTGCCTATTTTATCGCTCATATATTCTTGTTATAAATGAAAGTGTCACGTTCACAAACTCACTCTATTTTTTATATAAATATATATATAATCTCATTTGCAGTAGAAAGTTATTCCAGGGCAAAACCTCATTCATTTATTCATTATTATAAACCAGATAAAAAGCTGTGAACGAGCTCTAATTAGTTTTGACTTTAAAAATATTAGTACATCAGTAGCAATTAGATTTAAAAAATTATATTTGTTCATGCAACGTGATAAGTCATTTAAATAATAAATAGTACACAGTATTAACGTCTCTGTTTCTTCAAAGACAATTTAGATTTTACATCTTGCTATCATCTATTGCTATCAATTTATATGTAGATTAAGTGCGCGTATTAAAACTTTATACGAGTGCTACAAATTATTTACATTAAAAATAGAATTCATTGATATAATACTTAAATAAATGACAACCTATAAAGTGCGTTCTCAGTCTTTGTGAACTTAACGCAGAAAGCGTGAAATTGATTTTGTGAGAAAACCGCATCTGATCGAAGGATTTTTAAAGAAATTATGTTTGTTCTGCACGAGATCGGATTCGAACTCTTTTTCCTCGCAAAGAACGATTTGATCTTAAATTTAATCGCAAAATCAGTATTTAAAAGTCATTGATAAAGTCTATTAATAATGTCTATTATAATATAACGTTATAGAGATCCACGTTTAAAAATTAACTGCAGTAAAGCAATCTCTGTCGTAATATATTATATTATACATATACAATTACGCCCAATGCATAATGTATTCGCAATATTTACTGATCGCACGGACATTGGACGGTAAAATCGATCTAGCACACGTGTCTCGAGTCTAAGATTGTATCGGATTCGAATTAAATCGCCGGATGACCCACCGGAAGCTTGCATTCCTAAAGTATTGACCTCGAAGTCGCGCGGGGGACGAAAGCGCTGGTACCGCGGTTGGTACCGTGCCAATTTACACCCCTACGTCTCCTACAAAGCTATATCATGCGCAAAACTACCCTTCCATACGGCGAATTACCTCAAACTATTTATCGTGATTTACCCTAGCTTTAGTATATCGATCTGAGTGAAAAAAAAAAAGACCGAAACCGACAACTCATTCGAGAGGAAAGGTACTCTTTGAGAGAAATAGAAACTCCTGGTTAATTCTTTCCATTTGCCATCTTTCTCACTACGACAAAAATAAGATAAGAGACAAGAAATGATTGATATCGAGCAAGTAGGCTATCGAGAATTCTCTCTAATCCTTCTCCTCTCGAAAGGAGATCAAAGTTTCACTTGCATTTTTAACAAGAACTAATTTTTTTTTTAATTGACACCGAAATTATCTAAAGAGATATCGATTTCGATTTTCAAATAAACAAAACGGAAAAACTTTTCTGCAAATGCAATGCGGAAAAAATTATCTGTACATTTTAATTCGACAGAGCTGAACATCTTAAGTGATCTGTTATGTACTAAGCAATCTTACTTCCCTGACACTGATCTTGCGATGTAGACACGGTAAGACGGTTCAACGACCCAGATACGACTTATGCAGATCTTAATGGCGAAGCCAGGACTCGCGACAACTCGCGTAGGAGTGACTTCGGCTGGTTATCCCACCGTGACCGCCACAAAGTGAAGGCTCGATTTACTGGGTCACCGGTAGTCCGCTTTTACGGTTCTGCGATTATTTCATTTAGGGATCGGCCGTGATCATGCTATTCTCTCAGATTTAAAGCATTACTCACGAATAAACCAATAAAAATTGACTGACCGAATAACCGTACATGCTTTTTTTTCGAGTTTGTTTCAAACCGTGAAAACTTTAAAAAAATTTTACAATAAAATAAAAGATTAAATTAAAGCGTTTGATCTTTTAACGATGTACAAGTTATTCCTCGTAACTTTTTTTTTTTTTACTTATTTAATCAGATTCACCGATCGATTTCTATTTGTGCTACTTTAATTATTCATGATATAATGCAAAAGTTTCGGATCGCAAGTATACCTCGCGTGCTAGTCGACATTTTTTTCCGCGAACGTGCATACTTTATTATCCTACACTCGCAGTAACAATGTAACCATAAGTATAGATCTAACGAAGAAGCTACCGTACATATACCGCGTAAGATATCTAAAGAATTAGACACGCTTCACTGAACAGAAAAACATCTATAACGTGTTCGCGTAATAGGTCATAATTCTGCACGCTACACTATCGTCCAGTATATTTCCTTAGCATATTTTGGTCATGGAAAGTGGACTGCAAATTAATCTTGCATCATATTACATACTCGACCTGTCACGCTCTGTCGCAACCATGAAATAATCTATCATAATGTTAACGTGGTCATTTATTTAAAAAAAAAAAAAAGAAAAAAGAAAAAGATTTCTTTAGATTGTAATAAAAGAATACCCTAGTGTTATTAATCTAACTTAAATTTATTGGCTTTCAAAATTTATTTCATATTTGTACTACTATGGCTGTCTTCTTTTTATCGTAGACACAGTCGACACAAGTGTTGTTCTGTCTTTTTTCGCATTGATAGATTAGCAAAGACAGAACGACACTTGTGTCGATTGTGTCTGTTAAAAAAAAAAGCGTACTAAATAAGTTACCTGTACTTTCAGTTACACGGGTCACTGTCCCACCCTCAAGTTTCGTGTTGGAAAAAGATTCGGAGCAAACACGGAAGACATAATGAAGGTAAAAAAAAAAAAGAAAAAGATATTTATAAAGAAACTTTTTAAATTAAAAAATTGTGTAATAATAATGAAGTTAAAATTATGAATATAATAGTTATCTATTCAAAAATTTAATGTTATATTATATTTTGTGACAGGAATTGTTGGAAAAAAAGATTCTTAAGACTGGACCATATAGGCCAAGTTCCGGTAGAGAAGCGGAGTTACCAACTCTTCAAGATAAAGAGATTAGAAGAGATTGGAATAACGAAGCTAGATCGTACAAGGCGCCTCCTTACATTTTGGGATATACCGGTAAGATTACAAATTATAGTTTTAAAACTTAGAACGCAATGTCTTTTACAAGTCTTTCTATTACAAAAGAATCCTACATATTAGCTCAATCCAAAATAGAAATCAGTGATTAACTTTATCGTATCGAAATACTGACGTACGTAGAATGAAATTGCTTTAGCATGACCTTCGATGCACGCGATTAGTAAGCACTAATCGACCTAAATCGTTTGTAATTAACAGTTCACGTACTGCAGTGCACGCATGGTACAACTAACGTTTAATTATAAATTCCCAATTCCCAGATGATAAAATCTTTAAATAAATAGTTGAATAATGATAGCATATGTAAAAATACGAAATATCTACCTATTCGCATACAATAATCTGAAATACTCTGAGCAGTTACGTTTAAAATTATAGTGATACGATATTTTAGAAAGAAACGAGTCATATATCGTACCTATGTTTCAATTAATCGATGAGAATCTCCAATTCTTTTTCAATTCTTGCAAACGTAAGAATTTGATTACTAACCTTGTACGATGCGCAGCAACGGAGTGTGATCTGTAAAATACAAATTAAAATATTAAAATCAGTGTCCCAATTATTAATGTAATTAAATTAACTTATTATTAATTATTTATACCGTTTTATTTAATATATCTCAAAATATATGTATCGCATTGCACGTGAATATAAAACAGCACATTTTATTTTCATAGATAACGTAACAAATTTATCACAAACTGTACTTACCTACGATGACTCCGCCGTTGCCTGAGACCATTTTGATCCCGCTCCTCCTCTCTTTCCTCGACAGATTCCTCGTTTTCCTCTTTTGCTCCTTAAGGGGTGTTCTCGTTCTCTTCTCTTGTTCCTCGATGAGATTGCTCGTCCTTTCTGATGGATCTCCTTTCTTGCTTCTTTTTGACGCGACACCATTCATACGTTGCCCAACGCCACACTGACATGAACGTTCCTCTTTCCTCTCCTCCGTCTTATTCTTTGGGGACCTCTTCTCCCGTTTCTTTATGACACAGCACATTTATAATATCCGTGGCGATACGACGGATCGCGTTCGCGCGCGCAATATTCATAGTAATCACGATCGCACGATATTCCCGCCCGTGGCACTCCCGAAACCGTGAACGATTATTTTTCGCTTCGACCGACGTCCTTCTTCGTTACGCAACAATAGGACATGGTAGAAGACGACCGGAAACGTACAATTCGTTCGCGAGAGACACGTACATACCTTCAAGGTGTTCATTATCGCAGCGATGCCACCCGCCCTGACACGAAGGCCACGTAGTCGCCTTTTTCGAGACGATTACAGTTTCCTATTGCGATTACCTTACTGCGATACATTATGAACCTACGATTCGCGTAGATACACGAGTCGAAAGCAAGGGAGATACTTTTACAGAACACTACGAAGCGAAAAAAGAGACGCGACAAAGCGTCTCCGCGGAGGCTCGACTCGCCGACACAGGTTAAACGTCTCGAGCGCAGCAATCTCGCGAGATACGCGCCTCAACAAGTCAACGATATGACAAACGTCAATTTTACATCATGCATTGACCGAAATTAAATTGATCGCGACCCTAATTACTTCTTAAACATCTCACGATACTGTCATCACTTGCAGCCGGTCCATCTTACGTTCGCGAAACTAAAAATTCCGAGAGTGTCGCTAACGACTTCGCGCCAGACAGTAGCACGACACGAGTCAATTAGCGCCTAATCGAAATGGATCGCTTATTGAAATCGTACGATCTAAGTTAAATAACCGATATAAAATTTAATATTGTTAATAAATAGATATGCTACGATTAAGATATCTTTTTATATTTTATTTAATTTCGTAATTTACTTGGGCTACTTTCGAGAGTCAAAATAATCGGCGACTGTAATTAAATGAAATTGTATTTCTCGCTCTAATTGGTTCTTAATCACCTGAAATGAGCACGTCACTCATCACTTTGTCTTGGCAGAAAATTTAAACCGAATCAACGAAGAGGTTTTTATTTGACATTTTTTTTTTAATTACTTTCTTTTTTTTTTACCACAGGATACATTCCTGGATTCAACAGCAGATTTGGCCTATCCTTCATGAAAGCCGTGGAAGTTGGTGCACAGGAATGGCACGAGACACAAATGAAGCTGAGAGCGCAACGAGATGCGATGAGAGCTCACGCCGAGCGAACAGATCCGAGAAATCTTCTATCTCGAGCAAGGGCAGATAATGTGGATATTGAAATCGATCACGGTCATGACAAAGACAGAAGGACCTATGGTACTTGTGCATTATTTCTGCTATTTCGTAGCAAGAACTTCTTGATCATGATAAATTAAAAAAATTCAAATACTCGAGGCGAACATTAAACCAAAGTTTCGACACTTATTGCGTTTATTATTATCCTTGCAGATTATCATGTCTCTCCAGAAAGACCGCCGATCGTTGGTTATACAGGCCACATTCCAGGAGCAAAAGGAGAAGTCGCCCTTTCTAAGAGATACGCTCAAGCTGCCCGAAAGGGATTAGAACGTGTTCAGAGAGAACGTGAAGAAAGGCTCAGCAGGACTAGCGATATGGATGCTGTTCAAAGAGTCCTTGACAATGCGTATCTTGACGAAATGGGACACACACGTGCATAAAAATCGTTGAATATGATTTCTAACTGCAGCATACAAAATTAGATAAGAGTACAGAAAATGGAGTAAAACTGAAGGAAAGTAACAAATATAAAAAAGCAAGCATTACAATACTAAATATGTATTCCAAAATTTTGCCAGATTTTGTACTTAAAGTTCTGAACATTTGGGCTTCGACAAAATATTTTATATCTTTTTTTTTAAATAGTATCAGAAGTAATAAATAAAGAACTATGTTAGGGAAATAACTTAATTGCAAAATTATTTACGTCTAAAATAAAAAAAATCATAAAGATTATTCTTTTAACTTCAATAACTTGATCAACACAAATTGTTCTATCTTCTCATTTTTGGACGTAAATAATTTTCAACAAATTATTCGAATGTAGAGACAAATAATATATACAGTAAAAACATATATTCCTACGCGAGATAATAAGTTCATTAATTTTTAAAAATGTATGTATTGAAATGTATTGAATATAAGACTTTTTTTTTAACTTTTTATAAAATTCTTTTCAACTAGTCTTCAAAGATATGACAATCGAAAAACAAGCTAGATTGTTATTATAATTATATATATATAGAACTCCATGAATCAACGTATTTAATATTTATCTATATAAAAATAAATCTATCGTAGAAATAAATTTATAAATAGTACGAGTTATTTCAAATGCTTTAAACTTCTGATGTTCAATAAATTTCTGCACATACATGCACTTCGTACGTACATATATGTATAATTACACAACTATTTCACATTTAACACATGGAAAAAATTTTTGGGAATATTTCTACTGGGAAATATTTTCAAAGAAATAGATAGTCATTTAATATATACGCTAGTTCCATTTCGGATAAAAAAAAAACGTAAGCATGTCTGAACTTAAGAATCTACGAAATGGATTATAGCTAATGTACATGACGAACATTCTAAAGCGTATGATACTTATTAGTAAAATTTAATTTGCTAAAATATAATCGTGTGATCTTTGCCTGTGTAAATACAAGGTAAATCTTAAACTTCCGTCCTATTTTACAGAGTAATTTTAATAATATAAAAATGTATATATATAAAATGACATAATTTTTACATTATTAATAAAATACTTACAAGGTTCATAGAAAATAAATATTGTAATAGTATCATATAACTTTATGTACACCGAAAAGCAGATACGGCGTTTTCTGCGGTGACAGCGGCTAGCGTACGTAATCCTATGTGGCGGAGGCAAGGAATGAGAAAACGGAGGAAATTAGTCATCGGCAATCCGGCCGGCGCGGTACTTACATGCGGCACATGTGAAACTCGACGCACACGACTCTAAAGTAACGTTCGCTAGTTGCCGTCGGCGCAGCAAACGCCTTCCAGCGTACATTCGGTATTATAATTTTTTCCCGAATCCAGCAATTATTTTCCACGCTGTGGCAATCTGCTTATTCTTTCCATTTCTAATTGCACAGTTTTCTGCCAGCATTCTGTATTTAACGTTGTTTGTCCGTAAGATAAAGCCATCAATCTAGCAAAAACCATTAATGCGTGTAAATTGTCTGCATCTATATTCTTGTTTGCACTGCGCATCTTCACAAAATCATCTTGGATAATCTAAATACATAAGAAAATAATATAAGATATAACGAAATCACTAAAGTAAGCTTGATGAATTAGAATAGAAATTAATCATCAAAATAAATGTAACATACTTTTGTGATTTCATCGTTAAATGCAAACTCTGCGTGCTTCAAGGCTTCTATATACTGACGGATATTGGCTAATCGATTCTCATCTTTCAAATACTGATGACCAGCTTCAATTACCTGATCATATATATTTTCCGAGTCCGCATCGACATTCAAAATAATTTGCATAGCACACTATAAATATTTTATACATTAATATTAATTAGGCAAATTATATTTTATTCTATAAATAAATACTTACAGGAATAAATGACTTTACATCGGAGAAAATTAAAATTGGAATGTCCGTTTCGTATTCCATTGTATAATACTTAAAATCATACGTTAATTTTTGAAACATAAGTAAATCAGAAAGAGCTTTATAATTTTCTTTGCCGGTCGCAGTAAGTGTACCAGTAGTTAAACCTGTTTCATCTATTACAAGGTGTGTATCACTGCTGAGTTGTAAAACACCACTTGTTAATCTATTGCACTCGTAATCTTTTCTGAAAACAAATGCAAATGTATTACCTGACGTATGTGGATTCAATAAGATAAACTTACTTTGGAATTAAAGCCAATTCATTCAAATTTTCCAAATTCATCTCCAAAAAGTGACTCTTTTTTACAAATAATGTTAAAAAATTATAAAACTCCTTTGGGAAGATCTTGAGCTTACTTGCTGGAAAATTTGTTATGTTTAACGGAAATGTACCAAGACAAAAATAATCTCTCCTCATATATCTAAAAATATTAAATAAAATATATTACAAAAAAAGTACAAATATTTAGTCTTAGAAAAATATTAAAAAAAAAACTTACATTGTTGAAAGCAAATGGCATATTAAATAATCTGCGGCTAAATTATCTCCAAACAGCAATTGGCTCAATATAAGATGTAAATCACTTCTAATGAGCTGTGCTTTGGATATAACTTCTGGTGCATTGGCAATTTTAGGTTCAGTAAGTTCAATTATTTTTACTGCGTGCAACCGAGGTACTAGAGAGGCTGGCGGATTATGAGTGTGTATTTCAGCTTCATTCATCTCGTCATCTGAAGTATCAATTGTACTTAATACTGGACTCAACGATATAAATCCTATCACATCAATAACTTGGTTTAGTTTTAAGATAGTTCCATCATAAACCTGAAACGAAAAAAAAACATATTTTTGACATAATGTTAATTTAAAAAATGTACATATAAATGTCTGTAATATGTAAATGTATATGTAAATGTTTCTAACAAATATTATCTAATTTACCTTTACTATACAGGCTTTTCCTCCATTGATTGGAATTGGAAAATTCAATATATGATCTTCTGATACTGCATTTTGAACTTTTGTACTACAATGAGTATTACTCATTTCTGTGTCATTGTTATCCAGTGAGATTTTTTCTTTTTTTGTAACAGGTTCTGAACAATCCATTTCCTCTGAATCATTATCCAGACTTCTTTTACTGATATTGTTATGTGTTGTTACATCAGGTACTGATACATTCACAGTCTTTTCTTTTGCCCAATCATTTAATCCAGGTATAGAGATTACAACATAAGTTTGTCTTTCTGAGTTTTGACTCTTGTCGGTATACAATAATATCTCTTCATGTGGCTATATTCAAAATAAAAATTAATAAATAACATTGTATAAAAAAATGCTTAATAAATATAATACTTCCATAATAATGTATGCACTATTATACATGAGATAACTATTCTTATAGCATCCCACACCTGAACTGCATATTATTTTTAATCTAGACTCTGCTTCATGTCCACTGTTTAAGTAACAACAGGAATAATATTTCTACAGAGTCAAACAATATCATTTAAAAATATAGAAAAAATTAAAAAAACAATTTACCAGACATTGAGCTGTATCCACATACATTCCACACCTGACATCAATATCTCCTGTATTTGTATTCTTTATCTCATACTGCTTCAAATAATACTCAGGATTGTACATATCTTGAATCATTCCTCGAAATCTGACCAGCTCCTTATCTTTGACATTATGTGATTGAGTATTATTCAACAAAGGTATTTTTGCTAGTACATCTAAATCTTCCAGGACCTGCTGACAATCCAACTGATTTGCGACATAGTACTCGGGTGTCCAATTTTTTATTTCGACGGCTAGAATGAAAGAATTACCGTAAAATGTAATTGAACAAAGGAACTTCAATCCTACCTAAATTTAGTGCATGTGCAAAAACCATATACAATATACATACATGTCATTTTGTAACTCCCACCGTAATTATTACAACTAATCGGGAAAGACAAGCTAATAAACCTCCGTGCTTTATAAAATATCTTTTTAGCGCTCAGTTGAGAATGTTAAAATCAATTAGAATATTAGGATCACAAGATTTTGGCGGTAAAACGTCAGCCAGGTGGACGCACTCCCACCGCTTTAGTGGTGTGGACGGAAGATTCTTTACTAGGAGCCAGCGATAGAGGCAGCACCGGCTTGGGCTCTCTGACTGGCAGCATTATTGGCCGCCATATCGAAACGGTGTAGCTCTGTTCAACGTAAGTACTTCTCTGGTGTATATAAGTTTAGCGCGTGCACACAATTTCAATTTTCCGCGACATCTACGTCATCGCTTTTAGTTCATTACTTCCGGGAGGCCAGCGATAGAGGCGTTGAAGTCGTCCACGATTTTTTACTTGAGCGAGTTCGCCTGGACTGGGATTAGTTACGATCGAGTGAATTTTTATTATTATAACTCACAAACACGACAATTCGACTACCGGTGCGCGAGAAGTGCGTGATCGTTGTAGAATTGTAATGCAGCTTGAACGTTTTAAAATAGTTACTTCTCCAAAGTCTTTGTGTCATGTGTGATTATCAATTTCCTTCACCCTGAAGCTCTAACCTCGCTCCAATGATTTATGAGCTTTGCTGTTTGGCGAAGCTTTATGGCGCGTGCTGAGGTAAATTGTTACGTTGCTTTCTTCTGCATCTGTTAATCGGTAGGTTACTCTTAATTGAAATTTGCAGCCTATTAAAATGTTGGGGTCATGAGAATTGCCACATTGCTTCCAGTAGTGTACATTTAATCTCTATGGCTAAGGGAAAAATAAGAGGTTCTGACTCCAACAATAAGGTAAGGTATATATATGATTTGCGAAAATGACTTCCATTTTCTTCCAAATTGATATGATATCGTTTTTAATTAGATAACAGCATCAAGTGCAGCGTTTAAAAATGGGGAGACATATACATCAGAGTTTGAAATTAATGAGACACCACCCAGTGCTAGAACCTTGCTTACCAAAGGCTATACACAGGACGAGATTAATTCATTTTCAGGTAAAGTTTCCTTCTACCCTGATTTTACTCACATAATATTTTTACAATTTTATCAATATTATATATTGTATATTATTTTGTAGGAGCAACTGTATCAACACGTGGACGTTTTATGACAGAACAAGAAAAATTACGTTGTCCAAATGAGAGGCCATTATACCTTTACATACAAGGACATACAAAACATAATGTTGATTGTATGTACTAGATTGTTATTTAATGTTTCAATTTTTTATTGATTTGCACACTTAATATATTTTTTATTTAACAGTGGCTATACAGAAGATCAATGAAATTATTAAAACTGAACATCAGAGTTCTTTAAACAGACCAAGCAGATTTACAAATGCTCCTCCACCTCTTATGAGCTTACATTCTGGAGTCACAACTGTGGTAAATAATTTATGTGTTTATATTTTATTTTTAACAAAATTAAGTTTTTTGATATATTATTTGTGATGTATACAATTTATTAGGAAAAGATTTGCGTTGGTATCGAAAATGCGCCGCAAGGTTTTGATTTACGTGGCCGGATATTAGGCGCTGGTGATGCAAATTTAATTTATATTAGAGGAGAAACTGGGGCAAATGTAACCTTAAGAGGTAGAGGATCTCAGTTTATTGATCCAGTTTTGGGAGCAGAATCTCCAGAGCCACTTCATTTGTATATAGAGTAAGAACATCTGATATTTCATAACATATTATAATTATAATCAAATAAGACACGATTAATAAAATATTTTTTTTAGGCATCCAAAGCCAGAAGCATTGCAAAATGCAAAACAATTAGCTATTAACTTAATTCAAACAATACAGTCCGAATTACAAACCTATATTCAACAACAGCCACCACCAGTGCAACCTCAGCAAGTTATAGAACAGTCACAAATACCACAAAGTATGTATTTATAATTGAATGGTTACAAGTAATAATTATTTTAAAACAATTATTAAAGCAAGATTAAATAACACGCGTTAAGCGTGCGGTCTATACTGTCTGATTTAGAATAAATTGTTACGTATTATTTTTTTTTATTTACAGCTCAATTCCAAACTATGAATATCGGTAGCTTAGGCCAACCAAATGTAGTTGCGATACAGCATCAAGGTACAATATGCAAATCGTAAATTATAATTATTAATTTTAATTTATTTATATTCATATTTATATTTAAATTATATATATGTATAAATATATATATCTTATTGAACAGATCTTATACAACATCCGCAAAGTAATGTTGTAACTTTGCCTGCAACAATTCTTACGGCTACTGTAGCTGGTAATCCAGGTCCTGGTGTATCAGTTCCCCCTCCAGGAGTACATATACCACCTCATACTGGACCATTAGTTCCACCTCCACAAGCTCAAGTAATTAAACTCAATTAAACGAACTTACATAAAGCTGCTTTAGAAGTGTATGAATCATGCTTTTTTGCGATTTCGCGAATCGAATTAAATTGAATCTTTCGAAATATTCGTACACTTAAATAATATAATTTACATTTGAAGCAATTTATACACTTCTAAGTTATTATTAAAAAGAAAAAATATATATATTATATATATATATCTTATAACATAAATTTTATATTTGTTGAAGGAAATACAAACTTTCATGCCACCACCACCTGTTGGACAAGTACAATTAATTGGTTCTCCATCAACAGTAAGTCAAGTTCAATATCAGATACATCCTGGTCAACCATTACAAATTCAAGGAATTCAACCAGGATCGCAATCTTCGCCACAACCTGTAGCGCAAATGTATGTCATGAGTCAGCCGCCACCACAAAATCCTGCGCAGCAGAGCTTCATAACGAGCAATAATGCACCAGTGAGCGGGGCAGTGTCATATGTATATACGCAACCGAATGTACAAAGACCCGCTACACCGTCTCAAGGAATTATTGAAACTGTTAATGTCAATTTGCAACAACCTCCTCCCGCTGCGCCGCTCAATATAACGCAGCAACCGCCACCGCCGCTGTTGCATCTTCACTTTCCGCCACCCAATTTCCCACCGAATCAACCACCTCCTCCTGTTCCGCAAACCTATCAGATACAGTATCAACAGGTACAAGCACCCACGTCACAGGCACAAACACAGTTTGTCTTGCAACCCGGCGATCATATTGTTCCGCCTCAGTTGCAACAAAATCATGAATCTCAAGCCGTTGCTCAGCATATAATATCTCCGCAATTCGAAGGTCACGCACCTCCGTTCCATTTACAAGTACCTCCACCACCGTCTGCACAAACTTTCTTAGTACCTAACGCTCAGTCTCCTCAACATCATTCTCAACCACCACTTCCTCCCGGCGGTGAGATTCAGCATCAGGAAGGCCCGGTGGAGCAAGGACAGTTGCCACAACCAGTGCCCCCACCGCAAATAGTACCACCGCCATCAATTAATCAGATGCCAAATTCCATGAATATTATTACTAGCGTACCACCACCGACGCAACCTCCTCCACCGCAAAATGCCCCGTGGCTATATCAAGCTCAGCAACCACAGCAAATGCCACAACCACAAGGGCAGTTGCAGGTAACGATGTTCGACGTTTAATATTTTTTATTATTTTTTGCATGAAAAATATGTGATAGCCTCTGTACTTATTTCTAGATGCAAATGCCGCCGCAGAATATGCCTCTTCATAATGTACCTCCACCACAAGTTCAAGCTCAAATACAATACCATCCTCAACATATACAATATCAAAACGGTCATATACCTACGCAAGTACATTACACGATGCAACCGCCGCATCAGCAATTTGAGCAGAAGCCCGACTCGCCAGAGCAGCAAAAATCACACGGAGTAAAGAGAAGATTTTCAGATGTTGAGGGAGGCCAGGTAAAGCGTGGCTTGAAAATATATGTATTCACATTAGATTAAAATAGAAATATAGTATTCTTACAAATCTCTTTCAAAATGTATGTTGCAGGAACCACCGCCACCGCCACCACCACCATATCAATGTGCTCCGATACCTGCGCAACGGCATGGCACAGGGTAAGTCGAAGAAAAAAAATATATAATTACTTTTAGATATTATTTATATTTTATGGAAATGCTATAATGTACAAATTAACGTAACTGATGAAGTTACATTATATACTCCTCAATGTACAAAATGCATAATGTAGACACTCGCATGTACCTATGTACCTGCTTACGTAACAAAGGAGTATATAAATTAACGTAACTTTTTATTAATTTTATTTGTATCTAGTTATATCTTGGTAGACTACGACGGAAAAACTTATGTATAGAGATGTGTGAATTATACTTATTTGGAAATAAAATCATGAATTTGACAATTCTTTCAATCACATATTAGTATTTAAAATATCAAAACTAATAACTATAATAAAATTTTTTATTTTATAGCGTTTGAAGCAATTCGGAGAGATTAACCAAAATCTAATTCTCGCTTACTTGAAAGTGAATGAAATCGAACTCTCAATTTCGATTCGATTTGATTCAAATTCAACGCAACTCACACATTTCTGCTTATGTGCTTGAATAAAGTTAGTCTACCAAGTGTGTAAAATTTTAAATAAATACTACTAAAAAAGCTGATAATTTTCAGAATTATAGGGTACTGTAGCGTAAACGTGCAATGAATTTAATCGAAGATTAAAAAGAACTTTATATGAAGAAAAAAAATTCATAAAAAAACAACTGCTTTAGATTGCTTATGCTTTTTATGACAAGAGTGCAAATTTTATAAATTATTGTAAAATTACATGAAGAAAATGTAAGTCATTAGTATCGATTACTATCACAGAAACTTGCTGCTGCATTATGAGATATTGTACATTAAAAATGCAGAGAAGTTAAGTACTTAATAGACTTTGTATAAGATATTTTTTATTATCATACATTATTGCTATTCTCCGCCACGTAATACGTTAAAAACTACATGGATAAGAAATAACTTCGAGATCAAGATATATCCACGTTAAGATATAAATTATTTTTGAGCTTGTAAAATCAGCTTTTAAAAATAATTTAACACGATTAAAATATAAACTTTGTTTGTGAATATTTAATAATTTTACAGTCGTGGATATATCTTGTTTCTTTGCACGGAATATATTATTTTTTTGAATTTTGCATAATTGTATAGACTTTTATTTAAACATACAAAGCAGTTTTACTATTTTTTTTTATATGCAAAGATAATACACTTGCATTTTCCTCATGTTATACATAATTCTATTAGAATCATTGAATACAGCTTTTGCTAGAATCATCAATTACATGTTTTTTTTTTTTTTTAGTATAAGTAATGAGCCAAAAGAGACGGAATATATATGCGATTATATAGTTGCCACTTTGCAGAATAAAAGTTAAAATAATCATACACTGATTATTTTAATGTATATTATAATATTCTGCGACATTACAATTACGTTCATAAGAACATTATAAATGTAAGTTTCGACGTCATTAACTGTGATCTGGTAAGAACCAGATCTTTTCCATATTTCAGAAGTATCCGAAGGTGTGCATCAGGTGATTTTTGTCTTAATCCTTGAAATGTTTCTGTATAATCGTTATTTTGGAATTAATAATATGCACCTGCATTGTTTAAGCAGAGAAGGTGATCGACAACAGCAAGTCTTACATGGTCCATCACCCACACCTGCGGGTCTGCCACATGGAGATCGAAACAAGATGCTAATGCCTCCTCCACATCCAGGTCTGTAACTAAGAGTATTTAGTCTGAAAAAGTGCTAGATATCTTTTGGAAATTCAATGTGGAACATAGATATCGTCATAAAACAATGCCAGTAAAAAAGATTGTATTCTTGAAGGGCGTTTACCTTTAATTACTTAATCAAAACTTCGAATTCCTTCTTTAATACAACTTAGTTATTGGCTATTATATTTCTTGATTTGATATACATTTACGTGATTATAATTTAGCTGTCAGGCGTAATTAAATTAAAAAAAAAAAATTAATATTTCGGATAGATATCTAGCATTGTTTTCTTAATACTCTTAGACCGTAGTATATTATTAATGTAAATAATATCTTACGGGGTAAGCATATAATAAACTTCCCTTGATCTTTTTTAATTTACGTCTTAGCAAAAATTGCTTTTTTATGTATTTGTTGAGGATACCTGCAGAGACGGACATCCGGAAATAACATGGATTATTACAATCTCACATTACAGAATGCTTTGATATATAGTTATCTTTAAATTTATTTTTATTATTTTAGATTAGACAAAAAAAGCACTGCACGTGTTATACCGTTGTGAAGATATCCCAAGTGTATTAATTTCAATGCTTTTTTTATAATGCCTTTTTTATTAAATCAATCTGCATTTTCAGATGCAAGTGTAACCTGTGATTTTCTACTTCAATGTTCGTTTATCTAGTGTTAACAATACGTAATATTATTAAGGTTATGTTAAGGCGTATTATATATATTTTTAATGTTGCTGTTTTAAGTTTAATACTTTGGATCTTTATATTTCTTAGGTTAAATATGTTTCCGCCAGAGATTACTACCAAGGAAGGATATAGAAGGCTACTACGTTTAAACAATTATATATATATACATACATATATATATATATACAATTATATATTTAATGTTATAAAAATAATATAACATTAATATGAAATAACACATGATTTGCACATCATATAGTGATATCGTCTTCATTGCTGCAGTATTCTGAGCAGTTATCTGTAATGGAAAAATGGAAGAAATTTGAAGAATATATAGTATTAATTATTAAATTTATTTCATTCAAATAGCAAATAACTGTATGGCTTCAAATTTTTAGTGTAATTGACAAGCGGTAATCATCTAATACACATAAGAATGTGTACAAATTGCATTGCTTGCTTTCAGACTCAAATAGCGATTGCCAAATCGCTCTACTGGTTTGGCAATGGTTAATGGCGTGAAATATTGTCCTTATGTTTAATTTAATCTAATGTGTAAAATTAAATTCAATTGCAAAAAAAAAGAAATTATTTTTTGTTTGTAAACGATTCGATTTTTCAATAATTTAGTAGATTCGAACTGCTGAAGTTAATTTATGTGTGCATGCGCGTTTGATTCAATATAATAATTTTTAAGTTTATTACAATATTTCATCGCGCATAATTTGCCACATTAAATACAATGTTATGCTATGTATAGTTACTCTTTAAAAAATATATCGTATTTTTGTCTTCATATTATATGTCTTGATCGTTTAGGTGAGAAACGAAACCTGGACCAAAAGCCTACAGGACTATCTTCAGGTACATATCATACGTAATAATATATTGTAATATGAATTTAATTTTTTGTGTGAAGTTAAATGATATAATATATTTTATAAATAGGAAATGAACAAAATGTAATGGCGGAATCTGGAAATATTCATGTCGGCAACGGTCCACCTTTACCGCCTCCGCCTTCGCCGCAGGCGCCGTGGCAAAGTCATCACATAAGGGTTCCTTGGGGTAGACCACCACCGATGCCAAGGGAAGGAGAACCTCCCTCAGTATGTCCGGGATTACCACCTATTAATATGCCTCCGCCTCAAATCAGGCCACGAGGTAGGTATCTAATTCATTTATCAAATTATTTTTACCTTAAGATCTTGAACTTTAAATGTACTGATTTTTTTTCGTTATAATTAATTGATCCTTTATGATCGCATTAGTTTTTTTTTCGTATTTTTTCGTATAAATAGGAAAAGTCAAAAATAAAAAACCTATATTATCGTAAATCTTTTACGCGCAGTACGTGACGTTAAAAAAAATTTTTAAGGACGTAGTGGTGCTGTCCTTAGGTCCCGCTGACGATAATCGGTCTCCTACACCGAATGCAGCGTTAGAGCAGTCGTTGAACATCGAGTACAATCAAATACCACCCTATACGACGAAACCGCCACCTTACAACGCGCATCCATTGATGCAATCGATCTGCAATCCACCACCACCACCGCCGCCGCATCACCAACAGCCACGGCCACAACATCCTCAACAAACAGTGCAGCATTATCAGGTGCCAATCTCTCAGACATATCAGCCGCCAACATCCTGCCCACCATGGATGAATTGAAATTTTTAAAACTACAAGCAGCGTTTTTGGCTGTGGTTCTTGTACCTAATAACGACTAATGACAGATGCGATTTAACAAAAGCAACAATGTTTAAACAAGTGGACAATAATGACGATAACGACGAGAATCAAGCTGTAAGAATCTTATGTAAATGGTTTGTTGGAACTGCATCGTGTTATTTGCACTCACTTGCATGTTTCTTATGACAGTTATGATTTAATAATCTATTTCCTGGAGGAAGAATACTGAACTGTATGTAAAAATTTGTAAAAATGTTAAAAATTATTTATACTGTATTATTTAAATTATATACATAAAGAGAGCAGTGCAAAAGCGAGTGCGATAGTAAGAGTGAGATTGAGAGCGAGGGAAGAATGATAATAACTCGAGATTATGTAATGAAAATAATGCAACGTTGGCGAGATAGTTACTTACTAATTTGTAGAGTTCATTTTGAGAATCATAAAAGGGTTCTTGTATAGTATACATACACGTACATGTGTATGTATGTATAAAGATGGAATAGCAGTGTCATTATTTTAATCAAACCGTTTTACCATTGCACTTCCGACGATCACTTGTTTCGCATACTCTCATACGAGTAATCCATATATTTCCTATTGATGAAAATGCGTCATCTTTCCATTTACTTAGAAATAGACATGTAACATACATAATAATGTAAGAGGTTTTTTTATGCAAAGCCAATAATAAATCGTTATTGCCAATTTAGCGGTCACTTTTATGACGGCTTTTGCGTATCGGCGCGTTTCTGTCACGTAGAGCACAATTGCCGTTTTCCATGTCGACGCGATTTGGCAAACAACGGTAAAACCGCACCGTTTCCATTTGTAGCGTGCAATCGTCGCAATTAGCCTCTGTTAAACGCCGCTAGGTTAACGGTGGGTGGGGTAACGGCGGCGGCGATCAACCCCTGACCAAGGTGTCCGTGTTCCAGAACGAGCGACAGGGGCAAGGGGCGACATTTCGTTCGATACAAATTCGATAAAGCCGCCGGCGACCCGCAGGACTCGCTCGTTATCCGGATCTACCTGTCTGTTAGTCGCTATGTCAGAAAACTTGCAGTCTTCGTTGTGTTACGCGGCCGCGTACCCGATACTTCGAGGAAGTTTAATTTGTTGGATAGCGGAGCGAAGCTGTATCGTTGCCGTCGTGGTGAATTCTTTCTCTAGAAGCGAGAAACTAGAGAGAGAATTTTTGTCGTAGTTCGAGGCATCGCTATTAATCTCCGGAGGAATTCAACGTGCTATTCGAAAATTATGAAGAATAAAAAGGGCTTTTAATATTAATCTTGACGCGTATTTCGAATCTGTATCGCGAACTTAAGTGAATACGTCGCGATATTCGTCGATCAAATCACTCAATTATAATTTCTGTAATTATTAAAAAAAAAATTAATTAATATAATTAATTAATGTCCGAACATAATAACGCGCGCTCTGTAATCTCTAGCGTTGTTAAAAAAAATGTATCGGTTATCGGACACCAGGTAACTAAGAAACGATCTGTAAATGTCGCTGTGAATTGTCGAGGGTGAAGTTAACGCGAGCGAGCTGTGTCACGAATGTCACATGCATATGAATGAATTAACAAATTACACATGTCAATTGCGATATTGATCGGCAGCCTTCCTCCGCGCGGGAAATATTTTGCGCTTCGCCGGACAACAGGTAAAGGTTGTATCTCGAGTATTCTGAATTTCCAGAATTGATCATCGTAATCAAGACCACCGCCTGAACCAGTTACCACATCACAGGGATGCTCGTATCGGCTATAATCGCTTTTCGGTAATGTCGCTTTGTCCATCGTCGTCTCATCAGCTTGTCGCAGCGGCAATCGCTTTTCGACGTGCCCGTCGTAAATTTCCGAAGGATTTCGGCCTCGCAAGCACCGTTGTACGCGCATCCATAAATACCAAGGTACACATCGGTCGGTTTACGTTAATTAAAATTTTTTTTACAGATAAAATACAGAAAATTAAGATTGGAAATCGTAAAATTAAAAAAAAAATTGACGAACGTTACGCATCGAGATTGATTAATGTCGCTTTGTTAACGCTTCTGACGGATACGCATTTCCAGGCGTTGGAAGCCGCGACGAGCCGCGAAGAGTCCATCAATCAAGAGAAATCGAGCTTCGCGCTGGTGAGACGCGCGTGCAACTCGAGATCGGATCACGTTTGTTCAGCATCAAGCGCTCGGAGTCACGACTATGATCGTTGTAGCGAGGAAAACTCGATCAGGTGCAGTTGCTGCCGGACAAGGAACGTTGGCAACGATAATTTGGAGTTGCGGAACGAGTGTAGCAGCGGAGATGTGGTCGATATCGTGCCGAGCAAAGAATACGAAGACTTTCTGCCATCAAACGTCGATTATAAAAATAAATTTATGAAACCGGGCGACCGAGACAGGTATTTCCGGCAAATTAAATTAGCGATTATTAATTAACGATACTTGTACTCGCATCAATGGCAAGTTAATGAAATATGTGACCGCATACGTGACGAACACGTTAAATTATCTCCCATAAAAGTCATCCCTTTCTCGTGAATGCAGGTGCAACATCTCGAGATCGACCGACGACGACGAGTCTGTCAGAACGGTAGAACGAATCGCGTATCCAATCTCCTGTCGTCATTGCGAGACGCGATGCCCGTGCTCGTACGTGGATCCCGTAAATAATCCTTCCTGCGATTCTATACCCCGTGAGAAGCACGACAAAGTCGCGTGCGGCGATTTTACGGGGGACGTGGGCGAGCAGCTCGCGTCGGCGAGTTGTCACGGAACATTCATCGATCTTGATGGCAGCGCGAAGGAGAACGTCGTTACCAGCGATTCCCGGGACCGCGGTCCAGATATCAGAGACGCACGGACGAGGTCGAGCACTTTGACAACTCGTCGAAAAATCGTAGATTCGACCTGGCGATGCGAGTGTCATCCGGGCGAAGACTCCATTTCAAATCTGTCGAGATCGCCGTGCGATTGTTGGCGTGATGGACACTGTCATCGCCGCGATTATCGTCCCGATCACTTTCGTCGACGTTGCTGTTATCGGCACAGTCCGTCCGCAAAAGGGTTAATAAGATATCCTCTCCTTGTAATACCGAGAAAAATCTCGCACGAAGTACCCAATCGTCATCTCGTATTTACGACGGAACGTAACATATCATTATTTTAGGAAAGAAATCGAATGAGCGGAAAATGAGACGGAAAATACGCGACCGAGGGGACGGAAATCCCTCGCAGGTGCAATCTCTGTTTAATTCACTCTCTTCGCGTCATTCATATTGCAGATGTGAAGCGCGCGAGAGCGACGTCTCCGGTGAGAAAGCTCGGCACAAAAGCTGGCGCGATCAGATGCGAGGCAAGGATGGTCGATTGTGTGCGCGGCAGTGTTACTCGAAGGAGTATTCTGGAATAATACCCGCCTCTCGCGAGCGGAACGTCGTGGAATGCAGGAGGAGGAGCGACGACGACGGCGAGGACGAGGACGACGATAGCGGCGTGGCTGTTATCAATCACAAAGACTCTATGTGCATCCTCGCTGAAAAATATAAAGCCGGCGGAAAGTGGCGCGGCGGACGGTGCCGGGATGCCGAGCGATCGGGCGACAGGGACAAGGACGAGTGTAACAAATCGTTGAGTTTGGAAATCATCGATCAGCCGAAGTCGCCGCTGGAGATCGTAAACGTGGTTCCGCACGAGGGACCGAGCGTGAAACACGTTTGCCAGCCTGTACATTGCGAGAACTGCGGGACCACGGCGATCGCGAAGACGTGTGGTGGTGAATGTGGCCGACGCGGGCTGCCGGAGGGTGAACTCGGCCGATTGAAGTTCTCTTTGAACGAGACGACTACAACCCGCTCAAGCTCAAGTCAAGCGCCTTGCAGACATACCTTCTAATTTAATTTCGTTCCGCAAACATGGATTCTTACGCCAATTTTCGAGTTTCTTTCTTTTTTTTTTTCTTTTGTATCAATTTTCAGTGTTCAACATTTATCGCGCGAGCGAGTCATTGGAATAAAAAGAAAGTGATGAAAAATTTATATGAAAGTATGCGCTTTCGTCATTTACATTTTGTTCGCGGCAGGTAAGAACCGTGCAAGACGGCGCGCATGAAAAATTTAAGCTAAATCCTCGCACTTTTGCACCTTTCCTCGTTCCAACCGCATTGAATTTTTTCCACCAGACACTTATCTGCTCGTATTAACGCGGTGAATTAATGTAGCGCATTAAACAAGAGTATTAAAACGTTAAACGTTGAGAATAAAAATTATGCAAATCAAATTTTAGACGAACCCACGAAAGAGTTTAGCTTGTATTGCCGGAATTAAATTAACGTTATACAGACGAGACAATTAACTTTTAACTCGTTTTACTTGTAATACGCATGCCGGGGAGCCAGTTTCCGTCCAGGGAAATTTTAAGCTCTCTACGGAAGCACAGCACGTTAACAAAATTATCGGACATAAGCGTGTGCATTAAAATCCGCGGGTGTCTCCGGCATTCGGCAGCCTCCAGAGGCAGCTTTCGCTCGCCGGATTCTTTGTCCTTGTTGGCTCGATTCTTTTTTCACGCTGTTCACCCGTAACTTCCATGTTAATTGGCTCATCTCCCTGGTCTCCATGAAAAAAAAAAAAAAACTCTACAGCATCCCAACGCTTTACCCTTCCGCTTTCAAAGTTTCTTTCTTTCACTCGCCAGTCTTCCACGTGCGTATACGTTTCTTCGTCACGTTCCAATTTTATTTACCTTGCTAAATCTTTTACCATCGAGTGCAAGCGATTAGTCGGATTCTTCTTCTTCGTATTCTATTCATACATATAGATAAATATATTTTATTAATTAATTTTTTTTTTATTTTTAAGTTTTACGATAGACTAAGTACCGTTTCGCGAAGTGCTATTTTCCTCTGCTAAGAAAGTGCGTAACGATAGATTTTTAAAAATGCGCTCAAGTGTCTCGTCAATTTCCGTCAGGTTCTCTTGATTATCGAATTCCACAGGAATGTCTGTACGAGCCATAACTTCATCGAAAACTTTTTGATGTAAATTATTGAGAATATATTCCATCGTCATTAACCTCGTTGGTTTTAATTGATCTTGTTCAGTCTTGTCGATCGACAAACCGAAATTATCTCTTTTCTGACGGTACCGCCTGTAAGCTTTCTGCAGAGCACGCGTTACGATTGCCGAAATTAAATCGCTTAAATTCGATACGAATTAATATGTAATAATTTTACATATAGTAATATTACAGAAAATAAAATTGATTATTAATTTACTTGTATAATAAATGCAGCTTCGTTTTCTCTCATCGATACGAGTGATGTCATCGATGTCTCTGATTCCTTGTACGTCGTATTTAACCAAGTTACTTCTTTATGTTTCGCGGGTTCTATTACGTCTACTTTGTTCCCCTTCTCTTCCTCTCGTGATTGCATAATCCCTAAATATTATAAATATTTAAAATACTGATTTTAGTAGGCTTGAGGTAACCGGTGATTTTACTCGTTTTCATTCTTAAGTTCCGCCTCGTATAGTATCCGCGGTAAGTAGCCTGTATTAAAACGGCTGCTTTCGACGCCTCTGCTTCCGAAGCTCCTGTCTTTCTCAGGATTTCGAGGATTCTCGCTGACGGTCGTTGCCATTGAATTATGTCACGGGGCTCATTTAGTAGCGTCTTCTCATAATATCCGCGAAAAGCTGCCTGATTAATAATACCGAAAATTACTCCAAGAGCCGCGAGCCACAAAGATCCACGACAGAGAGCCTCGTTAAGTTTTCGGTGCGGTAATTAGCCGCATACTTGTATTATCGCGGCATGCTTTTTTCGTTCCAGCGGGACGCCCGTCGCCATCAGAATACTTTGCAAAGGTACCTCGGACCGTTCGTCGCAAGTCGCGTCTGCGGTCGAAAGAGGAGGAATTACTCTCGCATACTTTCTGTCGGTCGCGCTTTATAGAAATACCGGGCGTAGCGCGGCACCGCAAAATTGTTTTTTCGACATAATTCATCGTGTAATTACCGTCGCACACCTGAGCCGCCCGCGCGTCTACCGCGTCCAAGTACGCGCGGAACGCCGCCTGCGCTCAAAAGGAAAGAAAAAACCAGCAGGAATCCGTGAAATATTATTTAACAGCCGTATCCTTATCCAGCACGCGAAGGTAAATAAATTTCTATACCTGAATCCTGGGCGCGGCGCGGGCGATCCGCTCTAAACTCAAGCCGCTCCGGCGAAGTACATCCACGATATCCTGGCTCTCCAATAAAATATTGTTTACGACTTTCCCCGCAACTGGAATTGTACAATTGCACAACTGCAGAACGCGACGCACGTACGCGGAGCGATTTACTATCGTCGCGTGCATTTTACCGTCGCGCGGATGATATACACGCGGGTCATTCTCTGCAAGCTCCGAATTTACATAATGGCACGCGGGGACAAACGATACGCCGCGTACGATTGCGATGTGAACATCAGCAATTAATTAGCTTAACGTGCCAATTAGGCGGCTGCTCGTGAATGAACAATATCAAGACTTCTGGGCGACGTGAAACTCGTTGTACAGACGTCGCGGTACCTTTCGCATTTTCCCGTGTGATCAAAAGCGCTTCGGCGTAATCAGCGACGAAGCAATAAATGTTCCTTGGCTGCGAGCGTAGAACCTTTACGGATCAGATAATAATTTAATCGTCCTTTGACGTGACGACGGTAAGTCAAATAACGATTTCATAGAGCGAACCTCGCGTGCGATGTCGGTGCATAATTCGCGTAATCCTTCCGGTACCTTATATACGCGTTTGACTTTACGTTCTCCGGGCAAAACGTTCATTTTCGTGATTATTGCTTTAGCCGAGTTGCTTGAATTTATCGGCTCTTGCTCTTATCGCGGATAATGCGATGCGCAAAAGTTACCAACTTTCGGCGATAACGAGCGCATCGATGAAACTATATGCACATTGAAGGCTCCGTAACGAAACATGTGGATCAGGCCACAAGATTAATCTTCAATTAAAATTATAACGAGATAAAACCCGTTAAAGATGTACGAAGAAAACGAGTTCCAATTAATTACTTTTATTAATGTTAAATCGCGCCGGAGCTGTTGATGAGATTGTACCGCGACCCCGGAGATATTTCCTGATAACGCGGTCGATTTGTTTAATTTTATTTAGACATTTGTTTGTACGGGATTTTCTACGAATGCATTTGCTGACGGTATCATCCTCCGAGAATTTTTTCCTGGCACAGTGCCACTTCGCGCCGTTAGCGAGATCTCCGTTATCGCGGGGCATCCCGAGCGTTCAAGAGTGAGTAGGTTCGACGTGGAAACCACGGTCAGTTTCTCGTCGACTATGACCGGCGAAAGCCATGCCAGGTATAAACGTACGCGTCACATTCTCAGTGGTTCTGTCGTTGCTTGCCTACCTACCGTCGCGTGAGTAACTTACATAATGTTTTAATTTCCACTCCTGCCGTTGTTCCCGACGCCGTCTTCCCGCAGTTCCCGTGCAAAGAAACGGCCGTGGAAGGTTTGCGGCTTCGCGCGGCGATACGATTTAATCGCGAGATTAAGCCCCGCGTTCTCATCGCACGCGCTTCTGCATCGTCGAACAATCGGGCGGATCGTCGGATAAACAGTGCAATTAATCTGGTATACTAAAGTAACACGCCCACAAATCCGACTCATTATAATTATAAACGTGCGGTAAGAGTATTTTTGATATTAATATGCGCGTCGCAAGGTTTCGAAAAAATGTTTCTTGCACTTGAAATTAGAATGGAAATGTGACAAAGACCGAACGCGATTTTAACTTGCAGAACGATTAAATATTCATAACTACGCGTGGTCACGAATTCCCTCACAAGTTTACATTGACCGGTTTTTGCTGACCGGTATTCAAAGATCGAAGTGGTCGTGCGACATATACGTGAGAATCCTTGAAAGTGATCTGTAGAGTGGATTCTCGTCTCTGTGTGTGTGCACTTCTCTTTTTCTTTACGATATTATTAAGCGATTGGTTTTTTCCATGAAACGATTGTCTCTCGTGTAGAAATTAACTAAATTTTAACATAAAATAATACTTCTCGTACACGCGATAAAGAGAACTTTTCAAGAATTGTGAAAAAATTTACAGAAATTATGCACTTTTAGCGTCCTTGCAGGATCGCGTGCGGACGCCCGACGTATATGATTATCAGGCCGGTGTTCGGACAGTCATAAATAGTTCACCAGGCCATTCCAAATGGAACGAGAACAATGATTTTTCCGGACCGCCGGGCCAAAATAAATGGGGAGGTGGCGGCAGAGGCCCGCCAGGTGGTTACGGCCCTCCTGGATTAACGGGCGAATTAAGTCCTCCAGGATTAAGCGATAAACGTCCTTCGAGCTGGAACACTGGACGTTTATCTGAAGAAAATTATCCAAATAATAATGAATCCAATCAAAGGCGCCCTACGAGTTGGAGTAATGCAGGAAGTACATCTATAAATGAACCCTATCCAAATAATTATCAAAGTGAATCCACTGAAAGACGCTTTTCAGATACGAATAATGCAAGGAGTCAAAGTTCATCTATAACTGAACGCTCTTCGTACAACTATCGAAATAATAAACCTACCGAAAGACGTTCTTCGGGATGGGATGATGCAAGAAGTCACAGTTCTTCCACAACTGAACGCTATTTAAATGACGATGAATCCAGTGAAAGACGTTCTTTAAATAGAAATAATGCAAGGAGTCAATTTTCATCTACAACTGAACGCTCTTCGTACAACTATCGAAATAATGAACCTACCGAAAGACGTTCTTCGGGGTGGAATGATGCAAGGAGTCACAGTTCTTCCACAACTGAACGCTACTTAAATAACGATGAATCCAACGAAAGACGTTCTTCAAATAGAAATAATGCAAGGAGTCAAAGTTCATCTACAACTGAACGCTATTCGAATAACTATCAAAATAATGAACCTACCGAAAGACGTTCTTCGGGAGAGAATGATGCAAGGTATCACAGTTCTTCAGACACTGAGCTCTATTTAAATAACGATGAATTTAGTGAAAGTTCTTCGAGCTGGAGTAACATAGATAGCCGAAGTTCGACCACAACCGAACGCTATACACGCAATTATCCAAGTAATAGTGAATCCAGTCGACGACCTTCGAATCGGAATAACGAAAATGATCAATACTCATCTGATCGTGAAGATTATCCTCGTACTCATTCCACTAATAACGAGCCCGCTCAACGTCGTCCTTCGAATCAGAATAATGAGAATGACCAAAATTCGTCTAATCGTGAAGATTATTCAAATACTTATCCGAGTAATAATGAACCCACTCAAAGGCGTCCTTCGAATAAAGGAACTAACAAAAATTCGTCCGAACGTGAAGGCTATAGTCCACGTGACTCAAATAATGATAGATCTACGCAAACATCACAGTCCGATTATGATAGACAGCGTCCACGAGGTCCAGACGATCGTGTGCCCGACGATCGAAGATTCGACGATCGAGGATCCGACGATCAAGCATCAAATGATCGAAATAAAAATTCACAAAATCAATCATGCAGGTATTTAAATTCACGTAATACACGATGATAATTATCTACTATTAATGTGTGCTCTGTCAACACTAATAAGAAAATTTTAATTATTCCGAATAGAGACAACGAGTTTCGTTGTAGAGATAACGAGTGCCTGCCACAAAGACTTAAATGCAACGATAGGATTGATTGTCGCGATGGCAGCGACGAAGACTCTTGTATTGCGTAAGCTAAACGTTTTTTAATTGTGTATTTTTTTTTTTTTAATTCCAATATATTATTTAACACATTATGAATGAATGCGATAATAATATCTTAGCATCTTTAACTTTTTTCTAACAATTTAAACTTTACACGCATTTACATAATGTTGACGATATTACAGAAACAGAAATAACGAGAATGGCTGCACTTTGCCCGAACAACCGGAAGGTGGGCGCTACGAATTGAGCGACTGCAGACGGTGCAATAAACGTCCTGGCGATATGGTTCCCAAAAACAGTATCCTTAATTTTACTTGCAGGAACAATTACGTATTAAGCGGTAACACGATTTCCGTTTGCGTCGACGGCGAATGGTATCAGCCGCCTTCGTGCAACAGTAAGTTTACTTCGGCAGAGTGTTATTTTCGGACGACGTTACAGTTTCTGTAATACAAGGGAACATTCTTCTTATTTAAGGGCGCGCGTCTTAGAATATAAAATTTATTGTTATTTTCTCCGTTGATTATCTCTAGAAGTCTGCCCACCGTTAAACAGCACCAGCGTAGACATTTCTTGCAGCTACCAGGAGAAAACGGTGTCCTGTAGCGAGCGTATAATGCCTGGTACACGGGCTACACTCGCCTGTAAATCATCTTATAAATTACCTTTAACGAACGATCCGGCTTACAGGGAGATCACGTGTCTCGACGATGGTTTATGGGATCGTCGCCTTTTTCGTTGTCTACCAGGTACTTGTCATTCGCGGGTTTCTTCGTGTGGCTAACGAAAAACGAATTGAGCCGTACGAATTAAACGTCAGCCGTGCGTGTTACGTCAACCGTTCATTAGCGGACCGTACGATGTTTTCTCTCGATAATTGCCGCGCAAGAGCGCATCAGATTATAGTTTCGAGACTTCATTTTTCTGACTTGCGGTTTGCCGACGTAACGATTTATTTTTATTCACCGTACCGCAAAATATTAATGACATTTTTGATTAATTAGAATGCGGATCGTCCATCGCACGCGGCAACACGTTGATAGTTAACGGATTCGAGTCCGAAGCGGGGGTGTTTCCATGGCACGTTGGCGTCTACGCCGTTAAGCGACGTAGGGACGAGTACGAGCAGATATGCGGCGGCACTTTAATTAGCAACAATCTCGTCGTGTCAGGTAAATTATTCCGCGGGCAAATTATTTTATTCTTAAACTTATCCTCGGCTTTTGTTCGCAGCGGCACACTGTTTCTACGACGAGAGCTACAACAAGCTGTACGAAGCGTCGAAATACGCCGTGGCTGCCGGGAAACATCGCCGCGATTGGAACGCCCGGGAGAAATACGCGCAGCAATCGTTGGTGGAGAGCGTTCGGGCGGGCGGGAGGTATCAAGGTGCAAGGGGTAATTTTGCCAACGACATAGCTTTGCTGAAGTTGAAGACGCCCTTCGAGCTGACTGCTTTAGTAAAGCCCGTCTGCATAGACTGGGACAACACGCACGAGCGAGAGCAGCTGCAAGTGGGACACTCCGGCAAGGTAACGCGGGCCAAGTATCAATTGTGCGAACCGACTAATTGGCTGTCTTAGCGCAATTTAATTAATTACGAGGGCGCTTTGTAATGTCCGAGCGAAAGTACATTCGGCGCGCTACTAGTTGTAAACTACATTAACGGTTTTGAACTAAACTTCGGCCCGCGCGCAGCGTCGGTACGCCGTTACATCGTGTCCACATTAATTGTTCCGAGTGCATGCAGGAGTGCATGCAGACGCGACGGGTCGTTGGTATATTTTGCATCCGATTGCGAGCCGGGGTCTATCTGATTTTCGTGGGGAGAGCGCGGCTCGTTTCGTCCTCCCGAGCAGAAAGGGAGAATGAAACGTAGAGAGAAAATAAAATGTACACGTGAGCTCACTTGGCGATTTCAGGTGGTCGGCTGGGGTAAAGACATCAAAGGCGTATCCACTAGGAGGCTGCAGGAAATCAACATGCCGTTCGTGCCTTACGATCAGTGTGTATCCGCGGTTCCCGCAGATTTTCGGGGATACCTCACATCCGACAAATTCTGCGCTGGCTACATGAACGGTGAGTTTACGTACGCGAGTGGAAACGTGGAATTTACTCGCCTCGTCATAGAGATCGCGCGCGCGATAATTGATAATTCTAATTAATTAATAGCAGACCGTAATTTTGATAGCATTAAGATATATCTTTGGCGGAAATCGCGAGAAAGACTTGTACGTAGCACGAGAAAATAAATTACGCATACGTATCTCGTTAGTATTTCGTAATTGTACGTAATGAAAGTGATTGCTCAATTATCAGGCTCGAGCGTTTGCGACGGAGACAGTGGCGGCGGCTTGTGCTTCGAGAAGGACGGCATTTGGTATCTTCGCGGCATCGTGAGCGTGAGCCCGGAGAACAGAGGCACCTGCGATTACAATTCGTACGTTGGATTTACCTACCTCAGTCATTTCCGTGATTGGGTTCGCGAGGCCTACGTCAACGCGACTACGTAAACGTTCGTGCGAGGGACGTACGGAACGTTGAACGGGACATGCGTGAAATAAATCGCCCGGCATCATCGAGCCTGCGATAGAACGCCCAACGATATTCGACATGACGTCAAAACGAGATAACGCCAACAAAACATTACGGATTGACAATTGTAAATCTCCTTCACAATTTTGGCATCGAGTGGCAAAAACGTGAAAATGGAAGAACAGGGATTTGAAGATTTATGCGACAAAAAACTGATTTTTATATTTAAAAACGCGCAATATCGAGAGACACTTTTATATGATAAAAAAATATTTTTAAAGATCCACGCTGCGCGCAATACTTTTTTTTCTTTTTTTTTTTATTGTAAAATAAAATGCTCTGAGTGCGCCATACTGTTGTGACGTACGTTTAAGAAGAAATCGATAAGAGGAAGTCATTATGTTTAATCGTTCCTGCGTCGCTGCATAATTACTCCCACCTCGGCTCCCTGCAGTTAGATACAGATAAATATCTTTCTGCATCGAGCGACGCAATATGAGACCGACTGCATTTCCACACGAGTAATAATCTTACTGCCACAATTACAGCGTTTATCGCACTCTCGCGCGTGCACTTCTACATATTGTTGGACATTTCTTTGACGCTCGATGCAGTCGAACGTAGATTGAGCCGCATTGAAACGCAATTGAAATGGCGAGTGCCGTGACGGACGTCCTGCAGGACGGCTCTATCTGACAGAGATCTAAATTAGTAACGCGTCATTTTATTTACAGCGCCGTCGCATCATCCGTAACGTAAACCGCGGTGTCGTCGAGAATTTTTCTTTCCTTTTTTTTCTTTTTTTTTTTCTTTTTTTTTTTTTTGTTGATCCGGCACAGTGTTCTCCCGCAGGAATTTCCCAGCGATATCGAGATTATCTTTGATGGTATCACCGTCCACACGGACTTTGTTTTGCGAGCTTACTGTCTCCTCAATAAATTGAGTTCCGGAGTTTGATGACGCATCGGTCGCGGCCGGAGCTATTTGAGGTTCATATTTCCCACAAATTCAGCGCGATCACGTTCCTACGGTGATTACGCGCGGCAAACGCACGGAAGATAATTAATACCGCGCGCCTATTGTCGTTGGAAATATTAATTTCGCGTACACGAGCGTGCGTAAGTGCGGGCGGAAACGAGTGACTTAATATTTCAAAATATTCCGGGGAGTGCATATAGCGCGCCCGATTGTTCCAGTAAGAAGGGACATGTATCTTCCGAGTTTCGCGATGTAAGCGCATCCAGCTTATTAGCCATTAATTATTTAATTAGAACCGCCGTATCTTAGAGCACGTAATATGCGCCTTGCGAATGTATGTATTCAGCGGTGTCGAGTACACATGCGGATCCGCGTGTTTGTATCTGGCAACCCGCGTTTGCTCCTTGCAAGATTCATACGTTAACAGGATGTGTTCGTTTGCTCATCGGTAAACCGTGGTATGATCATTAGACGGAGGACGGAGGTTGGTAAGTAATAGAACGCTCGTGCGCGATTCGACTTCGATAAAGCTCGATCGATGCGGCCAGGAAATCTATGTAGTCCGCAACAAAGGTAGTTTCCGAACTTGCAAAATGGATGTAAATGGGACGAAGCGGTTCCAAAATTATCCCGACGTTCCAAAGTTAGGGAATCGCAGTCGCGGTTTCGCTTCGTCGCTATCAGTTTTATTTCAGGGAGCGATAACCAATTCGTTCCACGACAAAATCAGCGCGGCGTTCGTTAACGTAGTCATCTTACATGCGCGATATAATCTTGGAAATTTCCCGATGATTTTTTTATCTCCCTTACCCCGCGGTTCGCGGAATATCAAACGCGGCCGGTGGACGGCCGGATGTCGAGATAATTGAAACAGGACGAACTTATTAGCCGTCTCGTTTCCATTCTTTCCTACGCCGTCACCGTCGCCGGCGCGACGCTTTTGTGCATTAACACCGAACGAGTGTTTTAGCGCGGCCCTTATCCCGCCACCCTGGATTCTGCGCAAGTGTATTTTTCTTTGGGCTTTTAATTAGTCCGGTCATTAATTAAACACATTTCTCCTTCGGGCATCCGCCCCCGTCGAGGCCCCGGCGTCCTCTCCTGCTGCTGCTCATACACCTTTCTTTCTGTCCCCGTCCCCTTTCCTCTCGCGGCTAGCCGCTCACCGGCGCTGCTCTTCCGCCTCTTTCTACCGGGAGCTACCTCGCAACACTTCAGGAATTTTAATTTCGCCCTAACGTGTAAACACGCCGGCGCCAATTTATTTCACCACGGGGAGCGTTTTAAAAGGGAGGTTCGGACCCGGCCGACCTCGCTTTCTCTCGCTCGCAGCCTGTTTGCCCTTAACTTTAATTTTCCATCTCTCTCACTTCTGCATTCTCCCGTTCTCTCACCGGCAACTAGATGCGTTTCGCGATTTACGGTACTGCAGAATAGCCGCGGGCCCCGATACGAAGGAAATTGAAGGCCATAGAATACCAGTAAACGTACCGGCGAACGACGACGACTAAAAAATATCAGTAAATAATACGAGTCTCTTGGCAAGTGAAAATATTATCGCACGTAAAATATGATTTTTCTAACAACCCGTGCTTTTATTTAAAAAAAAAAAAAAAAAGAAATTACACTTTCCACGTATGTCACGATCGTAAAAATAATCGATTCGGATCGTCCACTAGCGGCCGGGTATTCGCCGCGAGGAGCGTACGTTTTCCGCTCATAGCGGATAAACGGAATCGCTTCACGTCGGATGATTAGTGCGGAGCTTAACAGCGTGGAATAATGTCCGGGATTACGATAATTAAAGAGTGTGATTAGTTTTATTGCGGCCGAACGGCGGTAATAAAATGAACGGTAAAAGTCTCCGGCGGGCAAGGTGAATTAACTTATAAATGCAGTTTTGTATTTCATTCACGACCCGTTTCTTCGCGCGGCTAACGACATTTCCTGTGAGACGGGACGACATATATTTTAATTTCCGATAATCGTTATAAATCGCGCCGTGTCGCGCGCTTAATCGCGACGACGATGGGATAACCTGCTTAATGCCCTTATTTAGCGACATTATATGCGGCTGAAACGTCGCTTCTCGGGTATTCAGGTCAAAAGGCTACGCTCCTTTCAGCCCGGCGGTGCTCGCGTAGAAAATGGAACAAACACACTCCGCGATAATTTAACTCAAGTTCTGGGCGGAATCTTCCTCCTCGCGGCCTTATCCTTTGAAATCCTTTAATGGGAATTCTTTGCGACTACTGCGAGATGACTTAACTCAGTGATAATATTATTGTACTTGGCCTGAAACTTGGGAAGGGCTCTTGATACGCGAGAGAAGCGCGAGTCGAGCTGTTTCGCAAAAGCGGAAACGGTCAACGCAATTCTTTCGACGGCGCCTGGAAATTAATCGGCTCGGACGCCCTGATTAAAACTCCAATGTGACTGCACGTTAGTTTCGCTATTTTTAAAAAGCACGCCACGCGAAAAAGAATCCCCCGTAATTAGCGTTAAAATGTGGAAATTGATTTTATTAGATATCCATTTAGATACGCAGTCCGCGCTGGACGGTGACTAGACGACCGATACTAGACAGATTTCGTTTCTTTTTTTTAGCTAGATAAATTTTCATTCGAGTAATTTCAAACAACCGTGCTACGTGAATTATTTTTCGTTTCACGAGATAACAATTCCTCGTTCGGCATTCATAAAAGATGATGTTACTATCAGTAATTTTATTATGTTTCTTGATTCTCTTTGATTATCGATGTATCGAGTGAACTTACAATATATGGTCACTGAACTTAAGACAAGGCTTGGCGCATTGATCCAACTATTCGTTGGTTCGTTCGTTCCGGAAAAAGATATGCATTCAGAGAGTGGAAAAAAAGAGAGAAAGAGAGAGGAATGCGAATTGCAAAAAAGATATAACGAAAAAAAAGAATCGCGTGGAGAAAAGAGATTGTACCTGGAGGAACCGTTCCGCGCGCAAAGCGCAAGTAAAAGCTCGAGCGAAAGGTAAGATAATGGAAAGTTGGAAAGAGCGCCGATCCATCGGAGACAGGTGCAGAGCGATGTGAAGCGGCAATACTTCAAATTCATTTGCGCGACAATCTCCGGTTCCTTTCGCTTCGCGGCTCCTGCACAACTCGCCAATAAAATCAGAAATCGCTCGCTGGAAGCGACGTCGAGAGAACCGACGAGGGTGGCGGGAGCGATGACGCGATAATTATACGCGTCATAGAAAAGAGACGGAAAACAGGGGACGAGGGGGAAAAAGAAGCCGGCAGAAAGGGCGATAAGCTTCTCGCCGATGGCGCCAAGTTTCGAAGTAACGAGATAAGGCGTATCTGCGAGTATCGCGCGCGAAGTCGTTAAGTTCAACACATACAAAATATTCGCGGGTCGAATTCGCGTAATTGAGTTCCCTCTCGCCGTTTCTTCGCCGTGGAAAGGCCGGAAGGAAAAGTTGAAATTGCCGGGTGAAATTTGCCGGGCGCGACAGACGGGAAATGAACCGCGCTCTCGCTGTCTTTCGGTGGCCGTCTCCGCACGCTCGCCTTTTTGTCCGCTTTTCCGTTTCCGTCGATGGGGCGCAGCGACGGCCGGGGGTTAGCTGCCGGCGACGGGGAGCAAAGCGAGCGTCTCCTTGATAAGTTATCGCCTAATTATGAAGCCCGGGAGATGCAACGTTTGCACGTAACCCTGGCGATTATAAAGCGCACGTCGCGGTCGTTTTTTACAGTTGAAAAATCTCCGCGGGGTATGCGCTTTTAAAATGTAGGCAAGCAGCCGGGCGTGCACGTGGCGGCGCTTGATACACTAAGCAAATTTGACGATGGAGCTCGTTTATACGCGGGGAAAAAAAAAAAAAAGTGCCGCCGTGGAAATGTCTCATCGAATTGACTTGCCGACTCGCGAGGGGATGGCGTGCAGGCGCGCAGATCGAGGATTAAATGGAGAGAATAGTCGGAAACGGGGCGCGTCGGGGACTCCTGAAAAATTTCTTGCCGTTTACGGTCCAATTTATTTTTTCGCTGCGATAACGGAAGGCATCGTCGCCCTCGATATCGATAAAGCGACGGTGCAAATGGCCCGCAACTACCGCAACGATGTAGCCATTTTTACGCATCTCGAACGAAAACGCGAGAGCGGAATGATAAAGTGGATCGATCAAAGCGCATTAGACGCGGCGATTAATCGCCGCTCCGTTATTCTCTGCTTTTTCGCCACTTCGGCTCGGCGCGACAGGGCGGAACGCGCTTCGCCGGCCGCGCGTTAGCCCTTTTATATTTTCATTAACCGTCATTATTTTGCCTACGCTTTACGGTGGGCCGTCCGCCCGCGCGCGCGACGTTTTTCCGTCGCGCAAAGCGGAAGCGAACGGGATGCACACGGGATGCGGCGCGGGCGGTGGCAGTGGTCGTTACAAAGGCGGATCAAATTACAACCGGTGCGGGGATTAAAACCGGGGAGGAAAAAAAAAAAAAAAAAAGAGGGTAGCGTTTGCGTTGCTATGCAAAAAGGCACGTTCGCGAATCCGCCTCTCATCGGTCCGCTTTATGCGTGCTGCTTCGGCGATCCTTCCGCTGCTTTCCCCGGGCTTTCTCGCCGCTTTACACCGGGTTACCCGCGTTTCCCGTCTTCTCATTCTTCTTTCTCGCTCGCCATTTCGCCCGGCGATTCCCCGCTCTCGAGCTCTTCCTCGAATTAACGTCCCGCCCATGAATCCGCTAATAAATCTCGCGAACCGCCATTACCGCCGCCAGTCCGTTCGAAGGAAGCTAAATCTTCGGATAAGGGCGGAACGGTCATCGGTTGACGAATTTATACGCCGGGTGAGGAAGAACCGGCACGATTTCGGCCGCAGCGACGTCGCCGGTGATGGAGGTAAAGCACGGCCCGCGAATCCGTGGCAATAATATTGATTTTTGCGATTACATACACGGCGCGAGTTCGCCTACACGCGTGTGTATGCATCAAAAAGTATTATTTATTTTATAAATACGCGCTCGCTTGTGTGTATCGCGTTTGCGTAACCGCACCAACGCATCGAGCACTACATTCCGCGTCCCTCGGCGCCGCGAGCGGTAATCCCGCGTTAACGCTTTGCTTCATTAATATGTTTATAATCGTAATGACGCATCACTGATTGTTAAAGCATTCTATTGTGCGCGCTCATTTTAAATCATTATTACGCGGTAATATCGGGAGAATTATTAATTAATTATGCCGCGTGATATTGATAACGAGTCGATATTATGTCCGCGATATCAAAGCCCGCGCTCATTGCTCGCGTCGCGGTCGTAATGTAAATAGGTTTTTTTTTTCATAAACGATAGGTGCGATATGCCGACGCGACAGACAAAAGCCCGGCCTGGATTGAAAATTACGCGCCGTTCGCGAACAACAATAGCGAGCGTTATAAAATTCGTCTAATCTTCGTCGAGATGACGTCGAAAACTTCGATGGAAGACGACGACGTTCAATTACCAAGTACAAAGGGTCGCCCGTTATTCCCGGGTTGCCCGTACATTTGTTTGTCCTCCATGAGACTGTCTGGGATGGATGACCATTGTTCTTACAGATTGGGGCTTTCGTAAGGATTAATGAGAATGGTTCGACCGTCCACCGAAATCCGATTGGGAAGCCCACTCTCGACTACCACCCTCAGACCGTTTAATATCGTGTTCTTTCCTCGCATCGAAAGTGGTGCACGCTCGTAACAATTAACGCTCGCGACGATTAAATGAAACGCGCCGTGACTGGACGTAAAACGGTAAAGCTATGCGAGGTGATGAACAATTAAATTGCATCCTGTTTAGAAATTTTTGCTTCCCTGCAACGGTCGTTCACGCAGAAATAATCGCGAGAAAAGTCGGGATCTTATTTCGAACCGGCGCAGAGGCGAGTCCAAAAGGATTCCGATTCCCTTTTTCGTCTCGGCGTAAGCTGCAATTTATACGGGTGATACGAACGATTGAGAAATACTGCTGTTGAAATTCTTCCGAGGCGCAATTGGCGAAAGACGGTCGTCCCGGGGCGTCTCGGCAGAGCTAAAGTTTCTCAGTCTACGAAGTGGACGTCGGTCACGACTTTCACGTCTCCGCAACTCTTTTACCACTACTTTACGCGAGGCTGCATCCGAAAACGTCGGCGTCCACCTGGCTACCTAAGGGCTTTGTGCGATATCTCGTGTTTCGAGCGGCCACAACTTTTGCGCCGAGCGTAACGGTGCACTTAGATGAAAGCTGGATAGGTAGATAGGTGGGACGCGCTTGTGTGTGCTCCGTGAACCATCGAGGTACAACGGGGTGCGCGAGTAGTGTCTGCGGTTCACTGAAAACCGAAATTACGGGGTTAATGGAAGTTCGAGGCGAGGGCGTTCGGTTGCCCACTGCGAAAAGGAACGGGCAACGAAAGATCGCACTCTCGCCTTGCAGATCGCGCCGCGGAAAGAGAGTGATCCGTTTTATTGTTGAAAATATATCGGCTATCCGAAATTTTTTCAAAAATTATTTCTCCTTTTTTCGCCGCTTTGGTTTGTACATATCTTTGTGCAATCAAATCATCAAATAATTTTTGCAAAATAATTATTTAACGTAGTAACATTAATTTTTAATAATTGCTTAAGAGAATGTCATTAAAGATTCGAAAGATATTTCGTTTTTGTAGCTCGTTATCTGGTGGAAACAAAAGGTTTTTTGTGATACTTGTACGACACTTCGCGGATTTCTTTCTCGTCGACTTTCCTGCCAGTTGCCATAGCTGCGGGCGCTTGAATGGTTTTGGCGGTCTGCAAATTCATTGTCCTGAACCGGGAGACTAAGTCTTTTACAGACGCGGATACTCGAGGAACGGATCGCGACCGTCGGATTTGAATTACCATCGTGATCGATCTCGACGCCAAAAATTCTACCACAAACACCTAAAAGCGCTTGATGAGCATTATCGATCGGTACAAGCGTGGAAATGCTTTACGTTAGATGTAACCTCGTTTAATGCCAGCCAAGGTAAAATTCTCCAACGGGGCTGCAGGGCATCCGCTATTTTCCTCTGAGTGGATCTCATGAGTGCGCTGCGAAGATTTCATTTGTTTAGCGCGCCTTTGGAGAGACGTCGCAAGACTCGAAAGGAATTAATGAGACGCGAGAGCGAGTTTACGAGGAAGAAAGGGAAGATTCATAAAGACGTAATGGAATACCAAGTGCGCGCGATGGTTAAATTGTTTCCGACGGGGAATGTCGAATCTAACTGAATCCGGTCGTCGGATTAATCCTTTTTCGAAATTCGTTTTTCTTTTTTTTTTTCCGGCCAGCTGATGGATGCGAGTTTAAGAAGCTTCACCGCATTGCGTCGTGTCGGACCGTAAAATTTGCGCGAAATTTAGAAGTTACGGCCTCCTTGCACAAGTCGTAACTACGCGGGCCTTGTAATTTACAAGTTATAACTACCGAAGTTATAACGCGCATAAGCTGCAGTTCCGAACTTTGGTTGCGAGAGGAAAGGACCGGGCCGAGAGCCGGGCAATGAAGACGCACTATAGCGTCCTCGCGAAGGCGCCGAGGGCTCGCGATACCAGCTGCTTATTTCAACTTTAGACTGCGCCGTGAGGATAGCCGGTAAATAAAAGTTTAGTGCGGCACGTCATTCTCGCGACCGGCGGCTTTAATGTTTCTCTATCTACGCGGACCGACGGAATTATACGGCGGATTTCTCGCCCCGGTTTCTCGCACGCGTCCACCTCCGCCCCGTCAAACTTGTTACTTCTCATTTCGCAATGCAGTCGCGCTCGCAAAACCATTCTCCGACTATCAAAAAGCATTCAAGCCATTATCTTTTTGCGTTACGTTAATGCCACTCTGAAGAAACTTCCTTTTCAGGCATTCGCGAATAAAGGAGACGCTTGCCGTGCCTCATAAGTCCTTTCTCGCTTTATTCGGCTTTATTCGCTTTGGCATGCCTGATTTATTAATACTATTATTCTATAACGTACTTCAACTCGCTTCTACGACTCAAGTGAAAATGACGACTGCATCTCTAAGGGAAATACTAAGAAAATTTTCCACATAAAATGTGAAATCAAGAGAGAAGAGACGGTACGGAGCATTACTTCTGCGGTGCTCTAAATTTTGACATGCGTTTTGTTTCAAGGTTCGACAACTGTTCGACAGTAGATTTTTTTTTGTAACTGTACAGATAATTCTATGTATCGCCTCGTTATGATATAATTTGCCTTACTTGAATAAAAAATTAATTACAACTAGAACAAACCATGCGTATGTTTCACGTGCTCTATTTTACGAAAGGTCCCAATTCGTGCGCGTTATTATAATTGATTAATCTATGGTCGACGACGTGTTATCGATTCAAGAGACCCGATTAAAAACGATTACTACGAAAAAAAAAAAAATCATGCGACTTACCAATCTGCATGAGTATGAGATTGATCGGCGCGCTAAGATCTTCTGTCACCTCGACCGTCGCAAAGCGTTGACGATGTGGCTCAAACACGATCGCCGGTGGTTGCAAGTGAGGCGCGGAAAAACCGCGAAGATTATCTTTACCTGGAACATATTAATTAAACATTAATAGGATATTGTTGATTTCCGTTGTAAATTAAAGCATCGACCACGGGAAATTGTGTCGCGGATTTTTCACCGTGAAAAGAAAAAGCCCTACGGTAACGACAGGTTCGTTAACTTACAAAGTAACTCGTTCGTAAAGCATATTACCTTTTCATAATCCGATAACTGACGTCGAGATTACGTAGAATCCGCGCAAGTTCTTTCTCGCAGGCAAGCTGCCGATGATGCTCAGTGAGGATCTCGTCGGGGTTTATACTGTGTTTCCTCAACCGACTCAACAACTGATTATTCGATAAATCAGGGTGCGCGGCTTTAAGAAATTCGAGAGCCGACAGCTTTGAAATCCCGAGTACGCATTTCGGCCAACGCCGATTGCTCGAGCAATTTAATAATTTTATTCTGAGCGTTTCGTATGTCACACGAAAATTATATGTATATTTATTATAATTTTTTTTTATTTAATTATATTTTATTAACGCGGAGCCACTCGACTTTAATAAAGATTAATTCTGTTACGTTGAGTTATGGTAATTGTTGGTATTAAAATTAACAAAATATATATATTGCTGTTTGCGCCCAACGGGTCTCAAAATCCGAATACTTTGCCTTATCGGTAACCGGCACGCATTCACAAACTACAAATTCGCTAATTGCAAATCGGGAAAATTGTTTTATTTATTAAGTTCTGTGCAACGAGCGCGGAATCTTTAAAGCGATGAACCATTAGCAACATCCTCGGGTTGCTTGGATTTCCAACGCCACAGCATTCCAAATAGCTGTTTCTTGGCAAACAGCTCGTTTCGCTGCCGGAACTTGTGTAACTATAGATCGACACAATTGCCCGTGACATCTTTTGTAAAAAAAAAAAGCTTTCTGTAGGTTAAACATTTACATTTAACCATTAGCAAAATTTAAATTATTACATAAAATAAAGAGAAGAGAAACGTATAATGCCAGATATAACATTATTATAAATACTTAACCAAAATAAAGTTATAACGTAACCAAGGTATAACAGCTGTAAAGCATCGCGTATTATAAGGATAAGTTTGTTAAATCGTGTAACTCACTTGCGAGGAAAATCTCTCTCTCTCTCTCTCTCTTCGCGCGATAACAATTCGCGTTCAACTTTAACCAAATTAACGAGCAGCCGCCCTTTCGCCATCATTGATGCAGTCTCGTCTTTCATCGCGAGTCACGCGTGTTTCTCGCAAATGGCACGGGACTATTAGACACGGAGCCAGGATACTAGGCTGGTTCTTGGTCGGAATTGGACGGTCCAAAGACGTTGAACACTGAGACGTGTCGTACAACGGCGGTGGCGGACAGCCTGCTGGACACGGCAGTGATTTACAAGGGGACGGTTTACATGAGGGTGGTTTACACGCCGGCGGATTACACGGCGGCAGATTGCACGGAGGTGGGTTCGGACCAGAGGTGGATGCCATGACCGAGGCTGCGAGCCCGTGGACGAGGCACGGTACACAAGGCGCAACAGTAACAACAACGGAGAGTTGCGACCAGAGGGGGAGAACGCGTGTTGTCGCCTGTGTTTAATCAACTTAGCGTGATAAGGCGGCGGATAGAGACGTCGGGGGCGGCATTATAGAACCCTTCGTACCCACGTCGACCGGGAATCTCCCATCGAGGAAGTGTGCCTTCATGGTCTTCGCGAAGCCTGATGTTACCAAGTTTCCTCGCTGTTACTTCGCAATTCAGCGGGCGGCTGCAGCTTCGCCAGTTCCTCACCTTCTCGTTGTCATTATCGCCGTCCGTAGAGCAACTCCGCGCCGGCAACCTCCCGGTGCCGTCGTCGACATCAGCGTTCTCGAATGCGGCACTTAGCGTGAAAGGCGGCGGATGGTGCATCGTTCTGTCGAAGGATATCGCACTTCCCTCGCCGCGCGGGTAAAGTTTCGTGCCGTACGATGTCGAAGTTGAATAGTAAATCTTCCGACGCCGCCCGCCTGATGCATCCACCAAGGACGATGTTAAGTCCTGCCGGTACATAAAGCTACCCGTTATACGAGTGAACCGTTTATGACAACGACAAGCGTGTCCTAACAACGCTTGTGTGGTTCATGATGCACTTGCTCCTTGAGTAGTTTCGACTCTACTCTTATTCTTTTATATCCGTAGAGTACGTAGAATAAATTGCTATAAATTTCAATGAAGTTCTCGAGTTCACGTACGTGAAGTAAAAAGATTGCGCTTGATACATGTATAATCTTGAATCATCTTATTTATATCTGCGACAAACCTAGCGTAAAAATTAATAATCATATAAAATTACATTAATAGTATCGACAAATAAATTGAATATTTTTTTTTATTTCTGCAAATTTTTAGAAAGTTACTTATTTAAAAGTTTAGATATTTTTTATTTTTTTCTTTTTGTTCTAAATTAGTTTTATATTAAAAAAAAAATTTTGAATGAATTAACAAGTACCTTCCCGATCGAACGCGAATAGAAAGGAGCCACGGCCGCGCAGATAACGCTCTCCGAGCTAGATTTTCGGCCGTTGCATCCGGCACGTGGGCTACCAAGGAACTTCGCAACGAACTTCTGCGAAATTCCTTCCGCCGCAATCGCCAACCACGGAGGCCGCTTAAGGATATGACGACGTCCCCGCCGGGACCCGTTGATGTAAAGTTCTCCGGCTACCCGCAAGCTCTTTTCGACAATGTTTGGCATTTCTTGCGAAAATGGTAACGGTTTCGCGCGTCTGCGTCTTCTTCTTGCCCGTGAATATTTAAAGCCAAGTTGTACATAACAAGTAGATGAAAAAACAATCAGGCGGGCTCGGTCTGTTTCGATTTTTTTCACGTTCGACAATTTTTCTTTTTTTTCCGTAATAAACGCTCTTCTCTCGCGACGCGCAACTTCTCTTGAGCCTTGTCGCCTCTCGAAATGCCGACTCGTACTACTTTGTAATTAGTGAATAATTATAAAATAATTATCACAAACGAGTAATTCAAACTGCTATACATAATCATTCTGTCCGCATTAATATAATATAATATAATACCGTACAGTATTACCTTGTCCGGCGTCAATGCGCCGACTGTCGCATGCGTATACATCACAACTATATTTAGCGCATTATTAATTTTAATTATTAATATGCGTGCGCGTTGGACAGGACGCAAAACTTCATGGCTATTCGTGCATACCGGTTAATAACTAAAATTAGTACGTAGTGCGTGGTATAATGAGGATTGACGTACGTCACAGGTCGCGTACAGATTACGCCGCGTATTTATCCATTTTAATTTGCTCGGCCTCCCCCGCTCGCGACATCGTCCGGGCTCCGTGTCACAAATCTCATAAAAAATTATGCGTAGGCAGGAAAATGCGGCGCGTTAATTTTACATCCTCGATACGGCCGGTACTGAATTATTCAACGGAGCTAATTGTATAATTCGTTGCCGTTGTCGTTATCAATTATATCAGCAACAAATGCGTCGGCGTCCACGGATGTGTTAAATACGAATTTTCCTTTGTCCGGTAATGTGATCGATCCCTGCCACAATGTTGATTGTCGTTCCCTTCCGGACGACTGTCATTCCAATGATAGCACCCCCTTCGAAAGTTGTCAATGTTACTCAAATACGAGTGGCAACACTTTGCATCGTTTTTACAACGTGCGGTGGCCGGTAATACATTTTCAAATGTTAAACTGCGTTTAGCGCGGCAGTCGATGATTGCAGCGTCAACTGATGGACGCCAACAGGTGCACTTGCGATTGCAGAAATCTTGCGGGCAATGGTAATGACTTAAAGTAATATTTTTTGTAGCTTTATTTTGCCAGCTAAAACACGGAATGTTTGAAACGTTATAGTATTGAAGTCTTTCGAGACAGATTTTAGGTATTAAATCTTTGCAGCGTTTTAGTGGCTGTAGATATCTTGGCGATTCTTCGATCGCTAGTTTTTTGAAGTAATCGAAAGATCTAGGAGACCCTATCGTTTTAAGTCGCGTGTGACGGCATTTTAAAGGTTTGTTGAAGTCGTCGGATACGCGTACTTTTTTGGCTTTTATTTCTTTCGGCGTTCCATCTTTCACTGGATTTGAATCGTCAATGTGATATTTGGCCCGATATTTTGGCTTCTTATACGACGTAGATTCTTGGAGAACGTTCTTGGTTATTTCTTTGAATTTTTCTTTTGTATGCAACGTTTTGATAGAAGATTCAATGGCCCTGTTTTTAATGGTAATAGCGTCTCTTTTTAAAGCATCAGTTTGAATGTTTTTTTTCTTATATGAGTCTGGAAAGTCGCAAGTATTTTTTTTCAGCTTTGGCAGAGGATTTATAATTGTTGAAGCAATAGTGGCATTATTTGTCCGATCGGCAACAAAAACGTGTTCGTTTAACGTTGATTCTTTTTCCTTTTCATTCTTTTCTTTATCAGTGGTATTAGCTGCAATATCTTGAAAATCAATGTCTTCCGGGTACATAATCGATGTAGAATGCGTACGTTCCATCTCCTTTAAACGACGTACTGGAACTACTTGAATATTCAACGATTCATCTAAATCCGTCGAATAATTAATTAAATCCGATGCGAAGTGGTCGCGTTCTTGCGTATTCTTAAGCGTTTCTGATCTCACGGCGATCATCTCAGCAGCCGCAATAGTTTTTTTTTCCGCGCGAATAATCGATATTATTAACGGTTTCGTCTCGAATATTTCCTCTTCCGGCTCAAATGTCGACGACATTAATACTGACGTGAGAGCTGGCTTCTCCTCGTCGGAAACAAAACGCGCTTTTTTCGTCAAAGAGCCCGGGACGTTTTCAATTTCCTCGGGAGCAAAGTCTGCGTGCTGCTTCGGTTTGCGTGCTTTTGCAAAAGCGTCAGGCCTTATCGTCAAACTGAATTCACCATCCACGGTGGAGCATTGAGTTCCAACGCATAACGGACAGCAGCTATGCGTTGGCATCGCGTTATCCACGTACCTTGCCGCCACGTATTCCGCATATCGATAAGATGTGCAGGGTGCAAAGTGCCTTACGTCTGAAAGATTTTGCATTACCTTATCACAAACCTCGCCAAATCGCGCGGTGGCTGCATCGATCGTTTCTTCCTCGATCTTATTGTTAGCAACAGCTTCCGCGTCAGGTTTAATTACGTTACCCACAATCGACGATAATGAAACGGCGCGCGTGACAATTTTTTCTTCGCGTTTATACGTATCGGCACTTTGCTTTCCCGTATTAAATTTCTTTCTGTTACTCCGTGTTACTTGCGCGGTGAAGCATGTAAAATATTTTAATATCTTGTGATAATACTTAGGGTTTTTTGACGTCGGTGAACTCTCGTTATTTGCGTTTGCAGGAGTATTGCAGTTAACGATACAATTTGTGTCAGAATCGACCATTTCGTTTCCATTATTCATCATGTTTGCTGTGCTTAATATGTTTATTTAATATATGTAATATTAATATTGTAGGACAAAGTTTCACCGCATTAATATTGCTAATATTGAATATATTTAATTAAATATTCTAGTATTGAATAGTTTAAATTGCAATAATGCTACATGTTGCATAAGAAAATTATTTCATAAATACACAATTTTGTTTGAATTTTCCAATTTTCAAAAGAGGTCCATGATAAACTTATTTGCCTTCATTGTCATTAATAATTAAAATCCCCGTTCGAATGTTAATGTAAGCGCAAATGCGTTGAATTTATAATATGGTATAACCAAAAATAGACACATAAACATGATTAAGATTTAATTAACAGAAATTCCGAATTTTTCGATATCTCGAAACAATTTGATTAGTCTATATTTTAAAAAATTACAAACTTCAAATTGTTAAATTCATATTTCTACAGATATTAATTTATATAAATTAACGTAATGAGATTTTTTGTAGTACTAGAAGAAATCATGCGTGCGTTAGGCACGCGCTATTTTTTAAAAAACCCTAATTACAAACTACAGGAAAAAAAAATCATGCCACTTACCAAACTGCATGAGCTTCAGCGGAGTTGTAAAGTTCTGGCGTAAAACTGTAACATAAAAAGAAAAATATTAATGTAGACTTGTAAATTAATTAATAAAACTAATAATAAAAAAATTGGCTACGCGTAAAGCGAGGTCTAGCTATCACTTTTCAATTCTTCGGTCGATTCTCGTCGGCAAAACGGACGACACCAAAATCTTGGGCCAAGCGGCGAATAATAAGAACCGCGTATAAAATTTTCCTCGCGCGTTAGACACTCGCGGTATTACATGAGAATATTCATTCAAAAAACCAAACGTGCTGAATCTAACGAAGGTGAGGTCATCCGACGACGTTTGCGTTTCCGCATCTCTTATCGTGGTCCGATTCCGATTGCAGCATTATACTCGTCAACCCCTTTTTCTTCTCGCTGCTGAGAAGAAACTCGGATAAAATCACCGCGACAATCGCGTCAGGTGTTTGCATTTGAAGGTTTACGTAGGCTCGCCTTTTATTGCCCTCTCGAGCGGTTTGCACAGCAGACGACTCTATTTGCGTAATCTTCACTCCGTTATCGTGAGTGGTAGCGGCCGCGCTTGATAGCTCCTTTTTTCCGATGCGCTTTCGGCTCCATTTAAGCACGGGCACGACGGTTTTATTACCAATAGACGATCGTTTCCTCCACAAATTCATTGCCGTCGCGCAAACCGTCTCGGTTTCGGACTGCCGTTTTGCGCGATTTTCCCGACACAGGCGACGCTGGCCATTTGGAAGTCGAAGCTATCGATTTATCCGGCTCGCTCGACGATGAATGGAACCGTAGGACTCGCTACTGTCAGGGATGCTGTTACATCTGCGATCGCCGACATAAAGCTCCATTCAGCCTTTATGCGAATCGTATCTATGATATTTTCACACGTTTCTGCATCCTGGCATGATTTTGTTTGTTCGGGCGTGGCGGAAGTTCTCCCTCGTATATTACCTTCCGGAGAGAGTACGTTTGTCGATTGAAATTCGTGTAGTGGGATTATCTCGCGAAACGTCTGGTACACTCGCTCGATTCGCCTGGTAATCAATAATTATGAACAGTTCGTAACATACCGCGTGTTGTAAGCTCCGATCATTGCAGTGTACGCTTGTCTTTCGAGTTCCGTCGTAACTTATGCATTTCGCGGAAATGGAATTTCGGCGTCTAATGGATCTTGATTCTTCGTTAATGCGTAACGCAGTTTTCTGTTTGTCTATATACAGTGCCTCTCGTAGAGCTTCGATTATCGCTACCACCTCGGCTACGAAGTCTTGGTTTCTCGAGATGCGTGGAGAATTCACTCGAACGTAACCGAGAAAGTATATTTTCGCCGTAAATTTTATTCCGCAGCGGAAATTCTGCGATATCCCCGATATCTGTCGCGTTAATATTCTAGAAGAGCAATTATTACTTCTATCAAAGGCAAGAAATTTATTTATACGGGAAACAAGAGAATATTTTATCGAATATTGCACGAGCATTTATATCTAAATGCAAATTCCCGCATGGGCAAAGGCTAATGTAAAATTTGAATTTAAACATCCTTTGTCTTCAATGTGTATAAATTTGAAAATTTTCGAAGAGAAAATTTATCATTACAATGAAATGGACTTTGTTAATTTATATTCCATCGTGACATAAATCAGTAGAAATTTGTATTTATTCAACAAACTATAGAATTTCTCTATCATTTTTGTTTTTTATTTAGCCGAAATAAAAAATACATTTTTTTTTTTTGCAGTGCAATATTTATGGTCCATGTATTCGGTGAGATGTACGTACAAAGAGATAGAAACATCGAAAACCCAACAAAATTGGAAAGCAATGAAAGATTGCAAAAAAAAAAAAAAAATAGCAAATAGGTATTTCATTGTTACGTTATCGGTGTTATTAAAAAAAAAACATTATTTGCCAAAAAAGATATTGCATATTTATCTAATATTTTCTAAGTTGAAGCGTGTGAACGCTACTTATTAAACATAAAATCTTAGGTTTCGATGACTCAGTCAGTGCAACAGGTAGAACGGATTGATCGCAACTAATCGAACCTACCGTTGTAAGTCGCACGGTATTTTTCGTCCTCTTTTTCGGCTTTTTGGTACGCGCGCTTTTGTATTTTGCGACGGGAAGGTGAAATGGTCCGCGAGCCTTTTCGCATCGGTGCCTCCGTATCCTCGCGATATTTTCCCACGTTCCCGATTGTGCGCTCTTGACGCGGATCCATTTTTTTTCTCGTTCTTTGAGCGCATTAAATTTTTACGACACGTTTCACCACATATTTTACCGGCGCACGAGGACGAGCTCTTCACGAGCGGCTCGTCGGCTACTTCGACGGGATTTCTTTGCGAACGTTCCGATTTAGGTGCGTCTTTCGTAACACGACCGATGCTCGCAACGGCGAACTTTACGGCGTTCTTGCACGCGTCGTGCACTTGCGACCAAATTTTGCTCACCTGTAAATTCGTCCAAAGAGAGTCGCACGCCTTCCGATGTTCGCCGTCATCGTTTATATTGTCACTTCCCGGCTGTGATCTGCGAAATGTTCACGAAATAAAGTTGTCGTTTGAAAAAAAAAAGAAACAAGATCTGTCTAGTATCGGTCGTCTAGTCACTGTCCAGCGCGGACCATGTATCTAAATATATATCTTTTTTTTCGCCGCGTACCTGTTTACTGTTTTGAGCTGACCATACGCAACGCTCGCTCGACTGCCGAATTCTCCGGGAAAACCGACCCTCGCCGCTCGCCGTCCGCGCGTCCTCCACCTTGCGAACTTGGAAAGCGAAGAACAGCTGACCGATAATCTTACGCAACACTTGACTGCCGAATTCGCCGAGCAAACCGGTTCTCGCCGCCCGCCGCCCGCGCGTCCTCCACCTTGCGAACTTAGAACGCGAAGAACTGCCGGCTGATAATCTTACGCAACACTTGACTGCCGAATTCGTCGAGCAAACCGGCTCTCGCCGTCCGCCGCCCGCGCGTCCTCCACTGCCATCTTGGAACGCGAGCACCTACCGGCTAGATGTTAACATACGGGCGTACTCACACTACCGCGGCGGTCGCGCGCGCGTTGAGACAGGTTAGAACGTGCAGTAGATTAGTATGCGACGAAAAACGTTTAGATATCTAGCTTTTCTAGCTCGTTATTGACTAATAATAATTATTCTAGCTTAGTGCTAGACAGTATTGCTAGACAGCCGCGAGATGAACCACGAATTGGCCAGCTAATTATTAGTAATTATTAGGTAACTGTGGGAATCAATTTCCACTCGGGATGTATACGCAATAAATTCAAAATAACAGAAACAATTGCAATTAAAGTTTAAAAAATATTTTCATCATATTAGTCAAATTTGCAAGACGGATTAAATAAAATCCCGAAATATTATTTTTCGTGAAAAGAAAGAGAGAATAAAAAAAATATTGCAGAGACATGAAGTTATTAAAATAAAATGTTTAAGAAAATTTTGAAATATAAAGTAAAATTAAAGTAAGGCAGATGAGAAAAAGTGGAGAATCCCACTTATCGGAAATAAATGTATGCTGCAACGCTAAAATCAGGAAGAGACTCACGTTACTTCGACCATTTCCAGGCTCTTGCGCTTCCTTATCTCCACGCTTTCGCGCAATTGGACACGAATCGCCTCTTTCGATTTATATCTGTTGGACATAGTCGACGTTAGGTAACAACGAGAAAAGGAGAAATATACGGAGAGAGAAAGAGAGAGAGAGAGAAAGAGAAGAGAAGCAACGCGGTTCCTTTATCACGCGGCCATATCTCATTCAAATCGACTCTCACCTGGAATCACGTTTTCCTTTGAAATCCAACCTCGCGCGTGTACCGACGTCTACGGTTGCGATTCTTCTCTCCCATTTGTAATCCAATTGTTGGGCGTCAGTTTCAATGGAGCCCCGTTTCCACTCTGAATCCACTCCGCGGCCGGATTCGCCTTTTTCTCCGGGATTCCGGTCGGAGTGCGACGGCTCCGCGACAACGCAGTTCGAGCAACGGCGCCCAGTCCACGCGTGGACGTCCCGCGTGTCGGCGCTTTTCAGAAAATCTGATTTATATGACCGATCGCCGACTCTCTCAGCCGCCGGGGTCGTTTGCCACCTGTGCCTTCCAGGCCGCGCATCGATTTCGAGTCCCGGCGTGTCCGCGAGGCGTGAGCGGCGACGATCGGCGACGTTTCCGCCAGATTCGACGGATAAGCTCGCCCTCGAGGGCACGCGCCTCCAGATTGCGCTCGCCGAACTTTATCTCCTCCCGTTCGCGGTCCGCGCGCCACTCGACTCCCATCGGAGAATATTCATCGGCTTCCGTTGTGAATTCAGGCGCGATATCCATCCGGAGCTCGTCCGGCGCGAGCAGCCCCGACCTCCTTTCTTTGATGTTCCTTCGAAAGGGCGGAATTCTCGGTCGGACCCGCCGTCTGCGACATCGGGGGACAACGGCCGCGTTGCATATTTATATTCGGATCGCATTTATTCGAGTCATAGAAACATCGACATCGGTTCGCGCGGGTATATTCAGGATGAAAGCACTATCCGGTCGTCCAATCAGTTTGCATCTCCGCATTGAAATCGGAACTATCTACATGGTAATCCCCCCGAGCACAAATGTGATATTCCTGATGCTCGCTGTTAAAAATCGAGCAGCAGTAGTTCGCGATATGTTTCCTCGCGTCAACACACGTTTGCTCTGTGTTTAATATTGGATATCGTACGTCATCAATATTAACCAGTACGTTATCACGACGGTACCATCCTGTCGAGTCAAATACCTCGCTGGATGTACAAAACGACTGTGAATTATTCCGTATATGTAACTCTCGTCCTTCGTTTAATATAGTTTCTAAGTTACTCGACGCGTTAACGGCTATGTTCTCATGCGATGTATCACCCGTTGATTCTTCCGAATAATTCTTACATTTGCATTTTGATCCTTGAATTTTGTTCATTTTATTACAATTTTTACCACAAAGAATTTTTAGAGTCAGCGTAGATGTGCCAATTTTCTTTGTGATTTTGTTTTTTTTTTAATTGAGATCTCACATTAAATATCGCGTACGTTTTCTGAAAAAAAAAATAATTTACGTGAAGCTTTTAATGAAGTTACAATATCTTTGGATATTTATTTTCTGTCGCAGTTAGAAGAAAATATGTACTTTGGTGTTTCGATAAATTTTAATTCCGATATCAGATCATGCATAGAAATTACGCTGATTTTAATGCCATCCCGAGATGCGTCGTGGACATCGCGCCTAAGATCTATGATAATTCCTTCGGGTGTCGCGCGGCGTGTTTTTCTTTCACGATTTGATTTGCATCGAGATTCATCTTCGTTCCTTGAGAAAGTACCATCACTCTTGACCGTTTCCTTCCGAGGCTCCTTTTGTATCGAGCTCCCGCGACTGGTAGATACGCACGTTTCAACGCGGTAATCGTTCGCGGACTCATCAATCTTTCGCCGATCCAATTTAAAGGCGCATATTTCATTCGAAGAACCATCCCCGTAACTTTTATCCAGCGACTTCGTTGTCTTCTTGCGATATGAAATCGCGGATATTATATGCTGCATCGAGATATAAAAGTGAACTGATTTCGTATCGACGACGTTCGTTTTTACTTCGCGGCGGGTTCAGCTATCGAGATTTCCGGTCGAACAAACCGTTTCTGTATAGTGACGCGAAATCGACGCGCCGACAAGCGTATTACAATATTAATACGTTATGGTATAATATCGAATTGCGCGATAATCGGACATTTGGACGATCACGGCGATAATTATTTGCAAAATCGGTATTACAGGCTGGAAATAGTGCGAGTGAATAATGGCTCTGAATAGCAAGTCGCGAGAGAGGCGCGGAATTGCGAAATCGCGTGTCGACACAAACTCGTGCTTAAACGATAATTAAGTAGTAATTGTCATACACGCTAAATTAAGTAGTGATTGCCGTGCGCTATTGTGTTACGCAGCTGCGTTATTGCCGCATTACAACGCGAAATTATATTGTTCTCTCTTACGAGGCAGATGGAATCGCGCTCGCCGACGAGTGGGCCATTGAGATGCAAATTTTCCTATTTCTACACCAAATTGGAGTATATACTAGCGAATTTTGAATTTAGTGAGGTTAGTTGCCATAATTCCGACGTCGAAAGTTTAGTTACTTGATGAGGTTTTCGGAAACAACGGAGTGAATAAGTTTGATGCACGATTCATGTCACACGTGCGTTATTTCCACGTGCTTGTTTTGCAGCATTTCACTCGCTTTGTCACGCTCCCCGGAATTTAAAATCCGCGAGTGAGTAATCTTCCTTTTTTTTTTTTTTTTATCTCTCTATCTCTCTCTGTTAAGAGAGAAAATAAATTATCAAGTTTGAATTTCCTCAATAAATTTTCGCGACGAGATCGTCGCGATCGAAATTAATATATGAGACGCGTGTTAAACGCGAGAAATTTGTAAAAAAAAATTTACATTTAGATAGTGCACCGAACTACACTGTTTTCAACGACGAGCTTAGCGCGTGGCTGTGGCGTGCAGCAAAATACATTTTTTCCGCGAATGTTGCAGTTTTTCATTATTTACGTCTGTATAATCCGACGGTACGTATCAGGTTGAAAGCCGGCGTAAAATGTAATACGCGCTTTTGTAATTTGACTGTCAGTTGCAATCGACCTGCCCGCAGTAGCTATATTTGTAAAGGAACTTAATAGGCTTTACAGCGAGCGGCACGTATCTCTTTTCCGAAGCTTTGTTTTTGCAGCGCGGTGCTCGATGCACTCGTGCCGTCTTTTAGTTCATTAAAATAGTCGAAGAAAATATGTTTTTTTTTTTAATCCACTGTTCATCGGATAACACGGAAAAGAAGAACGAAAGTGAATCGATTGGTTTTAACGCCGGTAAGGAACAAATAAAGACCGAGAGATAATAACCGCGAATGTAATGCGATTTAATGGGAGGATAACGGGGTTTGCTGGTCGTTTACCGCTTAAGATCGAACGACATTGCCGTCGTCGCATCGTGCCACGATTTTCCGCCTCGCCCGGCGAGCGACGGATTTTACGTCGTGTTACAGCTATTGCGGCTTCACATATGCACGCGTGTACCGGCTCGCGCTGCTCCGGCAGACCCAAAAAGAGCGACGCGGGCTGACGTTGAAGCGACGGGAGGACTGTCGCGCGCAGTGATGGATGTCGGCAGGCTTAAATTTTGCGAAATTCCAGGCTCTCCCTGTTGCCGCCGCTATTTCCAGCCGGTGCCCTCCCGCCCTCGCTCGTCACCCGCCTCATATCGCGGGTGACATTGACGTACTTTTGAGGGCCGCGAGAGGCCTTATCTGAAAATTTCTATTTTCGCACCTTCGAAGCTCGCGGCAAGCTTTCCCACCCTCGTGCGTGTTTGCGAGCCTCGCCTCGAAAGAACGCTTCGCACCCTCTTCAGGGTTAACCCGGCAAATTTACGGCACGGTTTGGAATCTCTAAGATCAAGGATACTCCTTCTTCCGCCCTTTTTATTGGCTCGATGAAAGCTTCTGACTATCTTTTTTTTTTTTTCAGAAAGCGGAGTGCAAGGGATTGTGTACTTACGTCCCTCGATAGGGATCAGCGCGGTCCGCGGAATCGTCGCGTATTTTCCCTCGCAGAGGTAAAACCCACCGGCGCTTTTCAACCTCAGAATGAGACGTCTCGAGTGCGTACCCGCGACGTCGTTCCACCAATGATGTGGTCTTGAGACAGCCGTACGACGGATCGAAGTCGGCGGTCCCCTTTCTATTTAAGGATAATGTACTTTCGACGATGGGCGGTGCATAACGATCGCTGTAGATTTACGGGGGGCAGGGTCGCCAAAGTGAAAGTACATACGTGCCTTTATTACATATTTAAGCTAGGAGCGTAAAAGTTGGAACATTGAAAAAGGCTGAAACACTTTTCAAATTAGTTTCCAAGGGTTTTACGAGCGGATACACTATGAAATACGCGCCGCCACAAGTATTCGTTTTCGCGTTTCGCTTCCGGTTTTGCAATAAAATATCTCGTACCGCGTACGTACACGTATGAGAGATTCACGACAGCCTATAGGATATATACGTATAATCGTGCGCTTTCGATTTGATATAAATTAAAATAATTGTGTATTCGGTGGCCCTTCGCGGCTAGTGGACGTTTATTTCCCGCTGTTCCGAATTATTTCACCGCAATAAGCGAACAATATTCATCCAGCTGGCTCTCCTAAACAAAAGAACGAGCGAGCGAAATCCTTAACAAGCTTTTCCGCGCTAATAGAAAAACGTATTTCGCCGGGGATATTCCAACTTTCGACCGCGTTGGCGGAACAGTTTCGCCGAGATTGTTGCGGCTTCCAGCGGCAAAGAGTTAACGCACAATTACGTTCGCGCGCTATGATTGTCCGAGTTTCGTTCGTAGCCGGATTCTTTTACATCGCGATTACCCCGTGCTGCGATGCACTCGCGCATGCATATGCATAAGTGCGCGGAAGAACGCGGGATTTTTCTTCTTCTTTTTTTTTTTTTTTTTTAACAAATCGCGCGAGGGTGCATCCGCACGATGCAGCCGAAGAGGAGAGCACTCGAGATCCCAGACACCCTTCCGACTGTCTGGCCACGAGGCAACTTTATCTAAGTGGCGAGCATTATACCTCTCTCTTGCACTTTCCTGAATGACAGCTCGTGCACGCGTCGTGCCGTTAGTCGGCGTGCGAAACTACTCCTCTTCGGCATCCAAAACGCGACAGGGGACGCGAGAAGAATCGCGACGTCTCTCACCTCCGTCTTCACCCCGGCATCGATAGTCGCGACTCGTGGTATCATTTCCCGTCGCACTTCAGAATGGTTTTGAGAGTGTTTCCACCTGTCGAATGACAGACAAAACTTTTCTTTGCGGCGAGATTGAATATCGGAATCTCGTTGGAGATACATTCGCGATAAGATTGCGATAAAATCGATCTGTATTTCACGACGTCTCACTGTTCGATCGCCGAATCTTTCTCAAATGTATAATTAAAGAGCATCAATAAACTGCTAAATATTCAAAGCTACACGTTTCCTTTTATTGCTCCTTTTTTATTTTTTTATTTTTTTATTTCGTTGCGTTATTAATATTGCATCGAGACGTCGAAAAGAAAAATGTCGCGGGCGCTTCGAATGGAAATATGCTAGATCCCCTTTTTAAAGTTTAGAAAAGCGTTACGCAAGAAACGCTTTACGATTGTGCGAAATACGTTCCGCATCGCCTCGATAGAAATCCCATCAAAGTTTACGGTAAAAGTTTGCGATCTTGAAATTTTCGGCCACTGGAGAGGTCGCTGCCCTTACGTCGGGGTAATAGCGGCAGTCGGACTGCGGAAAAAAAAAAAGCTCACGTCCCCCTTGGGAAATAAGCCCGCGTCCCTCGGCATCCCCGAGGTCCTGCGAAATACGGTCGGCAAGAAAAGATTGAACTGATCGAGCTACCATACATACGTGCGCGCGCTACACACACGCCTTAATATACGATCAGACAATTATAAGCGTTCCGCCCATTATTTATAACGGCGTAAGAGTAATTCGCGCGTGATCATAATGTACCGAGCGCAGAATAATTCAGGCGCATTATTACGTTCAATGCCTACCGCATGTACGTACAATGCTCGATCACCGGAAATATACTTCGCGGAATGCTGCCGCGGAACAGCAGGAAAATATCATTAATTCGCCGCCGATAGAAAACTTGAGCCGCGAAGTTAAAATACACAAAATTATATTTCCCCGCGAGATGAACGGCGATGTTAAAGGTACAACGAGTATTTCCGGCCGGGACATTAAATTACCGCAAATAGAAGAATTTAACGTAGGCCGTTGCTGAGGGGGACGAAAGAGAGGGTGGCTATTGAAGCGCGGTTATGGACGACGGGTTATGAGAGTAGTTGAATTACGTGGGTCGCACGTAAAACGTGCGATTTTTATCCCGACGTAATGCGACGGACGTTCAGGAAGAGAAAGAAGGCTACGCGGTCAAAAAAGGGGGAATTTAATACGGCAATTTGAGTGATACGGCGGGGCAGGAGAGAGAGAGAGGCATCCGGAAACGAGCCGAGCGGAAAGAGAAAACGGTTTGAGGGATTCGATAAGCTGCGGACAGGACTGAGAGATAGATAATCGAGGCCGGACTGGAGGTGAACCAGACATGTTAACCAATCAATCGTGTTGCTACCGTCGGCGGCGTCGCGCGTGGAAGACTCGGTCTGTAGAGGGTTTCGGTGCTGCATCGGAACGGCAAAAGGGGGTGGACTGGGTACGGTCTGGTGGTGCTCGAGTAATTACCTAGACCCGATCTAGCGACAGTCCCCCGAGCGTAATCACCAACACGTGCTGCTATTAGGCGCGCACGTGATCGATGTGTCCGGTGGAAAACCAGCCGCTCGCCAGATTCAGATTTTATCAGGAGGTGAAAGAGGACCCGGGCGAATCCGCCCGCGCGATTTTTCCCGCAGTTGGAGGAGTCACGCTTGGAAGAAGAAACAGAATATCGCGAATCAACCTCGCAGCTTCTAGACAGCTCTGAACGTACCCGCAGCGTCTCGTAGTCTTTATAATGTTTGCGGGTGGATTATTAAAAGTTACATTATTAAACTTGGCGAGTTCTTTTTTTTTATCTCTTTTCTAGCTAGTTATACGAACAGACCCGTAGCTTCTTTAGAAAATTATTAACAAAATTGTTCGTTCTCTTACGAAATCTTGTCTAAAAAAAAATTCGAGTTACGCATAAATTAGTTGTTAATTGCTGCCGCTTTTCTGCGACGTTCGTTGGTTTTCTCGCTCACCTCGCTTCGTGCTAAGTGAGAGTAAACGTCAGCTATCGATGTTACTGTGTAATATTTTACGAAATATAATTTTTTTACGAAACAAAATAGTATTTGGATTATTAGATTATTTTTCGGGCTGGCTCGAACAAAAGTTTCATAATGGCGACGATCTGGGAGCTCGAAAGTGAGGAAAAAATCGCGATAAAACGCTTAGTTTTTTTTCTTCTGCAAGAAGACGTCTCGAGATCGCCAAATGCATGAAAGAATATAAACAGATCGACTTACCGTTGAGCGGCGACGCTTCCGAGAATTTAGCCGAGCTTGTCGCTTCCAAGAATTTAGCCGAGCTCGACGCTTCCGAGAACTCCGTGCGAGAAGGACAGCGCGTTCAGTAGCCGTTGGGACCTATTGCCGTCTCACTTTTTTACGCGGTAATCTCCTTTCCTCCAACGGCCGAAACATCTAACGGTCACTTCAGTCTAGTTGCGGAGTCGCGGGCGCGAGGACGTATTGTTAATCGCTCCGCAATTTCGCGTACCTTCGACCGCGGGTAGGAAAGTATCGCGTACGAATTCGCGTCCACGTCGTCGCCTCGGAAACGAACGATCATATTTCGCACGCCTGAGTAATCCCACTCGTCGTTTTGTATTTAATATCGTTCGCTGAAAAAATATTTCGGAACGACAAGACTGCGTTACGAGTGCAGCGAGCGCAGCGCGCGCGGAGCGCGCGGAGCGTCCGTGCATCAATCCGCCTCGGACATTTTCGACCGGCCATTAAAATTTTCTTCGGCAGACTCCGACGACGGCCACAGCGCGGGAGAAGCGGGAAGATATTCGCGCCTCGTCCGTCTTCTTCGTCGCGGCCGGGGTTCTCATTCAGTTTTGAGAAAGAGATTTTTTAAGGAACTCGAGAAGGACAAAGTGCGCGGAGGACATTTCGTATCGCGGTCGGTCTCGTTCGCCGCTTGGAGCAAGCAAGTTCTCGGCATCGTTCTTCCCGCCGACGAGGATCGACTGGAGAAGTAAAAGTAACCTCACTTTACATCGCGGACAGTTGTCTTGTACCGGGATCGAGAAGGACTCGGCGAAAGTAAGCAAAGACACGAACATCGAGAGTGCTAATCTGTTCAAAGAATGATCGTTCGTCGCGCTTTTTAATTTAAATCGTAATAAATCCGCCGCGATAAACCATCGTCAATATTTCGGTCGTTCGTCTCTCGAGTGAGTGTTTGTGATTAGTGATAGTGATTTAAAAAAAAAGCAGAGCAGTGTAATACAGTGTCAAGAGAAGTGAAGTGCTACAACACGCCAAAATAATCCAGACTCTGCCACGGAAGAAGGAAGGACGGAAGGAAGGATGGACGAAAGGAAGGACGGACGAAAGAAAGAAAGGACGGACAGACGGAAAATATTTTACTCTAACCTAACCGAAAGCTACAAATGTAAGTAAACCAGCAACACGCCGTCGAGCGTAAATTACTTAATTGTAATAATCGTATAAAAATTATTATAATTAATTGACGTTCCCAATTAAAATGTTTCCCTTCCAAAAAAAAGAAACGAATTGGGATCTTTTGAAAAACCGTGTGTGCGTGGTGCGTGTATGATTTCTTCCAGTGTTAAAAAAAATTTTTATCCTTTGCGAGAAATATCAATTTAATTGCTCCCGTCGGAAATTGAAGCGCGTTTGACATTTTTTTTTTTTCTCCCTCGCGATACTAAACCTCTTTCGTTATTATTTGTCGGACATTTAGTTGAACGCTCTCGATGCTTTCCGATCCGTGGAACATTCGCCGATCTCTACGGTGAAGATTAAATATATTTATTCAATCAGTTTGCGGGCTGGATACGGTACATCTGGCACTCGGAGCGGTACAACGTTTGTGCCGGTTCCTGAGGGCGACTCATTCACAGAGATGCAATCTGGCAGTTTTCCAATTGCAATCCGCGCGATCCACCGCCCGCGGACGTTAAATAAAATTCAATTTTCCACGTGGGGACCATTTCGCGGGTAGCTTCATTTTTGTGAGCAACTGATTTTAAATCGTGCCAAAATCAAATGTACAATCATTTCGCCCCATTGGGGAGGCCTTGTATCAAATATAATTGCCGCTTTTGAGAGGACAGTTAAGTAATACCGTCGGAATCCCATTGAAATATTCCCTTCCAGGCCCCCCCCCCGCTCTTCCCCCTCTTGTCGATAACGCCGGGAAATACCCGGTGGCTTGACCCAGTTCATCGCCCTCGCGATGAACCTGTTTTGTCGCCACCTCCGGGTGACAAATGAAATCCCCCAGAAATTTAATACCGCTTGTGTGGCGCCGGCGCTATTACATTTCATAGATCGCACTGCGACGGTCCGGCCGTTCGTCCCAGCAGGTTTTCTTGTCCCTGTTAAGGAGAAGCTATTGCCAGGATTGTACAACAGGATTACGAGGACGTTGGTCGTTGCTCGCGCCTGACCAGAAATTTATACCGATGTTTCTTGCAGCGTGTATACAAAAAGGCTTCAGTTGTTTCAATTCGCAAAAACCGTCCCGGTAATAAAGCGGCCCCGGGTGCAGTGGTCCTTCACTTCATAAATAACGCTATTAATTTACCCCGGTTGAGGCGGGCACGATCCGTTCGGACTATATATCCCGAAGACTCCGCGAAGCGCTTTAAAACTAATAAATCCTCCGGCGGGGATTTACACGGGGCGCGGCTGAGCGACCTTCTCTCGATCGGTCACTTAATTGCGATCTTGAACCCTTTAAACTATCTCTAATTGAATTTCCCGATAATGACTGAATATCCCCAGGTGGGGATCTCATAAAACTGTCCGCGTGATAATAAAGAATCGTCCTCTTTCGTCTATTCGCGCGTTCTGGCCGTCGCTCGCCGAAGAAACCGGCCCGATTCCGCTAGATGCGAGTAGGAAAAAAAAAAAAGAAAGAAAAAAAATAATATAAAATAAAATAAAATAAAAGTAAAGAGGAGCTCTCCTCGGGATCTTGCGACAGGCGCGGACTCGCCAGTCCGATCGGGTTTCTGAAAGCTTTCTACTCGAAGGGAATCGGGGTCCATGCGGACCCGATAAAGTAGGTATCCACCTACTCGCCCGTTTTCCACATCCGCGGGATTTCCAGGATTTCATTATGGCGCCGGTTCTCGCTTGGTCGCCATGGTGACTATATACGTCGGGCGTAATACGCCGCCACCCTATCTTCTTTAGTTTTCCTAAAAGGTGGAAGATTCTCGGTGACAAAACGATGCGGACGCGTCGGCGTCGACGAGAGGAGAGCGTACGTTTACCGTTGCGATTTACTTGCGTGACGCTACGCAGCTTAAACGTTCAATGACTCGGTGTGTAGACGTCGGGATATATCAGGATTGCATTTGCGATAATGAAAATGTAAGACAATGGGAATATTTCATGGGATGTGGGCGAAGTATCTCTCCCGATAAAACGAAAATTTAATGCGCGAAATGTACAGACTCGCACGCAACTTTTCTCTTCCCTTCTTCTTTTTTTTTTCTTTTTTTTTTTAATATTTTATCAACACTGTAATTAATAGTCGGGCGTTTATCGCAAGCAATGTTTTTGAATAAAATATTTTTCGAGGCACGTTAAAACTGACACAGAAATATAAATGACACAATCGGCATGAAATAATTAGCGTAATTTTTAATATACGTTTAATGCACATTTCGACGCGGGGAATTCCCAAATGATTTATGGATTTTCAATTTTCAAAAGAGCTGAAATTTATACCGAAAAAAAAATATATATATATTTGTATCGTAAAAATATTACGCGAACCCGCGCCTGTGTGCGTGAGCAGATAATAGGTTTATAATCGATCAGTTCTACCTTCGCGCGCGGTGTCTCTCTCGGTTTTCCAATATCGAGGAACGATTTCCAGAGAGTAGAGAGTAGCAGCCTTGGATTCCACTTCCACGCGCCATTCGACTCTGCAATTTTGCTTTTCCACGCGATTGCCTTTTTTATTTTCCCGGAGTTCGTAATTACGCGGACTGCGTCGGCGGCGGCGCGGCGCGGGGGAGAGGAAGAGAAACAGTTTCGGCGATGCTGCGAGGATCCCGGCACCGTCTTCGCCGCCGCGAGCTTATCCGCTGACCGTACCAAAGCGAACGATAAAGAATAATCATTTGAATAGAGCCGTACGGATGAAGGGGCAAATTTAATATGCAAATGGCGGGGGCATTACGTCTCTTTTATTCTACTCCGGCCGAGCGGGAAGAGATGCCCGGATGGCGCTCTTTGCAGATGAAGGAAGAGACGAAGGGAAGGAAGTAGACGGCGGGGACGGCGGCACGAAGAAAAAGGGTAAGAAGATGAAGAGTACCGACCGGGAGACGGGAGGGGGTTGAAAGACGCCGCGAAGAGAAGAGGGAATGAGAAAGAGACGAAGAAGCGAACCGAACGAGACGGTCTAAGTAGTTTTGCATATCTGCTTCATTACTCTGAATAACGCGAAGAAACTCCTTACACCTGGTCGGCCCATCTACTCCGCCGCACTCACCCTTTTCCGTCAACTCCCTTCCTCCCCCCTAGCCCCGTGCTTAGCGTGTGCTAATGACCAAATCTTTTTCGCTGTCCTAATTATGCCGGTTACCAATCTTGCGCGCGCTCACGCTCGAGGAGACAGGGAGAGGTATCGCCTCTGGATATTTTTACCGACGTAAAACAATTAATCATTTCCATTAATTTGTCTGTCCTGTAGCTCTACGTATATATTTTTTTTTTTTATGCGTATCGAGAAATCCCCGGCACGCTACAAGCGCGGAATAACTGTAACGCAATGAGCTTCCAAGTTTTTGCGCGGCTTCCTCGGAAAGACGTACTCCGCGATTTTCAGTGGGATTCATTTTAATGGCGGTTGCGCGTTATTAAAAGTTTTGTAATTTTTTTAATCTCACCGTGCGGTTTCGTATCATCGCCTCTGTCTGCCCTGCTATATATCGGAAGCGATTAAAGCGCACGTTATTACGTGCCTTCGTTGCAGACGTGCCGATATTACGGGCGTTTTCCATTTTCGCGTCAATCACACCGTATGCAAAATCCCCCCCGAAAAAAAAGGAAAAAAAAAAAAAAATAGAAAAAAAAATCCGGATTCCGTTAATTCGCAAAAATTGTCGTAATCGAAATATATCCGTTTTATATGTAAATACGAACATTTTTTTTTTATTCGACAAATCACTCGTTTGATGAGATGGGCTGCAAAAATATAACGCCAATTCTCGCTGTCGCGTGCATGCATATCGGGTAGAAATGCGTCGCTTTCAACGAACAGTCCGTTGATACATTTTCCCGGAGTATGCCCTGAGGTGGTTCGCGGGAATCGAGGAATTCGGGAACAAAGGTTACTGCCGGCGGATGAGAGAGCCAACGAGGCTCGAGGGCGAAGAACCGGAAGTTCCCGTCCCCGTTCACGCCCTCGCGTCTCTTTTGTCGTAAACTCCATGCCGGCGACCGGGTGACGCAGCACCTCGATCGGACGTTTTTGACATCCCACGCGTATACAGCGGCGTTTACTAGATGAGATCAAACTGCGATGGCGATAAAAGCAAATGGCATGGCTGGGAGAAATTCGGGGAAAGCGGATTGTACGCGATTCACTCGGCCTGCTGGGAGGCGATCTGAATGTTTTCTTTTTTTTCTTTTCAACAAAGTATCGCTCGCGAGTATATTGAAATCGATATTGCACCTGATGTATGATACGATAATTAATCGGACGTTTTAAATACCAGACTCAACGTTAACGTTTACTAAATGTTTAACGATCGCGTAAATCGTGGAAGTAAGAGTTTCGTTTTCCGCGCCGATTCCCGAAACTTCACACAGGCGCAGATAAAGAGCTTAAGAAAGTTCGTATCGATTCATTTATCTAAACGAGAAAAACAGTTAAGAGGGCCACCTCGGTGAGAGACGAGAAGATTTTTTTTTTTGCAGATAACGAGTGGGCCGTAGATTTTAAGAGCGCTTTACGAATGGCCTTTTCTTTCCGCGAGTTCTCTCTCCGTCCCGGTCCAGGTCTAATGTAATCAAGACCCGCAGACCCGCACGGAAGCGGGGGCTACTTTCGGAACGGTCGCTCACCGCCATTGCCCCACGTCGGGCTGGGTATAAGTCACTTTGCCGATACTTTGATCCCTTCCGCGCGTAACGAGGTTACGAAGAGCAAAACGTGCGGCCCGCTGTTAAACCGCGCGGTCAGCGGGCACGCCGATGGGATTCTGCGAGCTCGAACCCGTTGCGCTCTTCAGCGGCGCGATCGCGCGGATTTTTATGTGCATGAAAAAAAATTGAAAACCTATCGAGGACTTGAATAAAAAACGATCAAATTTTTTAAGTGTACAACGCGTGTCCTTCCGCATGCAAATACTCGGGCAGGCAAATCGCTTTTTACAAGTACAAATTTTTGTCTTTTTTTTTTTCTCTTTAATCAGCTCAAAGTTGAATTTTTACCAAAAACTACAATGGAGTTGTCAGTCATCTCTATTAAATATTTCTGCGCTATTTCCTGAACCGTATATAATTTTATCCAAGTAAAAATCTGTTCGGAATTAAGTAGGAAAAAATAGTTTCGTTATTATCTACATATGTAAAATTACGAAAGCTGGAATTATTAATCAAATACACTTAACACGTATATATTTTTAATAATCTATCGACGTGTGGGTTAATTAGGTATGCACATTTGCATTTGAATAGCGTTACGTTACTCTGTCGTATCGAATCTTTACTATCTCAATTTAAAAAAGAAATCAGTGATCAATCAGTTTCCCGATCGATGCGTCGCGTTTCGTTCTCAATGGTTCAATCTTTCATTATCAAGCCCGTCAGGTTATTTTTATTGGGATGTCGTTCGTACTTCAGATGCAGGTTTATCCGGCCGTTTTCGAACACTGCGCTGTTCGGTCGTGTTCCAAGAGTGCTATCGATGGCCACGCTCGGGGCAGCTGGCAACGACCGTTGTCGACTCGCGAGTTTATTGAGCTATACCGTGAGGGTGCGAGATCGGAGAAGAGTCTCTCTCCGTTGTGTGGACGCAGCCGCGTATCGCGTAACGCCCGGAACTTTACGAGGATCTAACGGGCGCGCGATACGGTGCCCCCAGGTATCCGTCGCGAATTTACGAGGCACATCGAGCGAGCCGAAAACCCGCGCGCGGTCGATTTCACGCTCGCGCGTCCCGCTCGCCGTCGGGTGGGAACCCGAACACTTGCATTCGCAAAGGCCGCGGCGCGCGCGCTTGGCATTGTACCCGGAATAAAACCGGCGATCTCCGATTTCGTGCCGCAGGGGGTACGCGAACGACGTACGTCGATGGTCCTCTTATCTTGTTTACATCGATGCTCCTTTTTTTCCCCCGCGATCAGTAATTTCCTCTCGAGCGGGAAGATTTCTCGGTCTGAATACGGGCGAGGTACCACGAAGCACGAGAGCAGATCGGCTTAAGGATTCAAAGAATTCCACGATGCCCTCTCGACGAAACCGAGGAGTGCGCTCGCGGTCGGATCGGACCTGTGATTTTACGTGGACGATTTTCAATGGGGAGAGGGAAGGAAAAAAAAAAGAAAAAAAAAAAAAAATCGTCGTGTAATGTGAAGATAACGTGAAATTGTCCAGCGGGTATTCGACCTCCCCGGGCTTTGCGAAATTTATTTCCACTCTGCGAGCGCGCCGTTTCGAGGGGTGGAAACGATTCGGACGGTCAAGAGAGATTGAAGGTTGAACCTTAAATGATAGCTTGGAAGAGGCACGGGAAAATACCATCTTAGGTAATTTGTGTGGGAGACGGCGAGTGTGTCGTTTCTCTCGTTTCGCCACCGTCTTCCCCTTTCGCGTTTCCTCCTACACTCGATCCTTTCCACGCTCTCCTCGTAGCCCTTGTTCCCCCGCCTAAAATCTTCCGCGTTTCGTCCTCTTCGTCGAGTATAACTTACAGACGCCATTAAATGCCAGGAGCAGGTTTAAACCTCCGGCGGGCCAACGAGTCCTTTTGTACGAGAGTGTAAAGATTTCGAAGCCCACCAAAGCAAGTGCTCGGGTCGCGAGCAATGCCCACCCTCTCGTAACCCCGGCCACCCCTTTTACAGCTATCTATTCTAAATTTTGACAGCCGGCTGCTTGGGTGCGAAGGGTGACCCGGCGCGTCTTTCGTCGTCCCCGAGGGTCCTCCAACAATTCGTCTCGCAACTCTTCACAAACCGCGCTGTAATCAAACTGCTTAACGCACTCCGCCCGTCGCCCGAGGAATCTGCGCCGGGCGTGTGACGTTACGATTGTCCCGCGGGTAATGGGCTCCATTGTGCCGCGGGTAAATTAATTAGATGGCAAGTCGCCGGAAAAGATTGCAGAGAGCCAAGAGGGCCGGATCGCCGCTAACTCGCAATGCAGGATGTAAACCGATCCCTTCCCATCTCCGATTTTCCTTTTCCCGTTTCGCCGCGGTGCGCTTCCGCCACGCTTTCGCACCGGCAGCAAGCTATACGGATTTCGTTCGACTGTCTCGTTCGAAATTGCAATTGTATCGGTTCATCCATATTTAAATTCAGCGCATAGATTTGCCGCCGGCGAAATCCTATTATCGGCCGACAAAGCTGGCGCCTTATATCGGCGCAAGTGACATCCATTTCCGCGTACTATTTAAACGTGGGATGAATTAAATTGGACGCCTATATAAATCCTTAGAATCCCTGTGTGTACCGGCTCGGGCCGCAGATGTTCCTCAGCGATTGTCCCCATAAAAAAGTCTCCCTCCCACAGTCGTGGACGATAAAGCAGGCGGTCGGATGGAAATTGAAAAGTGTAAAGCGACCCCGACATTCGTCGTTATTTCGCTCGTTCGGACATTGACGATTCGAAATTGTCCTTATCAGAAAAATACGAAATAAAAGTGCCGATCGTCTAACAATTTCTTCTTATCTTGTTATCGTTATTATTTCTTTTCTTTTTTTTTTTTGACGCGGATTATTATTACGCGGATAAAATTCATTTCCGTGCCACTTGCCTCATAATACTTCTTATCTTTTTCGACGACATCTTGGTCAGCTTGTATCTCATCGTTGTCAGTTTGCAGAGCTAAGATTCCTGGGCGCAGCCCGTCGGAGGAAAGTTTAGAAGACGAGGGGGATAAAAAATATTGATCTTGTAACACATGTCTCGTAAGGGTTAGCCTACATTCCCGAGGTTTGTCAACTCCCCGTCCTAAATCAACAGACGCCGACGCCTTGCCTTTCGGCGCTTTGTTGACACCGTCTTTTTGCCTCCCCCGTTTACGTCACGTTTACGACGCTCCCCGACAACGTGCGCCTCGCCGAACAATCTCCACCGGCGGGACGGGGGCGAATTCCTTACTCACGTAAAAGTCGATTGCGTGCCGGTGAAATGCGCCGATGGAACGTCGAACGCTGGTCGGAGTTTCTGAAGAAACTTATTTTTCCATCTAAACGTTTTCGCACGCTCGACGGCAGACGTTCGCTTCCAGTCTGCGCGCGTTTCCTCGGCTCGCCCGTGAGAAAGCGAATATTTGCATTAACGCGAGCGTTTCCTATCTCGGAATTTTCGAATCTCCGCAAATATTCGTGCTCTGCATTTTTCAAAGTCGTCGATTTCCGCTATTTTCGCAACACGCCGGGCCGCTTTATGCCTCGCGCAAAAGGTGCATTATGAATTTGATCCGAATTCCCGTGCGCCGTACGAAGGCACGTCGTCGTTAATACTTAAAAACCACGAGGAACAGATGCTACCGGACGATGATGGATGCTGATGCCTAACAGCGGCTTCAGTTAGGCCCGCTTTACATACGCTTTAGCGGCGTACAATGTATGGTTGTCTAACCAGTTAATCAATTTCACATCCTGCACCGCTATTTTAGCCGTATACACGTCCGTCCGTTTGCATCGCGAGGACAATGAGAACCGTGCCGTGTAATGGGTCGACGAGCTTGGCCACCGGCTTGTAAATCATAGGGTTTTACTATTTAACGATGCTTCAGTGCGTTCCGCAAAATATACGTTCTTACTTATAATTCGGTCGCATCTAAAAGGGATATCACAAAGCGCAGAACTTTGATTCAAATGTTATTGAGAAAAAAAAAAAAACTGTTAAGCTAGCGGTAAGTAAAAAATTTTTTTTTCTGATAAATTGCGTTTGTAAAACTGAAGCGAATAGTTCGTTAATCTTTCGGATATATTTCCGCGTCATATTTTTTATTGCTTTTTTTTTTCGCGGACTATGTCGTGGGCAGCGCGTTTTAACGAGAGGCAACGTAAATGGCTCATGTCATCTATCCATACGTATATGCGCACGCATTCACGCTCACGGTCTCGCGCGTACGTAACGTCACATGCATGCGGAATTAATTTTTGCTCACGACGGACTGCTGACAGCACGTCTAGGGCCACTCGAGACGTGCTTATTCGCACCCTCATTAAGTGCATCACACGCCTACTTTTTTAACCCGCGGCGATTTTTTTTTCTGTCTTTCACGCGGGCAATTTTTCTTAAGCCTTGTCTGAAGAGGATCCGTCATCTCGGTCAAAGTTGCAGATTGCATCGCGGTCATGCTCTTAGATTTAGCTTCAGTCAAGAAACCAAAAAGAGAGAGAGAAAGAGAGCGAAATGATTATAATTTTCAAGAAAATCGGGCACTGCGGCGATTTTCAACCTCGTCAATTGGCCATCGTCTAAAGCTCGCTAACTGCCGAGACCGGAGAGAATCCCCGTTTTATTCGCGTAAACCGCTACTTTCGACTGAGTCTAATATTAATGAGAAATTTTAGGAGACCGACTATACACGGTTGTGGTTTAATCTCCTTAAGATCAGACGCCACCGTTAAATATTTATCGGCCGGGGATAATGGTGTCCTGCGCGGGCATTGTTCCGTCGTCGCGGTAGCCTCCGATGAGCATCTATATAATTAATAAAAGCAATGATGGCGAGCGCTGGGAATGGAACAAAAAGCCGAGGTAAGGGTTGGCGGTTCACTGCGGTGACGGGAGTACGCGGAGAGGACGTCCCCGGAAATGAGCATTTGCACGCTCGGCGGAGAGAAAGAGAGAGAGAGAGAAGACGTGGGGCTCTGAAAGAAATTGAATCCTTCGGCGAAATCACCTGTTAGGGTCGCCGTGAAAAGGACCTTGTCCTACGTAGCGCCTTCAAAGGCAGACGAGAAGAAAAGAAGAATCCTCGCGCTTTTCTCGCGTCAAATTGGCACCCCACATCCCGCCCGCCACTCGCCCTTCGCCGTACCGTCCTTTTTTCTCTACGTTGCACCTTGTAAAGAAAGCTACCCGGAGCTCGATAATTAATCTGGTCGGATTATCTTGGGCGTCGCGTGTGCAGAATTAACGTTAAATCGATCCGGCGGTGGGTGGCCGCTTGTGAACGCGGCTTTTTTTCCTCCCTTTTCTTCCCCCTTTTTTTTAACGAAATGTATAATCTAATGTTTAAAATAATTAAAGCGACTTCAAAAATTACTCCTCGAGCGCGGATTAATCGTAGCGGCGATATGAATAAGAAAACAACGGCGTTTTAATTCTTGAATACAGATTATCAAGAAAAGTTTGTAGAACGGTTACGATTCCTTTATTTTTTTTCGCTTTTTTCTCTCTCTCTCTCTCTCTCTTTCTTTCTTGCTTCTTCTGATTTATTTGCCTACTCAGTTTTTCGTTCTCTTTCTCTCTACGATGATTAAATGTAATTTCTGCCGGTTAAACGCGATTGGACTTGAAGCGGTTAGAACCGAATACAGAACAATTGCATTGATTTGGGGGCCGTCGAGAGTACGAGCGCTCGATAATGAATTGTAGAATCGACCCCTCGTGTGATTGCTTCACCGTTAGCGTTATGGTGCATTTTGCAGGATTTCGTCGAGTGGTGCGCTTTGCGTACGTCGAATTCCCTTTGGAGAAATTTCCAGCGAACGTTCAATATCGACGCGCGGCTCTGTACTGGGCCGTACGGCATAATGGCCCGGGCAAATTCCGAATTGTGACGTCCCCGTGCGCGTGTAGTGTCACGTGTCACATGTCAGAGATAGCCGATTCGTTATCATATCTGCGGGAAGCGCGTCGGTACGAAATCGACGGACACGCCGCGCGGCCATTCGGATCTATCCGAATACCGTAACGGGACGATGGGATGCGCTAACGACCACGGTACGGAAATTAATGACGCTCGTCTGAACTATCGAATAACAGTACTTAGGCTCTCATTACCCGAAGTGTACCATTACGGCGTGGTAGGTTAACGAAGGGCTCCACAGATCATCTGTCTTCCGTTACGTTATCATCGCGCAGTCGTACGTACCTCGTTGCGCTACTCGCCGAGAGACGTGTAAACAGCCTCTTGTTTCCCCTCTCCCCTCCTCCCGCCCCCCCCCCGTTATACAACCGCGAGTATTTTACCGCTGATGCCCCCGCCAAACGGCGGGGGCCGCCGAGTAATAAATTCGTAAATCAGCAAGTTGCTGGAAATTAACTGGAAGTTTCGCTAAATTTTTCACCCCGGGCCGTCGCGCGATGTCGAGCCGCTGTCAAAGCCGGAACAATTTTTCTGCCCGCCTGTCCGACGGGGTCTCGTATATTCGGGGTGCGAGCGCGATAAAATTTAAAATATACGACGACGCCGCCACCGTTGCGAAGTGGCTTTAAATTTCCGTTATGCGCCCGCCCAGGTATTTCGAGTTATGGAGTCCTTTCTGATCCGCCTTGCGCCTGCCATTTTTAACTCGCCGCCGTCGTCCCTTCCGGGCGGAGGGTGTGACGGTCTTTTAATATGCGTTCATGTATAATCCGTAATGATATGCGCGATCGTTAAAGACGGTATCGATCTTACGAGCCGTGAGCGGTCCCGCGGCATTTATTAACCCTCGGCGCGGTATCATGCTGAAATATAAATCTTTTGTTACAGATTTGAAGAGTAATTACATCCGCCGGTTTTGTGTTTCAAAAGAACTGTCTCGCTCTCCATCTGGGAACATTGGCCGCTCGGAGACTTTTAACAAGGTATTTAATTTTAATTAATTCCGATACACACTCAGCGAATATCAATTTAGTTTAATGGCACATTGAATAAGCGACGGCTTTACTTTCAGCCGTAGGTATAAACGCGTACATCCAGCTAAATATAAATCAGAGTAATTCCGTGACGTTCCCAGGGATTCGATCTGCAATTAAACTTGCACCGGCAAAACTCGTTAATGTGCGTGCGCTTTATCGTCAGTTACGATGATATTAAATCGGATAATTTCTATTGCTCAGATATAATATCTGATTATTATTTCGTTGTATTTAATACACGCTGCGGGAATCGTAGTCCGGTTCGCTGCAGAGTCCGCGGCTATTGCTCGAGAATATTACACGTTTTTTTACAAGGCACACATTTATACCCCCGCGATCACAGGCCGTCTATTTTAATCTCTATAATGCGACAAATCGACTAACTTTGATCGTTAATTCGGGGCTAACGCATATTTGCGAAACGGCGAAGCATTTTGTTTATTCCGGGATTAATTAGAAATGTTGTTCGATCCACGCGGTTGCCTGCGATAGTAACGAATTCGATTCAGCGCTAAACCGATTCAGACGACTGCTTGTGACACTCCAACGCGTGCAAACATCCACACAAATGCCGTCATTTTTGTCCAATTGACAAAATGCGTCAGCTCGTTAGGGCGCGCTTAATTTCTTTTTTTTTTTTTCAATCGGTGGAAATTTATCGCGTGCAATATCGAATGGCAGCGTTTGTCAGAATTTTTTAAATAAAGTAGACTATTGGTATTAGGATTTATTAACAGTTCGCAAACGATTAATCCGCTGGACGCTTGATATTTCGCTATTTATGAGATAAATCCGAAAATTCCGAAAAAAATATGTTTCGTGGCAAAATGTGCATTAGTCCACAACCTCGTGACCTACGATATATGAGATTAGATTAACCAATATCTAGTTTAGCCACGTGATCACTGGCGATTGTGGGAGTTTACATGATATAACGGATACGTTAATGCGAATAACATCAATAACAACACGCTCGATTGCAACAGGGGGAGAGGAGAATCAGTTTCGCACAAGCCTCTCGCAGATCGGACAAACCACGGCTCGCTTTGTTCGCGATTTATCGATGGGTCCGGTACAAATGGGGTCGTAGCTATCGCGCTATTCTGCGCACGATGTGGTGCGACAGCACGTTCAAAAGCGTCATTTCGATTTCACACCGTCGATTTCGACAGGCGAAACGATCGCTAGACCGTGCTCGCGTTACAATGTGCCCGGTTCACTGTTTACCGACGTCCGTATAAGAGCAGGTAGATAGCGTTTGAAGGGCCGGGGGGGAAACTCGTCAACTCGGTTTTGTTCAGCTAACGAATTCAAAAAACGACGAGCGAGCCGCGAACGGCGGGAGAAAAAATTCGTCATTGTGCCGGTAAAAATCAGATATCTCCGCCGAGCTCGCCGGTAGTCCTACGCTTCTCGAGTTGTCGCATTCTTAACCTACGCGAATCGCCCGATCCGCGGCCGTTTTTCCCTTGAAATGATTTAGCAGCGCTTTGTGAAGGGGAACTTGGTGAATTAGATTCTCGGACACGCTCGGCGCTGACGTCACTGTAATCCGTGCGCGACAGAAACAATGCGATAATCCACGAGTGGTAATCAGCAACGTGGTTGTAAATAGTGAAAAGGGGATGTCTCTCTCTCTTTCTCTCTCTCTCTTTCTCGTATTACACGTTTCCCTTTAATGGCACCGACGTATATACGTACGTATATACACCCGGTGGGGAAGAAAGAGGGAGCCGGGGGTCATGTGGTGCATTATGCGCCCTCATTGTACCCTCGGCTCTTCTCCCTTCTACTCTGCTCTACGAATAATCCTCGCAACAGCGTAACCCCATTAATAAAGCGCTATAAATATTCATCCGTTTGGTGATTTACGGGTTGACCGCGGATATATGGTAAAAAAGTGTTCTTTGCGAAAAATTTTATAGCCGCCTCCTGCGGCGGCCATTATACGGCTGACCCGCGCTTCTTTCCGCTTAGCCGATATATTTTACTTCCGCGGGGGCAAAAATTAAAAGGGGGGTAGGTGGCGGGCCCGCTCTCTTCCCTCACGAATGCGGCCAATGAATACGTACGGTATATACGTATATACTTGTATACTGGAGCGCGTTCCTTTTAATAACGGCGTCTGCGACGTAATAAGGCATGTTAGGCACCCGAAACAGTATTTTCGGCTGTAATATTCTTCGCGAGCCAATTTCATCTTGGGTTTACGTAACTAAAAGATCCTCTTAAATCTTAATTATAAGGCACGGTAACACTGCCCGGGGTTTTTTTAATACGACCGGCGTTCTCCGTGTTATAAAGTGAGCGCGCGATATATCGCGAAAAATTTGCCCGGAGTTTATCGCTCAAAATAACTATTAGGTCAGTGTAATTTTATTTATGCAAACGTCAAATAATGATATGTTAATTGAAATATTTATTTTTCCATTAAATTGACATTTCCAGCGAAAATTAATATTTCACGCTGAAAATGTTTCTAAATTTGAGTTATTATTTTGCGTCAGGAATATTAAATTACTTCCCGCGAACGCTGTACGTATTATTATTTTTTTTTTTACAATTAATATACTCTTAGAGATAATAATGGAAAATAAAATAGATTTTTTTTTTTACCTAAACTTTACTGGGCGCTTTTTATGCAGTGTCTAACAGGCAAGCTTATCGTTCTTGGTCGACACGGAGTTAGCTTCATTATCTCACTTAATGACGCCTTTAATATCAAACGCTCGCGACATCGTCGCTACGCGAACGAGCACTATTTGTATGACTAAATTGGTTGGGCGTTGCTAAAAGGGATGTCGAGAGGAGCGAGGTGCTCGTTCGTACAAGCTACCCTCGGTGGGAAGAGGGAAACTCGGCAGGGGTCGGGTACGCTTCGCAGAAGTTGAGTTTTCTGTTATTACCGTCGTGCATCTATGAAATTGCACGTTACCTTCGAGGAAAGTTCGCACGAGAATTGAGGCATTCATAAAGATATTAATAATTGACTTGAGCGAAGCTCCGACGTGGCTGAAGGTAGATCTCGCCGTTCGCTCGACAAATATTCGCCAAGCCGATTATCTTCTGTCTAGAGGTCCTTATCTTTCCGCGTAATATCTCTTGTCTTTCAAGATTCGCGAGGTGGGTCTTAAAATATTTCGAGCACGGTGCGTGCAAGTAAAAAAAAATATTAAAAAAAAAAAAAAATTAATAAGAATGTAATTGGCAATTTTTCTTTATACCGCTTAAATAATAATAATAATTTCCCGGCATGGTGGGTGAACGAGGTACATCTTAAACTTAAATCGGACAGCGGGACGTTTATTACGGTCGGGTAAAAAGCTCTTAATCCAACGTCGCGCGACCGAACTCATTCGCGTGAACGGCCAGGGCGATAGAACAGGAAACGAGGACATTTAGACTAACTCTTCGTTCCGTGAGGCGGGGAGCGGGGTCCTCGGATCTCGTTTAATATAGCGGCGGGCGCTGTTACCGCGCTCCGTATGTATACGGTATACGTATGAGATCCGCGGAGTCGTACATAGGAGAAGGTGCACCGCCCGGATACATGCGAGCGCGTACGAACGAGCGCGCACGGCCAATCGTTTTAGAGACGGGCACGGCCCGACGATAACGAGCCCGCGGCAGCAAAGGAAACGGAACATCGCGGAATATGCGTACGGAATTTTTCATGCAATCCTATAAATGGAGCGCGGCATCGGCCCCCGGCTACACCGCGGATCGTAGCCTCGGGGCTCTCGCAGCCGCCGTGAGGGTTCTGGCCGACCACCGCCGCGGTATAGTATATGGCGGGTCCGCTCTTCGCTCACTGGTTGCACGTCCCATTGCGCAAATGCGCCGTTTGGATTCCCACCGACGAACACGCGGCGCGAGAGATGTATTTTATGGACGGTTATACGATATACAGGGTGCACCGGCATCGCCGAACGTAATTTCCGGATAGGAAACTCTGGGACGAATTTAGAACCACGTTTTTTTATCCGCGATCAAGGTTGCGGCTGACTCTCGTAGCTCAATATCTGAGCGAATCTCGAAAATTTCACTGTTAAGTAGATCAAATTCGCTCGACGTTGCTGAAGAATCAAGATCGCGGACGCGGATAACTTACTTCCCGAGTATATATATTTTTTTTTTTTCGCCGCGTATTTGTTTACTGTTGTGAGCTGACCAACGCTCGCTCGACTGCCGAATTCGCCGGGCAAACCGGTCCTCGCCGCCCGCCGCCCGCGCGTCCTCCACCATGCGAACTTGGAAAGCGAAGACCTGCCGGCTGATAATCTTACGCAACACTTGACTGTCGAATTCGCCGGGCAGACCGGTTCTCGCCGCCCGCCGCCCGCGCGTCCTCCACCATGCGAACTTGGAACGCGAAGACCTGCCGGCCAGATATTGACACACGCACATACTCACCCTACCGCGGCGGTCGAGCGCGCGTTGAGATAGGTCAGAACGTGCAGTAGAGACTAGTACGCGACGAAAAACGTTTAGATATCTAGCTTTTCTAGCTCGTTATTTTACTAGACAGTCACGAGATGAACCGCGAATTAACCAGCTAATTATTAGGCAACAGTGGGAATCAATTTCCACTCGGGTTATCGTTGACGTTTCTGTTTTTTATTGTAAATTTTTTTTTTAATTTCCGTACTTACTAAAATAATCGTCGGTCGTTTCGGGACACTCTATATGCCGGCGTATTTCCCCGGAAGTCCATTTCCAGCTACGTGGACGGAGGTGTCTGGAGCTGCTGGACGTGTTTTTGGTCCCTTCGGCGGCTCGTATATTTAATTGGCTGTCGCCCTTCGGCCACTGGGGATCGCGCGCACGAGATTTCGGTCGCATCGAAACGCCTCTCCTCTTTCGAGGGACAAGTTGGAGGAAATAGCGTTATAGCGAAGCATGTCTGTAGCCCGCGGTGAATCGTCGAGATGTATCGTATCGACATTATTCTAACGACGTTTCGCTCTTTGAGTCTAAGATACAGATCGCCCGGAAAGGCACGAAATGCCGAGGAAACACGGTTTAATCACGCTTTCAGTTAGCCGCTCGATTTTTTTTTTTCCTCCGTTCTTTTGTGCTCGCCGCTCTTTGCGTAATCCGCGTAAACCGTGTAGTAGTTAGCCGCTCATTGTTTCGTCCGCAGGTTTCGCTAAAAAGCGTTACGGTCACTCGTCCCGGCGGCGCGAAGGCGGATAAAAAAAGTTATCGTCGCTATAAAACTCCAAAGTAACTCGATTTCAGGTCGCTGCATCTAGAATGCGAGCAATTGTAGCAGGCACCCTGCCATAATTACTTGAATTCAGTTCGGAAAGGGTGTCGCCCGAATCCCGCTTTATTGGCTTGCACGCCCTTTAATCAATGCCAGCCGACCCTCGCAATAGATTCTACAGGTACAGCGATGCGCGACGTCGAAGACAACGATAGTAACTTCCGATTGCAAGGGTTTGCCGACGTTCGTGGCATCTGACTGTCGATTGAAATTGCGGGGCTGCAGCAGGGTTCCTAATCACCATAAGCGCAACCGCCCGCGTCTGTGGGAATTAGCAAGTCTATTAAATAGAACACACGCCGAGACGTTAATTGACGATGATTTAATGTCGAAAGCTAATGTAAGTGTCAAATGCGATCGCGAGGTCGTAAACGTTTGCTCGGAACGGGGAATTGAAAATCTTCGTTACGCCGTTGATTAATCAAGCCAGTTTTTTCGACCGATTAATTGTCGCCGGAAAGAGATATAAATTGCGACTGCCAATCGGGGATTATCTAAATTTAATAGAACTCGTTCTCTATCGACTGGGAATCGATTTATCAAAGAAATCGTAGTTTTGAGCGAAACAAAAAGAGCCGGGGGCAAATTATCAAACTCGCGAATAGAACGTCTTCTTTGATAATCCGAGAAGATCGATGACGACGACGGCGGCGCTGTAAAAAGGAATTTATCGACGTACGTCGTAACCGATAAAAACGATTGTAAGTAATGTCTCGAGGATGCGGTTAGCGCACCGCTGCCCGAGGTCTTTAATTAAGGGAGCACTCGTGGCACCGCGTCGCCTTGAATTTTGCGATGCAGCTTTTCTAATTAGGAAAGTGTGTGTGATACTTTTCTAATTAAAAAAGTTTTGCGTCGCAAAACAGGTCGACGTCGCTACCTCCTCCGTTACAGGCTCCTCCACATTCGCGTTTGCATCGGTGTGTAAATGTAAGCCGCGATAAGCACCTGAGAATTAACGGCATTCGGCGAGGAGGAAGACGCGGAGCCTCTCGATCGTATCTTTCGCGCGGGGCTTCAGCCGTTCGGATTGTCGCTCCTCTCTAATCGGATCTTCGCGAATTTCGTTACTCGTTTGAGTTTTTGTTGCCGCTCGAGTGTACCGCGGCGAATCGCGGACCGATTCAATAACGGCAAGATTGAACGAGAAGTCTGGTCGGATTCCTTTTCAACGGCACTCTAGAACAGAACCGGGAGTTCTAACGGTATTTATGGTAACATCGTCGTGGAAACGATTCGAAAGAGGTCCGGCGCGAGGGGAAAAAGACAGAAAGGAGCCGAAGTGGCATTTCGAAAGTTTCTCATTCTTGAAGCCAAAGTTTGCCTTTGAGGATGCGATGAAGCGGGAGCGGGCGGGCGCGCCGAGGGAGTCTCCTCACCTGTCAAGTGCAACCTGTTATCGAGTTACTTAAAGCGGGCCCCCGCCCGGTAAACGTACCGTGATAAGCTTCGTGCAGTTACGTCAAAGTGAGGTATGGCGCTTGGGAAACACGAAGTTTCGCGTACTTATACTTTGTCGGCGTTCTCAGGTGCGCGTCGATACACGAACACGCGAGGGTCGAAGAAGAAGTAACCTTCGGTTTACTTCAGACGCTGATTTCCTCATTCATCCGCCCTTCTATTACAACTCGATAGAAACTCCGCCGGGATCCTAATTAAATCCACGTTGAAAGGATACCATCGACATGTCAGGTGCACGCGGATACGCGCACTAAATAACGCTTAAAAGACATAATTCCTCGTTAATCGCGCGGCCATTCACTTCGCATCGAGCGGACCCGTGTACGCAATGTGTCAGAGTTAATTCTGTTAAATTCCAATTTCGCGAGTAAAGTACGTTTCCCCTCTTGACGTCTTCAGCATCTCGAATATTAATGGGGGAGGCGCGATACTGCGGCGCGTCTCGGCGTAATAGCGGTAATTACGCAACGTCATTTTTCGGGAATGTACATTTCGATGGGAATGACAGCGCCTATCGGGACGGAGAAGACAGGCAGGCAGGGTTACCCAGACTTGTCAGGTAAATGAAGCAGGAATACGCGAGAATGGCAGCGAGCCGCCGGCGGAGAATAGTTGGCAAAGTTAGGAGGCAGTTAGATAGCTATGGCGTGACGACATTAATAACACCTTATTAGCCCTAGGCGCAGCCGCATTCCGTCTGAAGATAAATGAGATCGCGGTCGACTCGCCGCGAGGTACACCTCGCAGTGTTATCGAGAGCAAAACCGTGAATTCCACCGTGACGCTCGCGAGGATCAGATTTTCATGCCTTTCAAACGCGCGGATTCCGAATGATTTCGCGAGGCGCCAAATTTACGCGGAAGATGTACCGTTATTCCGCTAATGAACACCGACGTTAATTCAAATCAATATTCGCAATAAATGACTGTTAATTACGCCGCAGCAATTCGCGTAATCTAATGAAAAATTAATTATTATTTATACGCAGCTTGCAATTACGCGCGACTTATGCATCTCGCATTTTAAATTTATAACGCATGAAATATTTTATATTTTAACGTTTTTTTATTATTCAGTTGTTTACGTATTTTATATATTGTTATTGTATAAATTTAATATATTATTTCGAATCGCTTCGATTAATTCGGCAGATGAGATTGTCCGGTGTATTGCACGAATAGAATATAGCTTATCGAGGCTGCCGTCTAATTAATGACAACAAATTAGGCAAATAAATGGTGTAATTAACGTTACGTAACGGCTGCGCTAGTATGGCACGCGTTATATCTGTATCTTAATTAGTGAGGCTGGTTTGCGTTGATCACACATCTACATATCTTCATCGGTGTACCTGTTTACATTTTATGTCTATAGACACTGATTGTTTGTAGAATGCAGAAGCAGTGTTACACGATAGTTTCTACAGTTCGCCAATTCAGGGACGTAGCCGCGCATCGTCAAAGAAATAATGAACTTTTATAATTAAACGGCATAGCTAGCTTTGTAATTAAAAACAGAACTTTCGTAATTAAATATGCGAATTGTTCTACGGTTGAGCCGCTACAAAAGCTCGATTTCGCGAAAACTAAATCAGATTTCGTCCGCCGTTTTATCTCGATTTCGCAGTCGCGATTCTCCCAAGCTTTTTTCCTCTCCCTCCCGATGCTTTTTAAAAGACCGTAATCGTATCCCTAAAAATCCGTCGCGATCGAAACCGAAACCGAATTTCTTGATTTTATTTCGCGTCAAAGTTCAAGCACGATGTGCAACGTTTTGCAGCCGCGGACACGGCGTGTCGGTCGCGGCCGATCGCATCTGGCTGGGAAAGGCGGCGCGCGGCGTGACGCCGCACCGCGCTGGACGAACGGACAGAATCAAATAACGGAACGCGGTTTGTTTGCAAGCCATCCCTGAACGGCCGGCAGAAACATACAAACCATTCCCCCGATATAGATACGAGCGGCGGGTCTCCCTTCGCGCTCGCACACCGTTTCCGGCTATCGGCACTTGCCTCTCTCTCTCTCTCTCTCTTTCGCCCCGTCCCTTTACCCTTGCGTACTCCGCCCTCGCAATCTGGAGGCCAGCTGAACACGGCAATCAGCACGAGCTGCGACAGATACGCACCCCGCATACAGATATCCGCGGTTTTATTTGGGGCCTCTGGTTAGAAGACGCACGCAAACGACCGCGCGAACACCGGGTGGTCCTGCCACCGGTTAACGGCACGCCTATAACCCTCGGTGGAAACTCATTTTAAGGTCGCTGGTTGTGTCGCAAGGCTAATCCGACTCTTGAGTGATTTTGCAAACGGCGGGGGAAGGAGCTAATTAAGGGTTCAGCTATGTGCGGGACGGGTCATTCGGGCTATTGCGCTGTCGAGGGGGCCACTCCGACCGCGGACTCTCGAAAACGAGACGTTCAAATGAAAGGCGGAACATGCACTCGCTATACATATACGTATAATCCTACGCGACTCGCGATTTCGTACATACCCGATATTAATTTCTCCGAATATTCAGCGAATATAAGTTCAAATCAGACGATAAAAAAAAAAAAAAAAATTATTTATAAAAACTTTATTTAAATGCTTTGCTTAAGTACACCAGCGCGATCTGGAATGTAGATCAACGGCGAATGTAATCGGCCGTTACGTCAAACGAAAGCGCAACGTTTCTTTTTTTTTGCTTTCGAGAACCGAGAAGAGCACTTGTCTAAAAGCGAGTACTGATAATTATAGGACGGTGATTTTAATGAGTTGGCTCTTCGCTTAAGTATATTTCGCGCAGTGCAGGCAAAGCGAATGCGAGGGGTGGATAATGAGATCGCTGCGCTAGACCCTGGTGGGTGTTCTAGTGTCAAAATCCATATTCTTTGCTTGAAAAAAAAAAGAAAAAAGAAAAAAACAAAAAACAAAAAAAAATAGTGGCTCGTGTCGTTACCGGGTCGTAAAATTTTCAGGTGAGTGGAACAACGTCGTAAAAGGAGTACGCGGAAATACGTAAATTCACGTTAAAAAGTACGCGCACGTCGAAATCCGGTAGCAATCGCGTCGGTCACGTTTGCCGCGCAGCGGTGGGTGACGCGAGCTTCGCATTGCCTGATTGCGAGCGACTTAATGAAGACTGGCGGAGCGCGTTTCAATTTGCACGTATGACGCTCGTTTCGCCACCGCCGCCGCGATGATGACAAACGCGGTTTTGCCGAAGGAGCGCGGCGGCGGCGAAAGTGCCGTCGCCGTGGCGGCTGTTTCCGCGGATGCGAAAAATATTAAATTCCCACGGGTATCTCATTTTGATCTCTGCATCTTCCCCGAAGCTGAAGACAGATTGCGAGCGGAATATATAGCTTTTCAGACAGCGCGAGTATATGGGGAACGCCGCGGAAATATCTCCGAGATCCGTATTTATAATCATTCTGCGAATCTAAAGGCGTAACGACGAGGTAAGTCGAGATAAAGATTTAAATTCTGCCTTAACTCGCATTTTGATTAAAAATCCATCGGAAGCGCATGGAGCTAATTATAAAAGAGAAACGGGGGCGTATTTGTTTAATGATGTAAAATTAACGCGTATCGAAATATCGTACGAGTTTTGCGGGATATAGTTCGTGATATTACATGCGCGATGTTGATAATTATTGAAGTTATAAAAGATAATTATTGGTGCAAATAAAGCAAAGGAGAATATAATATCTATATCAGGTCAATTGTTTCGTCCGTTTTTCATCCCTTTAGGTCTTCGTAAACCATTGGCTGCACCCGTATGCGGTTCTAGCGAAAACACAGCCAATTACGATCGCGCGTATTAATCACTAAAATAAGATAATCGCGCTCTGCATGGCACTCGCGAAGCCGCACGCAACGCGCTCTTTATTGTTGCACGTTACGACGGAATCCGATCGAAACGCGACTACGAATGTAACATGAAAAAAAGGAAGAAAAAAAGAAAAAAACGAGGCTTTGCAGCGTGCACCGTGAATTTCATAAAATAAAATATTGAGCCGCAACGAATTTTAAAAAACCATCCCGAATCGATGCGACTCAAAAAAATATTAAAATAAGGCACTAATTATAATCGGACTTATTAATTAACGTTTTATTAATGTCGTTCATATCATGCGATGGGATTATAAATAAAATTGCAATGTATTTTGAACATGCAAATATTTAATGAAATATATATTCGTATTATTAATAAACGGTCAATGTATTCATTTCCTATTGTTTGAGTTATGCGATCGATACGCGCAATATTTCCCGCTTTTAGCATAAAAGTGACAAACAAATTACGTCGAATATTTTTCTTCGAAACGTCTCGAGATTTGCTAAAATCGGGAAAGAGGCTTGTGCGGATTTGAAAATAAAGTGACGAGCAATTTAAAAGTTTTCCCAGGATGTCGGCGGCCGTGCCAGCTAGTCGGGGCACGTAGGGGTGGTTTTTACGTTGCTTCTTTGAAATTCAAGGCGTCGTTGTTTTTCACATTATAACATGGAATTCACGTTCCGTTTGAAAAAGCGGGATACTTTTTCAAAATTCGAACCGCAACAAGTGCAGTGTGCGAGGAAACTCAAACTCCTATTCGTTTTCTTTTTATTTATTTTTTTATTTTATCTTTTTTATTTTTTTATTTTTTTTTACCTCGCTCTGGGCCACTTTCTTTTCCGCAAAATTCAATTCCGCGGAATCGAGGAAAGCGAGGTAGATCCCGAGAAGCAAGCGACTGAAAATCCGACTGTGGCGCGTTATATTCGATTCGTTCGCGGATTCGAGACGAGGATTCGCCGTACCGTAATAACCGGCGAAGTGAAAAATTCCAGAATGCCGCGCCATCGTGGAAGATCTGTATGCACGACACGGAGGAGACAAGTTCCCGGAACTTTTAATTGACTCCTTTTCGAAACTTAACAGACGTGACTTTGATCGTCCTCCTCTCATCCCCGCTGTCTCGCGATCTCCATGGGAACTTTCAGTTTCGACAGCTATGAGGAACACTTCCTAGCGCGACGTCGGATGCTCTTATTCGGGATATCGGCGGGAAGAGCTAAGAGAAAATCGCCGATAGATCGACGCTTTACGAGGATACTCGCGTATGCCGGCGCGACTTATGTTTCCCGGTGGTCGTATACGAGCTTGCGTTTAGCAATCGCGCAACCAACATATTATTCCCGATGCAATCTCTGATCGAAATACCCTGAACAAAATTGCTCGGTTTATTTTCCACTGTGTTATATCCGGAATTTCTTCGATTGCCCAATATCAAATAAAAACCTCCCGCTGTTGTATCGGTTTATTCGATGGCTTGGCGATTAAAAATAATTTTACGGAAAAATAAAATATTTTTCAGTTAAAGCGCTTTAGAGAAATTTACTCTGTCGTATAAATAAATTTTATCTAATTCTTCATCGTGCAGTTTATACGCGGATATATGTATACGTATTTGGATACAATAGCGTTACTCGGCGTTTACCATTTGATTTTTATCTACTTTACGCCGCTTGCAATTAAGATTAATTTTTTTTTTTTTTCCTTAAGCGTGATAAGAATATATTTCTACGAACCTTCCGTTTTTTTTTTTTTTTAATTTTTTTTACATTCGACCCTTTAATCATTACGAGATCGGCGTGCGAACAGCTATGAAAATTTCTTATTAGCGTAGGTAATCTAGAACCGCGGTGGAGATATCTCTTCTCTGGGTACGTTATTATACCATGATTCGACGTGTAGCTTTAGCCAGCCACGAACGCATACGAATACGACAACGTAACGGCACGAAAGCTGGCGCAGGGCGAAATATACGAGCGGCTCGTGTGCATGGTCTCCTCGTGCTCGCGCTTGCATGCTAAGAGCGTGCTACGCAAAGTCGGGCTCGTGCCACGAGCCCGTAAGGGCGTTTCGCTTTTACGCGAAAGTCGGCGGAGCACCCGCGCGCCTTAACCCGTATACGAGCGAGAATCGCGTTAGCAAGCCGCTTACCGGCAACTCGTGTTGCATTTGCTAGGCAAGGCGAGGGTAAGACGAGGCTAGGTAAGGCGGCTCAGCGTCGACGATAAATACGGGTTCGCGCTAGGCGGCTCCCTGTGGCTGGGTGGTATTGAATTTTGCTCGTAGCAACATACGTTCGCGGTTACGCGGCGGCATCGATACACACGTGGCAGTAAATTTGATCGAGCCAATGACGAGTTATTGGAATACGCGGAATATCGCATTCTCCCGTCCCGTCCCTATTTGCGTAATTAAATCCGCGCGTTGGGCGCAGCCGAAAATATTTGTAAGTCGCTTTTTTACGCAGAGGCGCTTTCGTAGGAAGGTTGATTCGACCCCGCCGTGAGTTATCGTCTTCATTTTGTGACCGCTCGACAGAGCGATCCCGTAAAAACCAATTTTCCCCGCTGATTAGCGTTCCGTTTCTTGCGACGATGGGGACGCGTTTAAGTCTTATTGCGCGACGATGTAATGAGAATAGCGGCGATCCGTGGGAACGATAGGAAGAACCTCGCGCGTGCGAAGATCGTAAGGACGTTAAGACCTCGGGAAAGAAAAAAAATGGCGACATGCTAACACTGTCATGAGCGCGATAATGCCCGCTTAGAAATGATTATGCCGACGACCTAGCGCGAGGTATTACGTACGCGAGTGGTAATATTCGTGTAAGAGACTCGGATTAAATGTACGCGGTATTAAATTTTGCGTAGTTACATGTGTCACAAAAAGTGGAGCACGACCTCGCTGGACGGATGGATAAATAAGGGAAATTTTGCAAAATTTCGAAATTCTAAAAAACTATTGAATAAAACAATATGTAGAGTACATATTTGTTTGTCGCGGAAAATTCGCAAATAATTAAATCGTGCTGATTAATTCTGCGGCGATAAATGTCCGTGATAAATATTAAAAAAAAAAAAAAAAAAACAGAAAAAAAAGAAAAAACTCTGATAAAGCCCTCGTTACGTTGTAAGTAATAAATTTTACTTTTGGTACATTTGGATTAATATTTTTCATGACGTTTTGTCGACAGCGTGACTGCGAATCGAGTGGCGGGAGACGCGCGACCGCCGGTTTCCGACAATATTGTCATCGGAATGAGTTTCGATCGGGGAAGAGGCGGGGGCGGGTAGCATGCATTTTAACGACTTTTGATATTGAATCTACGTCCGAAGCAATAAATATTATTCCGCCTGTTCATTACTCGGCAATATTTTGCGTGAGTAAATGATTAACGTGCACGGGGAATTCGATTCTTCTTCAATTTCTATTTGGCATCGATTTGGGTTTCGAAACGCGGCGACGCGACGCGGCGTTCGCCATTACGTCCATCTTCGCTTGATTCCCGTTTTCATTAGAAGCCACGTATTAATCTCGCTGATACTGGCGCAGCCGTCGAATCGAGTTATCTTGCGCTCGGTTATAGCACGATCCGGCGAAACAATTTGCTTATCAGGAGACGGCAACCGGACGGAGAGGGGCTCGGTAAACCGTCGTCGGTGCCGGTCCGCGCCGCGTCACGACGAATCTATTTGGTTGTTACAGCTGTCGAAACTATGAAATTCAATGCGGCGAATTTGCATGCTAATCCGCGCGGCATAAACCCGGCGTCCGTGTACCTTGCATCCGGATGTGTCTAAGTTGTAATTCAATAAAGACGGCAGTGCCGCCGCCGGTTGTAACGCTGTGACTCGGTTAACTCGCGTTGCTAACGACTTTAACAACGCACACACGATCAATCTCCAGCGCGCGGTCGTCCGTTTGCGCGCGTGTGCGTGTGCGTGCACCCCGCCCTTCTCCCCCCCTCTCCCTCCCCCCTGCGCGCGTGACGAAAATTTTCAGCTAGTAATGTTAGGCACTTGGAAACTATGCTGGAAATTGTTCCAGTCCTGCGGCACCCGCCGCTCGGATGAGCGGATGAAATCTCCTTGTCTAATGGCCTCGAAGAACAACGAGCGTTTTCGGCGCTATAAACTGCGAACGTAACGATCCGTAATGTTAGCGCGATGATTTACGTACGGGCACCGTTGTCGCAACTTATACCCGCTACAAAATCGACGTTATTGTGAGGCGCAGGTCGATAAAACGCGACTGATGATTAAACCGCTCGAACGTAGGACGATACCCTTTATCAGAGCGCGGTTTGAGAATTAACCGAGACCAAAAATCTTAATACAAACATGCCGAAGTCGTGGTCACCGAATTGTAGACTCTTAGACGGTAAACTCCGTACAAGGATTGCGCGATGTAATTAACGTCGTACGCCGCGAGCGGAGTTTTGCGCGTTTCGTGCGGCTTCGAAACGCTTGATCGATAGCCGCGTCGACGCCCAAGTCGAATTTCTCACGCGCGGATCGCGCGCCCGCTCGTACGCCTCTCTGGAAACGAGGCAACGATTGCGATGATTCATCTATCACGCCACGTTCGTATTATAACTCCTGTACGGCACGATAAAGCTCATCCTGGTAGTCCGCCTTATGGCATACCGACAGAATTCCATTTAACGTTAAAGGTCTGGCCGAGGGAAAACATTGCCGTGGCGCGCGCGGAGAAGCGAGATAGTCGGGCTGAATTATGCCTTCTACCACGGCAACGACGGACTCGAGCGATAAGCAATTGTAAGAATTATAATAGCACCTAATATATAAATTTAGATAGCGCGCGATATTCGGCCGCGCCGGGCCGCGCTACGCGCCCGAAAACGGCCCATTGGCTATCTCCGAAAAATGGAAATTGTATTTTCGCGAGCCGTATTCCGAGGGCAATAAATGAATTCGCGCGCCGCGATATTTCAAGGCCGATACCGCCTGCCGCGCCGCGCAACCGCCCTATCGCAAAAAAAAAAAAAAATAAGTTTTCCGCAAATTAATTCTGCATGCGAGATATTTTTTTTAATATACACCGTATATATACGAATTATTTCTAATTTGAGTACACGCCTTCTGCATAACGTAACCGATAAGGAGCTATAAATTATAAAAATATCTTATCTGAATTTATATTGTGTAATAAAATTATATATTTCCGATTTTGCAAAGTTGAATTTCAACGAGAAGGACGTTGAACGCATTCTCGTGCGATGTTAAATAAGTCTGAAGAAATATGATTTTAATTTTTTAAACATTAACATTTTATATTCTGGATCACGAGAGATCTTTAAAGGAAATTCAACAGTTAATCTTAACTCGCGACTTTGTTAACGTTCTCGTCGGCTTTTTTTCCCTTTTCCGTTATCGACGTCTCGAAGTTCCAAGACGGTTTACCGCGAACTAAATTATTTCGGATTTTTATCACCGGCGTATAAACTCCCCGCAAAGACGGGCGCTCGCTCGTGCGCGGAGATCAGCATGGCTGGTATCAACGGTACCGTGCAACTTGCTCCAGGAAATTCGAGATAGGATGACAGTAAAACGGCAATGAAATGTCTTTGAAATAAAAGCCGAGGGATACGGTGCTCGGTGGCGGTTTACGAGTGAACGCGGGCGCATCGGAGACGCGTTCTCGTCACCAGCGACCTCACCGTCCGGCCAATATAATTTCCGAAGGCTTTGATCTTCGATTTTTCCGACGAGAGCCGCCGCGCGAGAGTTGACTCTGTTCACCTTTTGTGCACACATGCCGAGCTAGCACCGCGAGTAATTTCGATCGCGTGTTCGGTCCATTATGGATAGTGTTGGCCGAGCGAGAGGGAGAGAGATAGAGAGAGAATGTTCCACGAGATGGAAAAGTTCTATTGAAGTCCGCTCTTATAATAGGAAGAAGTGATGCTCTCCTGCAATCTCATTCAATTCGAGCAAATCTCTCGAATAATTCGTTCGTGCCTCTTTCGAGCGATACTTTGTTTTCACGAGATCGATTACAATAATGCGCGGATATTACAGAATTTCAATTTGATTTGGATTAAAAAGAAAAAAAATAAAAAATAAAAAAAGGAAATAAAATAATAAAAATCGAACGGCTTTCGGTTACGACGAGTATATAAGAGTCATTACCTTTTATATTCGAACGAGAGCGAATTAAGTAATAAAGACGAACATTTTACCTCCGTAAGATTATCCGTGCAAGGCTATTTGTTAATGATAAGTCTCTGCGCGACTCTGATATCGTTATCGCGCGCGGTAATCGTCATTGTTAATGGAACGTTATCGCCGGTCTCGTAGACGCGAGAGGGTTAATGCGAGGCGCGTGTTTATGCCGTAGTGCAAATGTCATCGTTTGAGATATCTGCTCTAAGACCGCAATTCACGGAGAAGGCGGGGATCTATAGCGCGTCAGACTGTTAGACTGTTAGTTAGACGGATTGCGGGCCTACGGAGGAAGCCGAACGCGATGTATCCAGCGCGAGCAGCGCGGGCTTGTCAGTGATAGAGCAGACAATATGTTAGCCGAGCATACGGGGCACGATACACGTATCGCTATGCCGCTAAGTGGCGCTAAAATTACGTACATGTCTTCTAATAACGATTCTCCACACGATCGAAAAGACTGCATTCGCAATTTTCAAAAGAGCCCCTTCCCATTTTTTTTTTTTATATAAATCAAATAAAAATACAGCGAATAAAATATTATTTTTTTTTACTTTTGGTCGAACGTATTTACGTAATGGTTTTGCACGTACCTTCGATAACGCGGATGCTCGCAACTATTGTTACACAACGTCGAGCATCTCGTATTTTACAAGCAACGAGAAATTTAGTTTTTTTTTTATTTTCTTTTAGTTTCCACGGAATAATTTGCATTATCCGGAAACTCGAGTTTCGATTTTGGTTTCCTTTATCGGCCCCGCGCGATATTCCGGACATCCTAAGTGCCAAAGTCCGTTACGCTTATAACGCGGAACTACTATTGCGCACTATTGTATATTATAATGTCATCTACTTGAATACACCAGAGACTGCTGGAGTCTCCCACCCGGTATATTGGCTTTTTCTTTACGGTTTGTTTATGTCGCATGCGCACAATTCACCCCTGAGAGCCTCCGACTCTCGTCCACCCTTCCAGTCGCCGGGAAGCGTGCGGATGTTTTGCATCGCTCGTCGCTCGGTCGTCGGATTTTCCCGTCAGTGAAAGGTGTACGTCTATCGTTTCGTCGTTTACGCGAAAAATCGATTGTGTCAATTGTGTCATTACGTCAAATCCTTATCGGAATATATCAAAATGTGGCTGCGTGGCGATAAAATGGTGACGCACGAATTTTCCAAGTTTTCGAAATGACTTCGACCGGTCGGAGGCAGTCGGGACTTGATATCGGTAGCTTGTTACCGAGAACGCGCGATAATTCACACATTTCGTAATAGGGCTTATACTACGAACATTTATCATTTTCGTTTTTCGTTACGAGAACGCGTCGGTGTTGAGTGATGAAATATTGGCTTCCATATCCCGACAAAAGTATCGGTTAAGACTCGACGCCGGTAATTAAATATTTCGGACGAAATAGACGTTCAACGCATTGCGTAAATAACATAGAACGTGAATTGGAAAATGTTGCAGTGATCGAGAAAGCAGTCGGACTTTAACGCTTGAATATCGAGGCGCCGGTATACCTGTAAAACTCATCGTGAAAGAGCAAGTAAAGTGTCAGCTTCGAAACAAGGATTACGAGGATCGGCGACAACGTTACGCTACGACGGTAAGCTTATCCAAGATGCATGGTATTTCGCGCAGCATGTTAAACATACTCCCCGAGTTTTTTCCTTGTCAAAGCGCCGTGATAATTCACGAAGACTCCACGTAGGAAGATAACAAACATCAACGACACTCAGTTGTATTAAATTATGGCTGTGTCGCGTAGATCTGTAATCGTCTTTGCTCGACGGGCTTAACATACGTAAATGTCAGCTTGACAAAGTCACCGAATGTAATACAAGCGCTTACCGGCTTAGCTGCCTCTGTTACACATAACTGAAAGGAAAGAACTCGCGTTAAAATCTCACCGTGAGCTCTTTCCCGGGATAATCTGGCCGTTGATAACGCGCGTTTCGGTCGCGCCTCCGCGCACAATCCGCGCTTATTGTACGGCGAGACCTCAGCGTTTTCGCGTACCAACATGTCGACGTAATCCGTTCTCTCGTAATAATCCATCAAAATAACGGGCGGCGGTTTTTTGTTGAAAAATTTTGTTCGGTATTTTTTTTTTTTTTTTCCTCTATTATTATCACTTTTTTTTTTAACGGCCTTTGGCGCAGAAAGCGTTTCGCTGCGTTTCAACAACGTATCGCGGCTCTTTATTCTCGTCCCTCCGCTATATTCTGTACTTGCGCGTACATCCCGTCTATCGCGACGATATAGACGGCTAATTGAAATTCAGATAATGGGCAAACCGATAAGCGGCGCACCGTCCGTCGCTTCGGAGCGAGGAAAGTGTTTTTGCCGGCGTCGCCCGCCGCCGCCGTCGGTGGAAATTCATTTTCACGGCTCGTTATAGTTATCCCGATACGATGCGGCGTTTCTATCGGGGACTCGGGCTGGCGGGCAACGATAATCCAGCCGGGCGACGCTGCGTCACCCTGCGAATATCGTTAGCAATTGGTTTTAGTGATAATGGGTATTCATTGACATTGATTGGACGCCCGTTAGACGGGACTAATTGATCCATTAGACGAACAAGGTCTTTCCTTAAGGGCTCGATATCGCGAAGGTCTCGGCAGCCTCGTTAGCACATCGTCGTTAACATCTTACCTACGTGGCGCACTCGCGCTTTAATGGATAACAAAATTTATACGATAACGACAAGACAGGGGAAATATATGGAGCGTAAGATCGCATTAACGGGGCGGGGACGGGCACATCCGAGATTCGTGACGTTATAATCGATCTCTCGCGGACCGCGGCGTCTCGATCGCGATGCGAGGACGGAATGTAACATCGTAAAGGGAAAGTACAGCGCTCCTGGTTACTTTATTACTTATATTTATTTCCGGTATTTATATCCCGCGATCGCTCAACTGTGTCCGCGCGATAATTTAGGTTCGCATTTGCGTTAATGATGACCGTGTTATTAATTGCTATGCGCGGCCTGCACGCTCACGTCGTCCCTCGTCATTTTGATATTGTGTGCGTAAGCGGAACGAACACCGTGGGTGGTCGCAGCGGTGTTTCCAGCCGGACGATCGTCTTTCACCGTAATAAAAGAGCTGCATAATTTAAAACGACCCGTCCAAGATAGGGACTTATAAATCGTTTCGGTCGCCAGGGTGGTCAGCATTATCGCGTTATCGGAATTACGAGCGGCGATCTCGTTGCATAAACCCTACGCGGAACGTGGCGTCTTTATTGTTTTTCAGGTTGCCCTAGTATCATCCTCCGTACGTGAGCTGTATTCGAATGCGACCGCGGCGCGGCTTAGCCGAGGATTCATAAGGGACATCCAAACATCTTAATGAATAAAGTAATAAAAGGACGAAACTGACGTGTGCACGTTGTACCAATATTTGTGCTCGCGCGATCGCCCTTATATTTGTCGATATTAATTAAAGGGAGGCACCTAGCACGGCCGAGTTTAAACACGTTCCGTATCGCGAGTATACATATTACGAGTTTATATCTGCTTTTCCATAAACGCCGGTCTCGCTTCGAGTCGTCAACTTCGGATATCCGTCTGTAAAGCGCGAAAGAGATTTACCCGTCTATTTTCTCATATTTTACGGTGGGTGGAGATGACCGGCTCGGAATGGTATGAGGCGCGATTAAGCTGTCCGGCAAGCGTACATATCTGACGAAAGGTTCGCAAATCCGAAATCGGTTTCTCGATTTGCGGAACGAATTAAAGTTGGTCAGCGTCTGTTTGCACAAGTCATCGGCTCAGCGTAGTTCCATTTGCTCGGCGTCGGCCAATAGAAATAGAGATTCGGGGTTCTCGTAAACGTGCACGGGGGAAGCGGATAAATATATCGGTGTCGCGGAGCACCATTTGTACAACCGCGGATGATTTAACAATATCGATTGCAGTCGATAGCCCCCCGCGCGCCCGCGTCATTCTCCAATGTTTTAATTATTCGGAAATGATTTTATCCTTGCGGCAGACAATATTCCACGCGTATTCCGACGCGGCGGCGATATTCCATTTCGCCTCGCTAAAAAATTCCAGCTCCGCCAAAAACCTGTAATTACTCGTTCGTAAAACATCAACTGGATACTCGAGCCGTTGCGTGTTACATATCCGTGTTATACGCAATCGCTTTAAATTAACAATGTATTCGAATTACGCCGCTTATACGTCAATCGATCGCTTCACACGTACCGTTGTTCATTTATCATTTTTACGGGCTACGTAGAGGCGGGAGCTTTTTTCCAGCCATTCAAAAATTCACCACGAGAGAGCTTCTCGTTCTCTATTTCTCTCTATCCACCCTTCGGCCTCTCTCTCTCTTCCTACGGATCAGTCTGTCAGAATTCACCGGACCGGCGAGATGATCGAGCGCTTAAATATGTAGCACCGACCGTCTCGCGCCGTCGATTCTCCACCCTACCTGCGTTTCTCGCCTCCGGAACTATCCGGAATTCCGCTGGGTGGAAGGCATCGGCGCCATTGACGATATCGTGCCGCGCGGTGAGCCAGCGAGCGATAAATTTTTCAGAATTTTACGATTCTTCGCGCCGACGGTATGCGCGATTCGCCGCGGAAGAGGCAGAGAGTCATTCGTTCGCTCGCTCGCCTCCGGTGAAGAGAACGTCGGATCTACCTACGCGGGCAGATGCGGTGCTCCCGCGTCTGCGGGAATCGATATGCATTGTCCTCTTCGCTTCTCTTCCCCGTTTTTCGTCTCTCTCGGACCGCCGGTGCCCGCGCGTTTCCTGACGCCGTTCGTCTTTGTCGCGGGGCGATTTCTCGTTCGTCGCTTCTCTGCCGTTCGCGCTTCCCGATGCGCCAGCGGTTTTATTTGATCGCCCTCTTATGTTTTATTGAGCAGCTCCTTCGCTCGCACGCAGTTTTCTTTTTTTTTTTTTTTTTTTTACGGTCAGTACAGGAAACAGCTGTGTCTGTGATTTCCGGATTTAACGCCGTCTCGTTGCCCGGGCTCGGTCCGCCAATTCGCGCCGCGCGCGCGTCGGTACGCCGATGGATTTTTATGCGGCAAAAATCGAAAGGAGGCAAAAACGCGCGGGAAAGTCGCGTGTGAGCGATTACGGCGGTACCGTTGGATTTTACGCGGCAGAAGTGCGATCAAAGTATTCCGGTGAAATAAAAATACAGGCGAATCGAGCCGAGAAATATACGAGACTAAATAATTGTCGTGATAATTACAAGAGAAAAAAAAAAAAAGTTTTTCTTCTATAAAAGTTTGCGTTGAGAAATGCGAAAAGAAATAGACAAATATAATTATTAATTTTTCATTGATCCCGTTAAACGATAGATATTCTTGTTCCGGATATGCCGGATATTGGAAGCCGGATATTATCGTGGCGGCACGATAATCTTCGACGTTGTTTAAAGACAATATTTGTACATTTCGAGCACAGCCAACGTTGGCCGTAGCCGAAACACATTTTAATGTAACTTGATGTACACCGGTAGAGTTGCTTAGCGTGTAGCGGGATAAACATCATAACGTAAGAGGCTGCATCACTTCCTGTTTGCGAGTCTACATTAAAATGCACGGTCGGTGATTTTTTAAAGTCGCCCCGCGCGGCTCCTGTGTTCCCAGCTGCGTCCTAAGCGATGCGGCACAATATTTTACATACGCGTATACTGCATCCTCATTAGAAAACGCTCGGACTCCCTATGAATGTGAAATAAATGCAGTTCCCGGCACTGCCGTCCTTTTAACGCTCGTCCCGACGCTTTTAATAATAATGCCGCGCATCGCTTACGCCGCTAGCCACATTAAAAGTTACTTTAAAAGCTCTAATTACTATGATTTAATGCATATAGTGGAAACCCCTGTTACAGAAACTTCGCTTTTATGACGCGACCCGCGCTCAATCGCGAGATATCGTTGCGCTAGAAACTACGCTCGGGCCGGCGAGATTATTTTTCCGTTATCCGCCACATTCGGTATGATTTCGCGGTGGAATACGAGTTTGACGGAGTCGGACGGTAGAAGGGATGGTCGAGATAATGCGGAAACTTTGTCGATTCGGTATCGTCATTGAATCTGCTGCCTCTCGGAACCGAGATGCACCCATTGAAAGCTTTCTTTTCGGGTTGCACCTGACCGATCGACTTATCGTAAGTTTCAACCTTCCTACACCGGGGAAAGGCAGGAAATGGACGGCGAGACGGATAAGAGAAGCGAACGAGTTCAGTGAAGAAAACAGCGAGTCTTGTAGAATACGGATTTCTTGAATAAGAATGAGTTCGGCGGCGCTCAAAGGCATGGCCGGCCCACGGGGAGCCAGATGGGGAGAGAGGTGCCAAATAGACTTATTTCGATGTTGCGGCGAGGTACAGAATTGGAAAGTTTGCGCCGATAGTACGCAGTGAAGTTTTAAGGCACGGTAAAGTGAACGGGTACGAGTCTGGACGAGACAAGTTGCGCGCGAGCCGTGGAATTTATCCCGAAATTCAACACGCTCGGCGATGAATGAGTAGGGTCACCTAATTAAAGACGTTCGTAAAAATTGACGCGCCAAAAAATGCCCTGCACGTAAATGACCTAATCGCGACTTGAGCGCGCGCGATCGGTGACCACTCCGGCGCAGACGAATCGTTTATGCCGCGGACGTTCTCCGATTATACTACTTGCCAAACGTGTCCACCGGGCGCTCTACCGTGGGATACCGACCTTACGGCGGATCCTTCTATCCGAATCGTTGTACCGCGCGCGTGATCTCAAAGGTCTCGCCGAACGGCCCCGACGCATAACCTTAGTCTCATCGTAAAAATGCAAAGCGCCCCGTGCGAATAAAAAGCTCCCTCTCGATCGGCGCGAATCTCATGAAACTTTCAGAAGGTGCGAGTACGGCACGGTAGCGAGGGACGTTGCGTGCGGAATGCGTTTGTCTCTCCTTTTTCACCACCCGGTCCGACCATTTTTTCCGCTCTTCTTCTCGCTTCCGGCGGAAGAGCCTGTGCGCTTCTACGGCGGTATTCTACGTGACAATGTACCCCTCTCTGTTCGACGGTATTACCCTACGTGCCCTTCCCCTTACCTGCGATGTGTCCGCCGGGCAAGTTCCAAAGTCCTACAATCACTCGCGACTCCACGGAGATGGAGAACGTGCGAATATCCGATTTTCACGGCTTTCCCCTCTTCCGATTTTATTTGATTTTCCGCGCGAGTCTGCAGTTCATTTCTCTTTCGATTTTTCTTCGATGTTTGTCTTCGCGTGAATTATTCAACTGTTTCCCTATTCTTTATTCTTACTTTCTATTTCTAAATTTCGCGCGTTCTTTTTTTTTTACGGCGTCTCGTTGCACGAAAACAAAAAAAAATATTGCAAAGAAAGAGCTGGCCGACGTTAGATCTGATTTCATACGAGGACGTCTCATTTTTACAATTTTGGGCAACATATTGGTTTAACAGTATTCAATTGTTCATTCTTACGAAATACTTCTATTATAACTTTTCAGCACTTTTCTTCTATTCTACTTCGTTTATTTTCGACGCAGTTTCGACTTTATCGATCTTGGTAGTGAAATTTCTTTTTATTTTCAAACGCCATTATTACTCGCTCGGGCTTGCCGATGTAATTCCATTTGAACTTCCGCTGTGGCAAGCTACGTGACATCCCGGGGATCTTTTTCCAACGACAATTTTGCAGCGTCGCTGCCCTGTATGTGGAACGCTTAGAGTCAAGATGCCCGAAAATTTTCGTCTTGATAAATATACTTTGCATACGTAAATTTTTTTTTTTTTTATAAACCGCGTTTACAGCAAACAAAAAATACAATAGTATTTTTTCATTTTCCTTATTAAAGTTTATTTAAAAAAATGCAAAATGCGATTTAATCAGCAAACTGGCATTTTCATAAGTGACTTTAAAAAAAATCTTATATTCTTTTTATGACGAGACTTGTATTTGCTCATTTCTAGCGGACATGGTAATGTCTTTAGTATTAATAAATTACGGAGCGGCTTTATATTTTTAGTACAATACGTGTTTAAATCCTTATTCCGATTTCTCGCTTTTTACTTTTCGCTTATATTCACGAGGCACACGGCTCCCCCTCGCTATACTGCATAACGTCAAGTCATTTGTATCTTTTTCTTTTATTTTTTTTTTTTCTCTTTCTTTTTTTTCTTAAGCAACCGTTCCGACCAAGAGCGGCTCTCCTTTTGCGAAAATCTTAGCAAAAGTCTCGAGAAGTTGTCACAGCTCCGCGCGATAACTTCTAAGCAACGAAGCGAGGTTGAAACTTTTTCCCCGGGAAAGAAACAACCGCGGCGACGGAATACTTCTCTTTGCACTTTGTTCATGAGAGACGTCCGCTAATTCCATTTTCTTTCCTGACATTTAATGGAAGCGAGCGTCTCATCGGCCGTTATACTTCCGTTCGATGAATCTGGTCCGGAATTTTTCTTTATTCCGCGGGATTTCGGGCAAAGTCTTAAGAAGTTCCGAACTCGATGGCGCGACTCCTCAGAGAGAAGGGATAAGTGAGAACTTTTCCTCGTTAAACGAAGAATGATATTCATTTTGTCTATCGGTTTTCTCCGACATCATTTTCATTTCTCTTCGCGATTATATTCCGTATAAATATACGTTTTATCGTTAAGCGGCCTGATCATCGTTCTTTCGTCATGTAAAATTTTTTTATTTTATTAGAAGAAACTACGCGCGCGCGATTTTTTAAGAGACCCTTATTACAAAACTAAGAAAGAAAAAAATTATGCGACTTACCAATCTGCATTCAGCGGAGTTGTAAAATTCTGCCGGTGACTGTAACATAAAACGGAAAATATTAATGTAGACATGACAGTTTAGTGAATAAAATTAATATATAAAAAAAAAAAAGTAAAAGTTTTTTTTTTATAAAGATTTTATAAAAAAGAATTAATTCTCACCTAAAAGTTGCTCCGCCGATGCAGGATGCCCATCCTGAGCCTGCTCCTCCTCTCAGATGGGACGTGACGAGCCATCTTTTCGCGCACTAGACACTCGCGAACGCGACCGGGTGAAGTTATAATCGCGAAAATTATTAATCACTTACGCGCGACCCTGTTCGGCACTCGCGTTTAGAATAAAGCCGTCCGAATACTTAGCGAAACTCCCGGACGACCGACGAACCGGCTGCGGTTCGTATTCATATAGTTTCGGCGTGCGACACTTTTTTCCTTCCACTTTTTTCAAACGGAGACGTCGGGCTGGTGCTCTTTCGGCAAAAGTCTTCCTCTGGATTTTTTTCTGAAACAAAAAGAAAGATAATTGATTAGCGAAAATGACGAAAATTAAACGTGCTGCGTTACAAGTAATTATAACTGTTCTGTGTTAAGTATTTGCTTCGCAGACATCCTACGCGTACTCGTTATCGATCGCGATGGTTATTTCGCATCAGCTAATATTTTTACTTACACTAAAAGTATTTTATACACGGCAGCCGACCGGCACATACCTACGTTACACGTGTTCACCGAGATGTGTACGCCGCGCGCGTGACCGACCGACCTCTACATTGCGCAGCCATAAAAATACTTTAACAAAAAGATTTTCGGGCCTCGCATCCCTATACCACGAACGAATATCTCCCGAATCTATCACGGACTAGTCGATCGAGACCCTCTTCCCCCGAGCCCGACTGTACTCGTGCACGCTTCGTTAATGGCGACGACACGCGAATTTCATGTACACGTACACGAGGTTTTTACTTACTTGTATCAAAAAGACGTAGTCGCCGGTACGCACGATTAACTCAGAGAGATAATTGACGCCAGATTATGTTCCTCTGACCCGCCGAATGTGCGTAGATACATACGTAATACGTACGAAGCACGTGCCGCGTACGTCCGTCTCGTTCGAGCGCTGGAGAAGAACAGAGCGAGAGTGGGGATGGTGGGGGAACGTAGCTCGCGCGCGGCACGTATGCCGCTCACTCTTATCTTTCTTTTTAATTACTAGTCTACTATTTTAAATAGGATTATATTACAATAATTATTTTATATAAAATTATCATTCCTATTGAATTGTACAGTTTTTATAATTTTTTTTTTCACAACGCCGATGCGATAAAAAAAATGTTTGTAACTCATTGGTACGATAAGACGAATCCTAGCGAGAATAAAGTTCATCGTCTCGACATCGTTTGCCAAGAAAGTCGACTATGCCGCCAACTATCACGCCCAATCGTAGTTTTCCGCGCGGTACTCGTGCGAAAAATGGTGCGTTATGTGGTATATTTTCCTCATTGTTCTTTTTCTTGGACAGTCAACAAGAATTCCTCGTAGTCCTCGGCAGAAATGAATGCGTCGAGTTTCTTACAGCGGTATCATTTTGCGCGGAGAACAGACGATCGGAAAGACAATGATGGAAACATGTATGCTTCTTTCAGCGTTTCTTTCTCTCATTTCGTATCTTTCGTCTTGTTATTTCTGTCGAACAGCGCGCGACAGTCGAGAAAACTGCGCTACGTAACGCCTTGTTTCAAACACGCTTTTTAACATTTCTTTTTTTTTTTTTTTTTTTTTATTTTACGAAACCGCCGCCGAGAAATCCTAACGAGATACAATGTTTTACGTCAAGGACGACACGCTAAATCCTTCCCGACAGAGTCCATCTAACCTACAGGTGGGGTTCAAGGAGCTCGGGTGTAGGACAGTCACCGTAGTTAAGATGTTATCGTATCCCGCCATGGTGAGCTTCCTGGGGATTCCCCATGGTCAATCTGCGGGTATATCTCCGTTGATCTCGTCCTTCGTTCCGTCCCTTCATCTTTCTGTCCGTGCCACTTTCGCTACTCTCCTCCATTTTACCTCGATGGTCCATCTTCGATCCTTACTAGTCGCCGTTTCAATCCGCGTCTCTTTGCATGATTTTTTATTTCTCCTTATCGCGCTTTGTCGAGTAAGCATCATGCAGACGACGGACGAAAATGATTTACGGTAAATAGCGCGGAGTTGATAGAACGTCCCTCTCTGGAGAACATTTCAGTCTCCCTCGGCGAAATTCTCCTATTCTTTTTTATACCGAGATTCTTCTTATCTGTAATCCTCTAACTGCTGTTACGCGGACAACCGCCTGACTTTCGGACGTGATAGATAGTGCTGCAGGGGACAGCGGTCAATGGTCCATAGGTCTGATCAAAGGGCGCTACTGACTTTGAAGGTGCCCATAAATCCGATTTTATGGGGCAAATTTCAATTCTTTATCGGGAAAAAATTGGGACTATCGAATAACATTAGAAGGAGCTCGATGGGCCCCCTGTTTGTAACAAATTTGTTTTTCGAAAGGAATGTAGCACGCACGACGCGACATGTAGCGGAAAATCAAGTTCGGAAGTTTAACTCTCACGTGTTTTCAACTTACGATTATTTAACTAAATTTATTTGTATCATTAAAATAAAAAGAAGAAATTCTGTATTAAATCAAGAGGCAAAGAAACGGGGAATAAAACATCAAAAGACGGATTGCTTTTATCAAACAGTTTTCCTTCAATTTTTAGGTAGGAAATCAAACAAATATTTTTGCGACGAAAAGAGACCATTAAGAGCACGAATGATACAGAAAGAAAAATTCTTATGAAAGAATCAACACTTGTATGCTTCGTAAAGTCGAAATAAATGCATAACTTGATTCAGGCGTTGTGCCAGATGGAAGACTAGAACTGACACGATTCTTTTGCCGTTAACAGCCCGCAGTTAGCTGGCTCGCTAAATCGATACCGCCCGCGAGCAAAACCGGGGAGAAAGAGAACAACAATTAGCGTTTTGATACGGGGAATCAATTGAGGAGGCAGAAAGAAAAGGAGAAATCCCTGGCTCGAGGTAATTGGTCTTGGCCCTTGAATCTCCGTGACCAGCTCGTCAAGATATTCGAACAAATCCTTTATGACGAAGGGCTTCTCGCTCATTGTGTTCGGAAAACGGACGAAATACAAAAAAAAAAAACGAATTCTTCACTCGGCATAAACGGAAAGCATAAACCTAACTTAGCAAAAGCGAAACTCGTCATTTTTTTTTTCATCCGCGTTTGCATATCTCTTAAGATATTTTTATACATCTGTAACATAATTTCCATATCGCGTCTGCGTGTTCCGTAATTTCATCCTCGACGCGCGAGCTTTCGCGTCCGCGAAATTCCTTCTCAAGGAACAGAACTGGTTCGACAATTTGACGACGAAGACAGTGAAAAATTTTGAAATTCGCACGCCCTTCTGCTTTATCGACCTGCCTTTTCCCGGCAGGTCCTCGCTAAGCTCACGCCGCTCGTACTCGGCGAAGTACCCCCCGGCATCAATCTTGCATAGAATCCTCGAATTTACGACTCTCGTCCCGCGCGCACACGTTGAATTTCATTCGATGGACGCCGTGGAATGGCCGCGTCCGGCATCTATTCGCGTCGCATCGCCGCGTACCTGTACTATAACGCACGTCTGTTTTACCGCTCCTCCGTTCTCTCGCAAAGGGGCGATTTCCCCGGCGATGAGATTAGTTCGATAAGCGGCGGTCGCAAACGGAGCTGAAATAAAGCGCGGATTCGGCCGGCGGTCTCCGCTCGCGTGCGACTAATCGCTCGTGCGTGCGCAGGGAACTCGCGGAGACAAGGTAATCCGCGAGTATAAATGTATAATTCCCATCAACATTAATGCCGCTTTCGCCGGAGACCCGAAATCGTATCACCGTCGTTAAATTTTCTGAATCGCGCGATTGCGCCCGCCGTACGTATAAGTGCATACACGCGCGCGGCATAAAATTATACGTTCTTCAAAATACGACCCGCTGGGCTCTGGTTTGCCCGGATAGCTGGCGACGCAGTCGCCGTCGGTTTCGTCTGCACAATTTCCACAGTGGAAGCTCTTAAAGTGTCATTTCACGCGGAAAGTCGCGCTCCGTCTCTCTCTCTTCCGTCTCTTTATTCCATTTTCCTCGTCATTCCGCCATTCACGTCGCGCAACTGTAGTCAAATAAATGCTCGGGAAATAACAAGCGATCAAACGGTGGCTCAATAAGTTATTGTTGTCCCGTAAAGAGTCAATTTGTACAGTGTAAAGAATGGAGGTACCGCCATGCAACACTTGTTATCGGATATTCCGTGGGTAATTTCGCAGACGTTGTCCGCTGCACAGAGGCGATTTTTCTTGCCCGGCAATACACGTCCGCGCGCGGTGGCGGTGCAATATCAAAGGGAAAATCCCGCCGGCCGTAATCTAGATTTTCAATCTCGTAACAAATCGCATTATTCCGCGGTTAAACACGTCATTTATTCCACTCTATTTAAACCGTTTCCGTGCCGCAAAGTGCAGCGTGTACTTCAACGTATGATTTCATGTCGCGAGAGAAGACAGTCGGGTGTGCTCGCGAAAAAAAAGTAAAACAAAAAAAATGCGACTTGTTAACGTCTTTAAAAATAAAACTGATGATTCGAATAAAAAATATTTCACAGAATGCAATGCAACGTTAATGCGCGGACGACAAGCACGCATACGCGTAACCACGGTCGCTCTATTTACATTTCAGTAGCGCCGCTCGCCGCGATGATAAAGAATCGCTATACATACGAACGCAATACCCCGGCGAGCTAGGAGGAGCGTGGGTGGGTGAGCGCCGATATAACTACTCGCTCGGCTCGAATTTTTCATTCGCGAGGCTCCGCCGACGGTATATCTCGTCGACAATGGTGAATACCCGGCGGTGAAGCCGGGTCGCGTCGTTGCATACGCGATTCACCGCGTGAATAAAGAAACGCCGACGGTCACGGTGCATGTCGCCGGGGGAAAAAAAAAAGGAGACGCGTCGCGCGCCGGATATGTACGCCGAACCGCTCGGATTTGACCCACATTCTTCGGTTCCGATTCTTTACTTTTCCGGCCAAGCAATCACCGCCGATTCCTGTCGAAATAATAGCTTTTGCCCGCCCGTAGCTTCCACGGGAAAGCATAACAGCTTGAAATTGGAGGTAAATTAATGATCAGATCGGGCTTCGTGTTCGGCGAGTAATTACCGATCCCGCCGGGAGGATGGCGCCGGGCGTGACGGGCGAAGAAGGAATTTAGCCAAACCTCCCTGTAATTTCTCGTTCATCCCTTCGTAAACTTGGCGGTGCCTAGGGTTATTTCAAGGGAGTCCCAAGGTGACTGCGGAGAGGAGACGGAAGCGGCGTCGGCAGCGGGTGGAGTATAAAGAGGCGGGATGCGTAGAGAGGGATGTAGATGTAACGGCGGGGGAGTCGCGGGGGGTGAATCTTACTCGGTGCGAAGGAGCAAGTTACCCCTCTCCTTGCCACCCAGTGAGGGCTTCCGTGTAGTAGGTGAGTTATTGGCGTTACGTTAGACGTCACATGCAGCGCCGACCCGGCAAGCCTCCGCTCGAGAGTGCTCGCCAGCTTCTCTCGCTTCTACCTCCTATCTCACCGCGAGTAAAGACGCAACGTCAGATGCAAGACAAACGTCTCAATCCTAACCGTAACGACGAGAATGACGCTGGCTGACGACAGCGTATGAATCCTTCGACAACTTCCCCCGTGCGGCGGGGTCGCCGGAAGAAACCGCGAGCTTTCCGGATGACGCATTAAACTCCGGCTCCGACTATTTCGTTTCGACGCTTATGCATCTCACCGACGACGTACGCGCGAACGTATTGAAGTTTAGCGAAAGTCTATTAATTCTAAGTTATTACCGTCTCTCTGTGAGATTCGAAGAAAAGTTTTCAAAGTTTCCTTCGTGATTTTTATCGCACATTCGAATAGCCTTTATTTTTAAGACGGTATCTTTTTTATTTTTTTTTTATTTTGTTACGAAAATACAAGAGAGATCGAGATCTTTTCACGAAATCCCTCAAAGCGCGACATATTGTTCTCCATTGACTATTTGATGGTCGGAGTCATGCGCTTGCATACGGTATCGCATGAGAAATGTCGCGTTGCTGGGTGAATAACGAAAATGGGCAAGCGTGGCAACGGTGATTTCTTTCACGTCGCGGAGAACAATGTGGCGTTGCCGGCGTGACGAAGAAAATATGCGGAAAATCGGTGCATTCGATCGGGGAGGAAAATAGCGATGATTTGTCATCGCAATACGTGAGCGGTATTTTGTATGCAGAGTACGTTAATAATTTGAGATTACATTGCTATTGTGTAAGACTTCGTTATTATTTTACTTTTTTTTCCCTTTTTTTTTTTTACGGTAAATTAATGTCGCCCGTCTTGACATATATAAAAACGGAGCAGTGAAGCGTTCGATTTCACTTGACAGTAATTATTTTAATTTATTCACGGAATTTACGATATTCTGTTAACGTTGATTTTAATCGCGCGTTTTATTACACATCGCGTGTTTTACTAATCTGAAAATACAATTGATAAGCACAGCGACTTATGGGAATATAATAGCTGAAATATGTTGATGATGACGTTCGTGAAGGATGATCGATCAACGTCAAAAGTCGATTGGGAGCCGAGAGCTACCAGTACTCTTTTTACTCGAGAAACAAGCTTTGAGCACTTTATTTGTTTTCACAAAATAAAAAGAAATAAAAGAAAAAAAAAGGAAAAGTGCTTAAGTGTGTTACGATCAACGTAGTGTCGCTACCCGCTGTCGAAACTTCTTATGTAAACCGTTTTTATTATGTAAAAGCTAAAGCTGCTTCGCGACAAGTCTCTAAACCTGATTTCTTTCTCGCAGACGAGCGACGTGAAACACCGAAACGCTGATATTCGAAAGTAGTAATAGAGTTGTGATTTATTTCTCTTAGGTACGTAACGCGACGCTTTTTGCGCGACGGATATTGCGGTGGATGGCCGTAGAATAAATAGCATGCCGCCAATATGCATCATTCTTTCCCCTCCCTTAACTGCTTCCAATCGTTTTGCGCAATACGATTCGTATAAGACTGCCTGAAACTTATCGGAGAACGTCGATCTAAATCGCACCGAATGTGACCGATAAAGGCGGCCTTAATGACATTGGCCCTCTCCTCGCCGATTCGAACGAGAACACATTCGATTCGAAGTACATTTATCTTGGCCCCATGGCACGCCGTTGTAAAGTATGGTTCCGGCGACCCTCCTTCGACCCTTCTGCCAGCTTCCGGACTATGCTCTTGATGGAATACGTGCGTGGACTGCACCCGCGCCTCCGCGGAATTCCTTCGCGTTTTTACGAACAGTCGGCAGTTTCGCAGACCCTCGCCCGGGAGGGAAAAACTTGTTCCGATATTTGTTTCGGTTTTATTTGAGAAAAATACTCATTTGATATATTATACGTAATATAAATGACAAAACAACAAACGTAAATCCTCGAGTTTTTTCTTAACGCAGATATAAGGCATGAAACACGTTCCTATATGTCTTTTTAATGGAAATTAAAAAAAAAAAATCCATCAGAATACGGGCACGCGTATTGTGCTAGACACAAAAGCGGGGCTGAGTGGTCACAAGCAGCGTTCTCGCGCGCTTGGAAACCGGATATTCTCTCTGTCGCGGCGCTGTGGAACATGAGACTTGGGTGGCGGATTCGGCGCCTCGTCGGTGGCGAAAGCCGGCTCGCGGTGATTTGTTATCGTAACACCGCGATGGTGTTTGTCTAGCAAATCCTTAGCCACGTCTGCCAGCTAAGGCCTGTCGCTTTCTACTCGCTACCTCGCGCGGTCGACCCTCGCCCCAACCCTTGAATCAACCCCTTGTAAAAACACGAGTTCACCTTGGGTCGGAATCAGTGGGCCGTCTACATGCGCATCTGTACGAGTTAACACCAGCTAATGCCAGTAGCGGCGGCGGCAGCAGCAGCAACATTCGAGCCGCGATAGTAAACGACGGCGAAGCCACTGGGACGAGGTAGAAGGCAAACTGTGCCATGACCTGTGAACGCGCCAAGCTCTCCTCCTTCCGGCGAGCAACCTATATTTCAAGCGGTGATAAATCAGCTAAGATTCCGGAAATTTACGCGCGACCTGGATCCACCGCGGCTATCATTCCCGCTCGCAAACGGAGAAGGAGGAATAAGCGAGAAGAGAGAAAGAGAGAGTTCGCACGGGAAGGTGTGGCGCGAAAACGGCGAGGAAAGAAATTCGAGAGTAGAATAGCGAAAAGAATAAATGGTCGTTAATGACGAGCCGATCGGTTTAATAGCTGTAACTTATTCCACGGAGCTCAAGTATAGTTTGAAAATATTGTCGCGAAAAGAACCCACTCACCTAATCTAATCGATAAAAGAAATAAAAAAGAAAAGAAAAGAAAAAAAAAAATTATCTTTGTCTTCTAGCATCGAGAATTGTATGATATAAATTCAGTTAATTGGCGAAGGGTGGGGCATTTTAGACAGCCTGCACCCAGCAGCTACGTTAGTCGAGATTATCGATTTCTCCTAACCAACGAATTATTCCGCCTGCACCCGGCAATAATTTACCATTACTTTCCGAGTTACAGTTTTAAGTAGATGTTATTATAATCAAGTATGTCATCATCTCATGCGCGGAGAAGTTTCGCTTCCGAGCACGGAGACTCGGAATAATTGATGCAACGGACTCCTCTCTTTCGATACCCGTATCAGTTAGTGTGTACCACTCGCCGAGAAGCTTTCGCCTAAAGTTAGCCGGCAAGAGTTACTTAGAAAATTTCTTTGAGATCGACTTCAGGAAACAAACATTATTTTTAAATGGATGCATTAACTTCGGCGACGGATATAATCTCCCTTCTTACAATTTCGCTTCAAGCTCGTTAAACCGATATTTAATGTTACCGCGATGTTGATACTGAAATTGCGTAATTTCAGCTGTATCATAATTGTTATCGTTTCAACAATAATTATATTACAGTTATGTATAAATTTAGCTATTGCGCGCATTAATCACGAAACAAAAAAAAAAAATTCAATTTCCGTGACCAATCTCAAACTGATACGCTATCATTCGAGCACACTAAATTTATTTCGATAAGTGGGTTATAGCTTGTAACATGTTCCCGCAATTGCTCATAGCGCGACTGCTAATTATGTGCTAATTTGGAATTAGCAATGGAACGCACTAGATAACGCTCGGTATCGGCGTCAGCTGTTTTCGCCGGGTTGCTCGGCAACGGGAATTCCGAACGAGAGATACGCTGACAATTTCAATTCGCACGCTCTGCAAGAGATCTCGTGGCGCAATCGCAAAAATTTACCGTTCAATCGCTTGCGACAAGTACCCACACGCTAAAATTGCAAGTCTATCGACATCGCTCGCGCCGCTCATAACGTATATTCATAACGTGATCAATACGCCCGCGCTATTTCGTTACGAATTCAAGAATATTGCAGCAATGTCAAATATTAATAAAATATGTACGAGCATGATTGCGGGCGTTACTTAATCATGAATCGCAGCATGACGTAATAATAATAATTATTCGATATTCGTACTCTCGCGCTAGAACATATAAATACGCGCACTATCATCGGCATAATTATTACCTTTAAATCCAATACAAGCGGCGAGTACGTAAGCGACGGGCTAACTCGCACGGCGGGACATGTGAAGTATTTCAACCGGTGGGATATTCCAACGACGTCTCGGAAGTAAATTACGCTGATTGAGATCCGGAATTAATGTTTGTCCCGTTGACGATGCGCAACGTGCACGGTTTCCACAATCGATCGTTCGACGAAGATCGACTTCCCCACATCCAGACGGATAGAATTAAATGTAGCGAAAAGTCGGCACCGTTCGCAGACCGAAAGATCAAAAGTCGTCGATTCGACACGGGGGGGAGAGCAGAAATATCCGCCTCGATGAGTAAAGGTGCGTTAATTAAAGCCTCTCATTAACGATCTTGCCCTCCGCAATCCCCAGCTATCGTTCGGCCCTCCCTATTTAATGTAATGACCAAATATATCAACGGCCCACAAACACCTCGTCAACCTTCGAAACAATGGCAGCCGGCTAACAATGAAATCGATACGCTTGCTGATCTTTAATTAAAATATACGCTAATTTTTGCGACGGCGCGCGCGTAATATTATTATTGAAACGATCGGAATTTATAAATTAATTAACGCCTGTAACGAGATAACATAATAGCGAAAAAACGATTTTGGAACCAAATTATTGCTAATGATGAAGGTACGCGGAAGAAGTTTCGCATTTACGGGAAGTTGAGTATAATATTTCTTAATATTGCCTAGGGAGAGATATAAGTATCATTTGCGTATTGTAATTTACGTGATATAATTTTTTTTAAACTTTTCCAAATCCATATTCATGAAATATTGCGCGGAAACCCCGCTCGTTAATTGCGAGATAAAACGAGATAGACTTTCTTGAGCGCGGACGAATTGAGACAACCAATTGTGTATTTTCTCACCTTTCCTTTCGTCTCAGGTGCTCGGAGTTACGCCGTGAAACGCAAATCGAAGAGTTGCCTGACAATGAGAAGCAAGGTAATTTCGTACAGTGAGAAAATGCTTCAGTTCCTCGTTCGTCGCATTCCCGATTCGTCAGACAGTCAAATTATAGAGTACCTCTTCGACGCTGCTTCGATCTCTCCTTATATTTACAATTGTGCAAATTATTCGTACTTTCATTATCACGAACGCTCGGAGTAAATGCGTTAAAAGGGTTTATGTACGCGTATTTATCGAAGCGTAATGCAATCCGCCAGAAACATATAGTATTACCGTTGTATTCTCCGCGAATTATTCACATTTAATAAAGACTTCTCGTAATTTTCACGACTGATTGATCAGGCAACGACGACGCTTTATCAACGAGAACAGTACCACTGTAGGGTGAAAAGGGTGAGACAAGTGTCGGTCGTCGTAAAAACTTCATTAGCTTTTCTATCTCGTTATTAACTAATAATAATTATCTCGCTACATGCCTCGCGCTGGACAGTAACTAGATGAATGCTGAATATATTATTTTTCTTTTTAAATTAAAAATTTTAATAATTAATTAAAAAATAAAAAATAATAAAAAACTAATTTAATTTAAAATGACACAAATGACTCTCACTTTTTATAGTAGCTTAAATGGTTGCTAAATAAAAAATACTTCTTTACAAATTATGATTAATTAAGCAGTCACTAGCTAAGGAACATATCTAATCTGCGCGATTAATTCACTAGCTGCAAAATCGGAATAGCTAGATAAATTTCCACTTGGACAGTAATACCGTTCGATTTGTATCGAGTTCCACGCAACACCCTCAAGGCTTCATCCTCTGCTAACACGTGTACGCGTGTGTGGACGCGCGTACGCACGGTGCTATCGAACGTGTAGATTTTTAGAGTGGCGTCGGTGGTGTTCGCGACACGCGTTGCAGGCGGGAAATCCGTGAGCCCCCAGACGCTTATGCAACGCGTAGGGGTGTCTGAAGCGGTCCTTCAAGCCATCTCAAACGACTGCCACCATCTTCGTGTCACACCTCATTATACCGTCGCTTCGTTAGCGCCGTCGACGAACAAAGGACGAATCCGCGACGATCAGTATTCGCGTATGACGCGATTTAAAACTCGATTAACGCGAACCTATCTGCTCTCCCATATAATTTGTACGGGCGGTGAAAAAAAAATAATAAATAAACGCGCACGCGTTGTTGAACAAAAATTAAATGTATACATTGTTAAATTCGTGCGTAATAAATTAACATTTTCGCTCGCGAATTATGCGCGTTAATGCGTGTGTAAATACATTACGCGTACACGTGCGCGAGCAGCTAGCCATCAAGGTAGGAGTATCACAGACAGATAACCCGACAGTCCGCACTCGTAAACCAGAAACTTGCGCAATCACAAGTTGGCAGAAGTCCGCTGCGAGCTCGTGAGCCCGAAACTCATAAAACTACTGTAATTGTAAAACACGAAAGGGCATAGGCGGGGCCAAAATACCGCGGCTGACTGGCTTATGCATCACGGTTTACGGTATGAATTATTTCACTTGTTGAAATCATTATCTTTTTTTTTTTTTTTTTTTTCCGACGGTCTTCCGGGCATCCGCGTTTTTTGCTCATTACCATCTCGCTGTGTATCCGCAAAAAAAAAAGATTTTTATAAAATAACGAATACCCGCCCCGGGAACTTCGATAAATATAGCGTTTCTTTCGCAAAAGGTTGCTATTTCGGCTTTTCGAATTGCTTACGTTAAAGCGAAAGATCCTCAAAGAGAAGGTTACTTCCTTTTATCGGAATTCGATATTCGCTTTCGTCTTGGGAAAGGCTACTTTGATGGTTCTTGTGGATCTTCTTTCTTCTGGTGAAATCTGGGTGCGCGGTACCGCCGGATAGACGCGCCACCGGATGACTTTCGGGGAAAATATCATATTTCTTATTCCCTGTTGCTACTAATATTCGCTTTGCGGTTTCTTTGATGAAATTGTTTGCCTATTTCCGATATTGCGTTAGTAAAAGTATTTATAAGTATCGAATGAAAATTATTAACTTCCGTCCGAGGTAGGAGCGCCGGTGGCTCAAAGATATTCTCGTAAGCCATATTATTTTAAGGAAATTCCGCCTGGCCGTTGATTTCATTGCGATCCGCATCGGTGCTCTCATAAATTATCGATATACAAGTGGTTACGATTTTACGAATGAATAAATGTTTCAGCGAGCTGACGGAACTGTTACAGCCGAGCTTATACTTCGGCGCAGAATGCTGCCGTAAATTACAAACGTTGTAATTTAAATTGTCTTTTGTACCGCGTATCGAAAATAAAGTATATTGTTGGAAACACCGTTTTTAACGTTTCTACCACGCTCAAGTAATAGAGGTGCAGCCGTCTGTGCTCAATATCAATCTGTGCGTGCGACAATTCATTAAAGCTTGAATCAATCAGCTTCTGTACGCATAGTTAACAAAATTCATTACGCTTTTGAGAACACGCGCGCGCAAGTACGGAAATCACTATGATTTTATTGCAACTACGTAGCTTAAAGTCGATAATTGAAAGTTGCACAGTCATCGATTGTTCCTAACTCGTTCGCGTACAACGTTGCAATTTGTGCTCAAAGGTTGTGGTACGTTTTGCAGCAAAACCTTACATTTAATTAATATAAAGGCCGGGGTAATAAACGATTCCTCTTTCTACGTTATCGAATCTATAAATTGTCGAGTCTATATTGTTTAAAGTTACCGCTTAACGTTCATCCCTTGACGCCGGTGCAAATGGGATTGTGGAATTAAAGATTAGCGGGGAGAGTAGTAGATATCCTGTTAAGGAAGATCGACCGTTAAGGAACATTTCGAGGATTCCCGTCTCGATAAGCCCCGCACCGATCTTCGGGCTTCTTAGAGGCGTCCTGGAATTATTTAGTGATGCGTAAGCCGCTCCAGGCTTGCCTCCAGATCGAGGTTAATGGCTTCGATTCCCAGCAGTGCGTTCGCCAAACCCTCCAAGTTAACGATATCTCATCGACTTCTAACCGTAAGCATAAAATTACGAAACAACCGAGCTTGAAACTGTATGTAGCGTGTATGTAGCTCTATCTCGCTGTTCCATTGTTTAAAGGAAATCGTTATCGACACGAAAAAATCTCGATGTAAAAGAGAAAAAGAATTAAAAAAAAAAGAAACAAAAAAAATTAAAAAAAAAAAAAAATTGAGAGAAGCATGCGAGTTTTATTATACGCCACCGTGATGACGGATAGCCGTTCGATCAGCAAGCAGATATGTATCGGTAAAGAATAACGACTCAACGTGCGTTATGTTCTACACAGGAATATGCGAAATGACTGCGCTAAATATGAAACTTTCCGATAATACGATTTTGCACTGCGCTGGATGTGCTTTTCGGCTTGAAATCAGCCTGACAGTCGGAAGCGCAAAATCTTTCGATACCGAAAGAAAGGGCGCGGATAGAAAGGCTGCAGGGGCCCGCATAAAAAAAAAAAAAAAGTAGAAAGAGGAATCGGTAAAAGCTTGAGCGGTATTACGTTTATTTATTGATCGTATTTGCCTTCCAGCCAACTGAATCCTGGAAGAAATAATCCCGCTTTGCCCGAAGTACAGCATATTCACGATGCGACGAAATAAACTGCTACTCATATTCCGCGCTGTATTCCAATGGAACTGTTATTTCGAGATAAAATTGAACAAGGCGAATTGGTAAAACTTTGTAAAAGCGCGAATGAATTGCAGTTACATTTCATCGTTATGACGAGCGAATGTTCTTCCATCACGCTGATGTTTATTTGTCAAATGTAAGAGGATTTCGTTGCCGGATGTATTCATAGTTCGACGGAAACAATTCCTTATTTTGTTTGAAAACTTGGCGGACTCGGCGCGGTCAAAATGCCATACGTCAACCGTAGCACTTAGCCCGATTAAATTTACCCGAGGTTTAAGCGTAAAAGGACTTTACGAGTATATCTTATACCGTTGACAGTTCCGTTTTGAGGTGAGCGCGACGAAACCGGCGGAAGTAGCGGCGGAGCCGCGGACCGTCGCGAAGATAGGAAGACGCTTCGGCCGGAAGGTGACAGAGAAGGACGGAAGTGGTTGGAAGAGGCATTATATTATGTGCCATGGGGCTAAATTGAATTCTCGCGCCGCCGCTTTCCGGAAATAATATTATGTTTTATGTCCCCGACACCCGCGCGGGAGCCCTATTGGAATCCCTTAATAGGAATTTTTCACATTTTCCGCCAGCTCTTGGCGAATAAGATCAGCGAGAGGTGGCAGCATCCATTGGCACAGATTCCGATCTGCCGGGGATTGAAAATGGCGGAGGCGAGCCGGGGAACAGCACTGTGGCTTTGCTCCCGTTCAAAACCCGGAGGTTGAAGCGTGCTCGTGAGTGTGCCGGTAACGGCGGCAATGTGGTGGTGCGATGGGGTTCTCGTCGGAGTTCTACCTCTGTTTGCTTTTGCTATTCGCTTTCCTGCCACGGTAGGCGCGAAGAAAATTCCGGCGTCGATGGCTGGTGCCACCGGTGCGAACTACCGCCGACCGATATCACCGACTGAAACCACCGTCATCTTCCGCCGATAGAGAGCTCGGGGTTCTTTTTCTCAGTTTTCGAAATAGCGTGGCGCACGCGAGGCTAAAAATTACTTTTTAAAGAACATGGCGCAATCGCAATATTTTACAACATTTAACTCGAATTCTAAATCGACACTCGGCGGTTTAATTATTACTCTATTTATTTCCTAAGTTCAGTTTGCATATCTCGCCACGGAAAATTTACTTATTAAAAATATCTAAAAAAAAATGTCGAACGTATGATAGAAAGGACAATCCGATAAAAAAAGATCTGAAAAAGACTTTTAAACTATTGAATTGCGTTAAAGTTGGTGAAAAACGTTTGGATTAATAACTGATCTCTCGTATTTTTTTTTTCTCTCTCTCTTTTTGCTATTTTCCCTTTCCTTTGAACGTCGGAAGCTCGTTTCAGCGATGATACAATTCATTCGCGGTTTTCTCGAAAAGCGATCATCCGTAGTCGGTAACCGACGGATCTATTTGTTTGAGGTGTATGCAACGCGCATGCTATTTTCAGTTAAATCGCGTGTACGCGGCAATCTCGCGGTTAAACGCGCTATGCTCTATCGCAAACAAATGCGCACGTAATAAAGTTGGCAAACGTTTTTCCTACCCTGAGGCTGTATCGGGAGATACGGCCTTTTTTTAATTGCAACATGAATTTTTCAAATCGGGCAGCAACTTTAAATATTCATGTCTCGTCCCGGAGCGGCAATCCATTTCACGGAACGCAAACTGCCGGTTATTTCTCCTCGTTATTACGTACGCGCGGCATTCACGTGGCGGCATAAGCGTTGATTTACAGATAATTTATTGACGCTCGCGCGCCGTCCGGATTTCGCATATATTTATCATAAATAAATCTGTCACACGAGCCGCTCTTCCGCGTGTTCCTTAGCGGTGATAAATGATTTTCGAGCGTTTCTTTCGCGAGCGAGGAATGGTACCGTGCCTCGCATTACCTTAAGGCATCACCGTCACGATTCTTAATTACACTGTCGTAAATTCTAAACGTAATAATAAACCTATATATAAATCCGAGGGAATATGAAAGAATATTTCACAGTTGAAAACATTTTTGCGGCAGACTCTTTTTCCGGGGAACATACGAAACCCGGTTCAAGACAGTTTTATCGCCGTCGCGAGATATACCGTACGAGTCGGGCGCGCAGGTCTCGGAATCGATTTACCATGCTCATGCTTTACACGCGAACAGTTTAGTTTCGCAGTGCGCAATGGATTTTTGGAGCCTCTCGTACAACGCGATTTTTGAAAATTACGATCGCGCCCGCAAGCCTCGCCCTTTGCACCGCCAACTTCGCCACCCGGCCGAATTCGTTTAACCCTGTAACTTGCCAAGGCGTATTAGCATAAACGCATTCAAATGGAATAGATACAGGTGCCGGGGCTCCTTTTCCTTTGAATGGTATTCAAATGTATTCCGAAGAGGTGTGTCTTCGGCGCGAAACAGCTCTCATAGTTTTACGAGTTCATCTACGTCGACGTTTAATGCCCGCCACTTTCCGCCAGCAAATAACGCCATAACGAGCTAACGCGAAAGAGATGCGGAATGACGTTATTACCATAACAGCTGATTTGATCTTGAGCCTCTTGAATCACGTGTTTTATGAGCTGAGTATATTTCCTATCTAATAAAGTATCGATATCTTGTTGCGAGAGATACGGGCTTAGTAGAACGACGCGATAGCAAGATTCGACTGGTTTTACCTCGTAAAAGTTCCATTCGCGCGGTACCTCGTGATTGCGTGCTAAGGCACCGTAAAAAGTGCACTCGTTGTCGTGGGACTTATCGAACTATCGACTCGCTTCCGAAGTATTCGCCCCGCTTTCGCCGGGCGCCGGATAAAAAAGCTCGAAGCTTATTTGTCGGCGAGTCGTTCCTTCCGAAAGCGCGGCATTTATCGCGCCGAGATATATGGAAATTGCGCGGAAAGATAACGATTCTCTTCGCCCGACTCGGCGCTGGCCCCTAACGAGCTGGCGTCTTCGGGGAGATTCTAGATACCGCGACGTATCTGGCGATTAATGAGGATTCCACGACGTATATAGGCCAGGCAGTATTTTCGTACCGCTTCGATCTTTAACAGCCCCGCGATTTTGCCCGCCGCCGTCGGGCGGGCTCCGCGGAGGCGACGAGTTTGCGAATTTTTCTTGCACGAGGTAATTTATTGCGCCTGGCGGTTGCTTTCTATCGTCCGGATTGCGACCTGTTAGATCGGGCGCGATTGAATGAAAACACCCGCGCTCGCTGAGTTTATTTACACATCGTTCTGTAACTTTCAGCAGGCGTTTATACGATTAAATGAGAATATCGCTGCGATTTGTGCAGCTTCGATCGCCGCAATGACGAGAGAGATATTTTTATTGCGTATCGCCGATAGTTGAGATAAAATGTTCATTAAGTAGAATCAATATTGCCGTTCGTATATACAAAATAGGCGTACGTGAAAATTTTATTCGGCGCGAATTACTTGTGGGGCGAATTACGTGCGGGGCGAATATTAGTACTTCGACGTCGGTGAAAAAAAAAAAAAAAATAAATAACATGTTTGCGCACATATAACATTTTAATGCGCTCGCGATAAAATGCGGAGGCTCGTACCTTCTTGCAATTTTTACCTTTAATTTTCAGGAGCTGTGTCGAAACGTCTCGTACACGTGACGGTCCTCAAAACACGCCGGAATTTATTGATAACCTTCAGCGAGCCGGCGCTTTTGAAATTTTTATCGCGTGCCAAGTGGCAGATAAAAAGTATATTACGCGGCGTTTATTGTCGTTAAGATTTTATGCACGTGCTCCAATTCTCATTAACAAAAAAAGCTAATGTATGCGCATCGCATTTGCACAATCATTATGTCACGAGGTTTTCATATTTAAAGGAAAGATTTGCATAAAATAAATATAATGGTACGCAACAGACGTTCCGAATAAGCGGGGCATCGCCGTAGAAAAGTACAATGCATAACAGCAGATACTGGAGAACGGCAATATTCTTTGAGCGAGCTACCACTCGTGGAAACGCCGACGATCCTCAAACTCATAGATCCCGATTCCCGAGGAAAATACTCGGCTCCTCCGAATTAATTTATCTCGATGCTGCCGCGCATTTCACGACTCCCCCCGCCGCCCACCCCCCTCGATTCATTACATCTCCGATTGCAACGTTCTACTTCCTTTTTCATCGTTTAACGACACTTAAAGTTCGTAACTCCCCTAGCAGCTTCGATTCGCCGAGTAACGACTTGGTAATTTCTGCGCGACATTATCGCTTACGTTGCTGGATTCATAAAACTTTAGCGTGCACGGCGAACGCGTCAAATAACAGCGTGAAAATGAACTAAGCTCCCGCGATCGCGTTGCAGGCGTGAAAGTAACGAGAAGCTGTGCAATATTGTATAAAACTAGGTCGCCATCGACTGCATTTCGTGGCGCGCTACGCTCGCGAAATAAAATCAAACAGCGAGAGAAATTTTGCTTAAAAAATCGCAGACATTGTTACGTATAAATTATAATTGGAGATTTTTACGTGGAAGCTAAAGTAATGTCGATAAAAATTCTACGTTTTAACAATGGGAAAAAAAATATATCTGAAAAATGTAGGTTACCCGCGTACCTGGCGATAATAATCACGTACAGAAATATTAATTATCGAATGTAATAATTATTACTTTTTATCACGCGTATGGAATAATATACGTAAACTTAGTCTAAGTCCATCGCGCGTTATTACACGTCGGTATCGCGACTGACAATGAGACACTTTGACAGCCACGAATATCGACAAATGTAGCGTTCGCTGGCCGATAGGGACGATGTCGGAGCGTCGAATGGCAAGCTGGCTGCATCGTGGAAACAAAACCGAATATCGATTAAACGACGCTACGCGTTCTCCGCATGCTGATAATTAGTAGATGCACGAGGAGTTTTAATGACCCTTTAATAACACGTAACATCAAATTATAAGAGTGGGCCGACAACTCACATCTGTCTACCCTTTTTTTTTTTTTGTGGGGCGTCACGCGCGTAACGATTTACATGGTTAATTTGGAGAATTGCTAATTATTTCTTTCTCCCTCGATTCGGGATTAATTTCTTTTTTCGGGCGAAGAAACGCGCTTGAACGTCGAAAGGTCGTAAATTCTGTCAGACGGACGCTCGACGAAATTGCAACGGTGAAGCAATATTCGTGATACCGACGGGCGCGCGAACGGCGACGAAAATTTAATAACGCACGTGTGCGGGCTCTGATTGCAATTGAATTAATTACACGGGGATATTTGTTAATCGATTGTTTTCGAAGTCGCGCGACTACCGTCGCTCGTCGAAAGCGCCGGATGCGAGAATTACGCACGTTAAGCGCATGCTTACGCTTTAATTTAGTTCGTTGTGCCAACTCGATTCCCGTTCCTTAATCGCATTATAGTTCTATATTACTTTGCATTGTCGTGCACGCTGGCGCGGGAGGAGGAAGCGGATTAATTATTTGACCCGGGGTACTCGCGCTGTTGAACTTTTTACGAAAATAAACGCCGGGACCGGGGGCATGCCTTCGCAATTCGCTCGCACAAAAGTTCGACACTTTCCAAATCGATACCTTATCCGGCTGCGTGGGCTCTCTTCCTCTCCCGCCTTCCCTCCCGGGCTATACTAACGGGGTCAAAGCGATTCCGGAATCGCCTGGAAATCGACTGCAACCGCATGGATCCGGGTTACCGCCGCTCGTTCTCAGATATTGGAAGTTTCACGGTGGTCGTTACACCACACGGAATTAATTGGTTTAATTAAGTCACCGAATTGCTCCCGCTCACGGATTCGCGCCGGATTAATGCGTGATCAGATACGGCGCACCTGTTTGCCGTCGGGATGCGACGGAGAGAATATCCGAATTGCCATCGATATATGTGGATCGGCAGCCGCATCGATTACGAGCCGGCGATTTATTTGAGCGATCGTGCGCCGTTCTATTTGCGGGGAAATGGCGCTTCATTGGTAGGTCGGTTCCGCCGGCGATGCTGTTGCGCCGCACGCGAGTGCGTTCTGATTAAGCGAGAGCGCCCTGCAAAAGTACTTCCGCCGGTTATATTAATTCGCGTTAATCGCCCTGACGAATGACACGGAAATCCTTTCGTCCGCGGCGTGACGTTTCTTCGGGAGTAACACGCCCGTCGGTAGCGCGCATATTGAACGTGCCCGAAATTATCGCACGTCGGTCCTGGAAGGGCGTAATTGTAAAGAATGACCTCGTTTTTCATTAAACTGCCCATTAGCCGTTCTTGCCCGGTGGGCAACATTAAAACCTTGAGCGAAGGGGTAAAAGGGTTTCTGAAAAACGCCGTAGGGACCCTTCCTCCCGTCCGCGAGAGAGAGAGAAAGAGAGAAAGAGGACTCGTCCGCTTTCGCAAGGACGCGGCAATTATTCACGACGCAAAGGCCACCGGCATGTAACCGCTTAATTGTCGTTTTTATGTATCCACCGAGTGACTAATACAACGCGAATCGATACAGACATTGTGTGCTCTCTCTCCTGCCGAAGTAACAGTCTTTACTTACTCCGTACAAGAGTATCGTACAGTCGGCCGATAATATCTCGCGGATACCTTCGGCGAATATTAATTCATGAGCGCCGAGGGGCCAGCCTATCTTAGGCGAAGTTATAGTACGAAGTAACTAAATAATCGCCATAACGTCGTTAAGAGCCAAACGCGGTGCCGCGTTAATTATATGCGAGAGGACCACGTCTGCAACGAAACGGTGTCTTTGAAAATCGCGACGGAGGCTTTAAATTCGTTATCAGAAATTTTTTTCCGCAGCGGCATGCGTACGAAATTCACCGCGAATTTCGCCGCGCGGATAAAGAAAAATATCACGTTTTCGTATTGGAGGCGGTCTCGTCTCGGGCTGACAGACGTGTCAGGGCTCGGCGGCGGCGCTATACTTGCGGGAACCGTCAACTCTGGGGTTTGCACGTCTGCATCTTACAGTTTTGACGCGTGATTCCGTCTGCTTGCAGATAGGGCAAGTAGCGAAGTAAGGTAGGATAGAAACGAGACAGCGGGAAAAAGAAAAGGAAGGAAAGGATGAAACAGAAAAGAAAAGAAAAGAAAAAAAAATAGAGGACGGCCCTAGCGGCGGGGGACTGAGAAGAAAAGACACGAGGAAGAAGCGTCCCGGGAAATAAGATTCTGACTTTACTTCTTGACGTATCCGTCTTTCTATGGCGGATCTTCCGGGATGCTCGAGTAGCAAGTAGCGGCGGTACGGAATGAAAAAGGAGCGACTGCTAGAAATATCTTACGGACGGCTGATGCGATACATTGTCTTTGCTTATCTCTTGCGGTGTGCGCGCCCGTGCGCCCACACTTACGCGCACACAGGCACACAATCACCCGGTGGAATCAACATATGCATTACGTGCTTGAAGAGTTCTCCGGGAGCCGAGTGTACGATACACGATGTTATGTATGCGGTGTCCTCGAGCTAGATACGCTCTCGCGATGCAGCCAGCCGATCGATCATACGAATCAGATGCGAGGTACGAGAATCGACACCGCTGTAATTAATAACGTACAGCAATAGGCGACAGTGACCGATTGCTCATTGAGAACATTTTCCCTCTCTTGATACATATCCATTAAATTTAACGCAATATTTGCAAACTACGTTATTTTAACAGTGCCATTTATAAATTATTGCGATGATTAATAAAAAAGAAAAAAAAAAATTGTAATGTAGCTGCGTGTTTACAAGTATTCTTTGCAAAAGTGTTATTAAGTCTGATGCGGGATGGTAAAAAGGTCTCTCGAAATCGCAAAGGTTATCGAATTTCGATCACGTTTCTCTACCATGTACCTACTTTCTGGATTCGTGCGAATGTCGTGTTCTGGAATCGGAGAGCCGCGTCCCGCCGATACCGCGTCCGCAAATTTAATTCTTCCACTGTATATATGTGTCGTCGTTGCCGGGAATTTTCGCGCAAGGTACAGAAACGAGTAGCACGCTCGCGAATGTGTGAAAAAAAGGAGAATACGACCAAATAATCAAACAGGAAATGCGACGAGTAGACAGCTGTGGGAGGCTCTCGCAATTACAAGAAATTTCGTTCACTGCGCGGTTCCATAATCAACGAGTGTTAATTAATCGAGCCATTCGCCAGGTGATCTGCGAAAGATATAGGTATATTTTCCGTCATCTAGTCGCGCTCGCTTCTCTGTTTTTCGCGTTCCAGCTTGGGACGGGTATGTATGCACCTGCTCGAGGTTAACTGGAGTTGATGTATTGAAAATAACCCTCGTCCGCTATCTGGACAGCTTATCATATCCATCATTCCGCCCTATTTGTATAGTGGACACGCCTCAATCTCGCGCATGAAAAGCACAGATCGTCTGAACGCGAGCGAAATAGCGACCCCGGCTTTTTTTTAAATGCGTATTTCACATTGATGTAACATTGTATTTTAGCTTCCACGTGACTAATTAAAAAGTTCCTAAACGTGCTAAAATATTTAAAATTTCGCGAAATAAAAATCTATAAATAATTCCCCGAATTTTACGTATTTCTAAAATCGATAGTTTCGAAAAATAATACTGAAATAAAATAGTTTTGCAACCATTGGTGAGTTATTTTAGAATTAAATTCAAGTCAAGTCTCACGTGCGAGCACAAGCGCATGTGATAAATGTGTATTGCCAAAGTAGTGCGATCACGGGACGCTCCGTAAATAATAACGACGCTTTTTAATTAAATCAACGAAGAAAACATCTGCGGTATCATAACTTTGAAAAATACGCCCGGTGGATTGATATGACGCTGCTTGCGTTAACTTCAACTATTCGAATATAAAATATATTAAAAGGTAGCGCTCGTATTGTTCATATTCGGATTACACAATGGAATTGAAAATTCAAAGTGTTTCAATGGAAGAAGTTGAAACAAAAAAAAAAAGGGGAGGGAGTTAAAAATTTTCGAAAGGAATCGGCATTGTTCGTCGTGTTTTATGAACGTTAATGCCAAGACTATTTAATTTTTGAAAGCTTAAGCGACCCGTGTGATTTTACGTCTATTACCGTGGCACGAAAGTCAAGGGGGCCGCACATATTCGCTTATAAATATTAACCAGAATATCTCATTATTTTACGTTTTGAGCCCCGTAAGCCATATTTACGGTCGATGCCTTTCCCAGTTTTAAGCGTGGAAGCTCCGCCGTCGTGGCCGCCGCGTATCGCGGCGGATCTTTCGAAGGGACGCCCTTGTCTCGCTATCAATTCAGGGCTATAAATTTAGCACACAATTTTATCCCGCGCGCGGCGGCGTATTTCGATTTACTCGCGCATCTGCGCCGGCGGCCGTGGGCATCTTTTCATAATTTTCTTACGCGGTATATTTCACGACATAATCCCGGGGTAATGTAATTCATTTACCTGGAATACACCCGCTTACTCGGCAAATGAATTGCAGCAACGCTCATTACGCGCTGCCGGCGAACTAAATCAGAAACGCAGAAAGATTCGCGGTTATTTCTCGACGGCGAAGGGCACGCGATTCGCCGGCGAATCCATCGACTCGTGTATGAAAAATTTTTCAAATGCGCGCAAGCAAACGCGTGGACGCAATTTGGCGACGATTCGCGAGCACTGTAACTTCATTAAACCCTCGCCGCATTTTGCATCCAAAAGATACAAACACCGTGCAAAATATTATGAATTGTAATTTCAACTTGTTATAGATAAAATATTCAGAAAAGTTACCGCGAGTATACTACAATAGTGAGCGCAGATGTGCTGTAATCGACAGGATCTCGAAAGCCAGCGTGCAAAGCTATTACCTGCGGCTGATGGCTTTCACCGTTGCTTTTAAGCCGGAAAAGGTTTTTGCATGTTTAAAATAAATAAATAAACGTGATAGGACATAAATGCAAAGTGCGTGAGAGCGTTTTGTCATATGCACGTATCGTTGCGGATAGACCGAACATTTTCATTTCGTTAAGCATAAATATTCCGCAGCGGATACTTTATAAATAAATGTACATTATTAGTATAATTCAAATGAAATGAAATGAAATGTTCGTCTGCCGAGAATAATTCGCGGGAGATAAAGCGTCCCATGCAGAAATATTTTTGTTTCTGCTGAGGTAACCATTTATTATTATTAATAAATCACGCAATTTCAACGCATCGGTTATAAATACGTAATAATACCGCGTCTCTAGTTTGCGAGGTAAATTTGCAAGATTTAACGTTTGCTCGAGAATTTTATCAGTCGCGCATTTGGAAATTTCATTTGAAACAACAAATATTTTCAATAAGGAAACCAGCGCCGCGGGTTTTGCGCACGAATAAGTAATACAAGCCCGGAAATGGAATTTGAATAGAAACATTCAACCGAAACGAACTTTACCGCGAGCTCGTTCCGGCCATTCGATAAAAGCTCAGGTATATTTCGGCGGCGTACAGTAGTCGAAAGGCTTCGTAGCTTTTAAGCTCGCACTGAGTACGTGAAGAACACGCTCTCTCTCTCTCTCTCTCTCTCTCTCTTTCCCGCTCCTCTTCCCATTTTCAATCTATCTTCTTCCCTTTCCCGTTACAGATTATCCTACATAATAATTTCTAAGCCACGGGTAGTCCGCCTACGTTATCTCGCATTATTTCTCGTCGCTCACCTCGGAATTAAGACGGAAAATATAACGAGATGAAGCGGCGGCGCGGCCGCGTTCGTGCACAACAGCCGAGGAACAACGGCGTACAGATAATCTAAACGCGGAACGATGGAGTGGTGGCAGCCTGGGCTACACCAGTTGTCAGCCCGTGATGGATGGACGCGGGGCACGTACCGGCGAGAATTCGTCTTCCTTCTTTTTCATTTCGTGAACTCCGCCTTATTTTCCGTCGCGCATTTTCCGCCGCAGTCCGCTCGATACTACGACCGATATCCCTTTCTCAGGTGCCGCGCGGCTCGTACCGCGATCCCCGACAGAGGATTCTGGATGCTAACCTTCTGAAAGCGCCGCGCTCGCGATTCCAATATGCATCCGAAGGAAAATTATTCCGTTGTTTGTACTGCGAGATACCTTTCTACATATTTTTCGCGCGCAAGTCCGTTGACCACGATACGATTTGTTCGCACGTTTCTTTTGATTAGAAGATAACGCGTATCTTAAAACCACGCTATTTCTTATTGGAGGTGTGGAATTACATCCCTGTTCGAGACGCTCTCGTGCAGAGATGTCACAGGGTGTTTCTGCACCCTTCAAAGCGGACGGGATCTTCACGCCCCAATTCTTTCGCCCTTCCACATCGAAGGCGAGCGGAAACGACTTCAGCAAGAGATATTAAAACCCATTTCCATATCAAAATGCGTTCGATATTATAATACTTATACAATTCCTTTCCGTTTAACAGTTAGAACGGTATAATTCACTTTTTCTTCGCTCGCTATCCTCTCGTTAAAGTACGCATACGGATATTCTTTTACAGAATGCTGTTGCACACGCAGTTCTCATAATTTAGAGATGTGATATTTAAAATGCGCGACTCTGATTAAAGTTGTCGGATAGACGCGAGTGTCTTTCTTTTTAAAATTTGCGCGATTTCTCTGGAAGACGAGTAATGAAGAGTTTGCGATGGTATATTCATACCACGTACATGACGAGGAAGAAAGAAATTCTACCTTCCGCGCGATTCTTCACTCGCTACTTACGTTTTATTCCACTCATCAGCTTTCCCACCCCCGCGCGGGGTACGTGCACGTTCTAATTCTCACGTTCCCGACGGTACAGACAGAAAAAGGAAAATATCCCGTGTGAGAGATGTGTAATCCGTTTCTTTTTCTTTTTTTTTTCCCCGCCCGCCGTGGATAAAAGTAAAAAATATAATGCGTTGATGAATTTGAGAAAATTAGCTTTACAGGCCAGCGGTTGTGGATTGTAAAATACCACGTGGCTCCAAGAAATTACACGGCGCTAGACGCTTTTCTTTATTTTACATTTCGCGTATCTCGTTCCCGCTGACATTTTGTAGACGGTATAATAGCCATAAATATACATAACATCGTACTCTTCTTTTATATAATTCTATACAAGCAACACTTAAATTAAAATCCTTTTTTCTTTTTGTTCTTTTTTTTTTTGTTTTTGTTTTTTTTTGCGCAGAAATAATCATACAAATGCCACCCTTGTAATAATTTTACATATATTTATGCTATTATATATGCAAGGAAATATATTAGAAAGAACCGTAACAATCTTAGATCTCCCGTTTTCCTTCAGCGAATTTTCTTCTTCTGTATTCGAATGAGTCAGACATTTTTCTATGTATTTATCTTGATCTCTTCCATTTCCTCAACAAACATAGCATAAAGCGGGGTAGCTTCGAAATTATTCATAAAATATGCATGACAATGGAACGAACGTCCCGTGCGAATTCTTCGTTTTAGTATTACTTCGCTTCTATTCAGCTCATCGTTTTCCGGTGCTCAAGATAGACAATCTGCCGAAGCCTTAACTTTGATACTCGTGGTACCGAGGGCGAGTGAAAAGAACCTGGTAAAGAATGTCTAATGGCGCTTTTCTTGCGCGCTTCAAGTACGCCGGAATTTTATGTGTTCGCGCACAGGAACATGTATCATATGACTCTCTAACGCTTGTACGTCACCGGCGCAACAAACGAGTCTTCAGCTAGCCGGAAGGCAGATTTAAGCGCGGTCTTAAATGTGTCTGCGGCAATTCCGCTGAATATTCTTGGATCTTTTTTTCTTTTTTTTTTAAGTGCAAAGACAAAGTAAAGCGTAACTAATATGCACGTAATAAAAAAAAATACCAATGCAGGTTCGGTTAACTCGTTCATTAAAAATCCTGTGCGATAACAACGCCGACAGATTATTACATTGCCCGAATGTTGTCTACATTAAAATGATATTTTAAAACGTACAGAAAATAGATTGTTATGCCAGATGTATCCTAAAATGCGCGCTTTTCAATATGCGTTTAAAGAATTTCTAGCAATCGATTTTACATATTTTTCAATAACGGGATATTATTCTCGCGTCAAACACGCGGTAGAACATCGTGTGGATTATAATCGTTCTCTGTCAACTGTGAAACGAGTATTCGCCGCCGATTGGTAAAAAACTGTGATAAAAATCTGACAGGAAATATTCGTTTGAAATTTGTAGCGAACTTGATTACTTCTCGCACTCACCTCACTAATTAGAAAGTCAAATTTGCAATTCATTATTAATTTTTCTATCTTTCCGCGTATTGTTCTTCATTTACTTTACGAGGAGAATAAAAAAAATACTTGATTTGCAACGATTAACAATTATCACTATAATGATAATATTAATATATCTTTATAACGTTAATAATAATAATAATAATTTCAACGCCATTGTAATTTACATTTGCATTTTGCAAAATAATACAGAATAATAACGTTAATCGCATTTAACACCGAATAACCTATAATTTCTTGTGTATATTTCATTATCAATTGTGTTTAGCTAATTAGGAATATCAATTAACTGAATATTTCGTTAATACAGCAAGCATGATTACGTGGTAATAGCAACAGAGATATTTTCGCGAATAACGCTGAAACAAAAAATTTTTTTCTATTTGTTTACACGCATTGCGTAGAGAAGAAATTCAACCAGAATGCAAATTATAAATGCATGATATATATTACATTTTTTGAGTTACAATTGCTGTACTGACCGCCGCGTGGTATTAATCTTTCATAACGCGGAAAAAGCAGGTTTAAAAATGTACCGAAACGTAGCCGAAAATGCTCGCGGACTGTGCGTGAAGCAATGTTACGGTGTATCTAGCAGGATATTTTCCTGTGCTCTATGTCGAGATACAATAAGGAAGAGATAAACTGCATGTCGCTAATTGTAAGCAGTATATTTGCGATTTCCGACACATAGAAATACTTTTTTTTTTTTCTGGTAAGCGCTTTTATTCGCGTACGTACATTATTGTGTACGTCTATATGAAAATGCGCGCAAGTAAAAAAAAGAAAAAATAGAAAATATAGAACGGAAATACTGACTCTGGGGATAAAATACGACAGAGCAGTCACAAAGTGCAACACTGGCGGCAGTTTCCCATCGGTGAACTGATGATCAAGTATACATTGAGTTTCGGCGGAATCTCATTATTCCATAAAAACGAAGTTATGCCGCGCGGTTCGCAGCTTCGTTCTAATGGCGCCATTCGTTCCGAGGGTATAAGGGGTGACAATGGTGCGAAACGCGAATCGTATTAACGGCTATAGCACACGTGACGAGGGAAACTATGGAATTTAAATGCGGGATTGAAAATGCTCGAAATTATTCTCGTTTTATCAAAATAAAAAAAAAATATTTCTTTTAATGTTTTTTGGATTTCTTTATACTTAAATGATATTATTAATTTTCAGATTACATTCGTCCGTTGCGGATAAACAGAAAATACTTTGGTAAGTGTTAAAAAATTTTACAATAGCGACTCTGCGTTCACTTTAGTCTTCCGGTCTTGACCGGAAGATGAAGTAATAGAAACTGGCGTCTAGTAATTGTACCGTATTTCGTGTACAATTAAAAAATTAAGTAAATGAGGAAATTCGTACAAAGTTCAAAAGAATTCGATCAAGTAACTATATATGCGCATACTCGCGAGTTTTCTGATATTTATAACCGAAAGTATTCGATCGAAGTAATCGTTGTGGAAAAGGTATCTACGTACAGTTATATTTAACAGCGAAAAGAGATACGAGAGAGAGAGAAAGAGCTGTACAGAGCGATCGACGAAAGCGCGGGTTTTTACTTAATAATGAGAGCTTTCAACGGGGAGGTAGAACGAGTCTCGTGCCTATTTCTAAACTAAGTTCGAGGCAAGCAGAAAGCCACGGGGAGGCGAGCAAAGGTGAGAGGAAACGTGTTGCGATGGTGATTTTGCCGCTGGAGCTGCCGTCGGATCGCTTCGCGGCCGATATATTGGCGACGTGCGCTCCAGTCGGATTTCGTGCAAACATTTCGTACATAGCGACGCGCGTCGTTTGCAGCGGCCGTGGTATTAAATTTTCCGTCAGAACGCGGGCGCGGAATAAAACATAAAAGCGCACGAGCGCGCGGAGAGTTTGTTAGAAACGTGTATTGTTTACTGCATCACCACACCTCCGCCAATTTCCATTGCATTTCGCGGAATTTTTTTGCCAGCGCGTTCTTGTGCGTGTATGCACCGTGTCCCAAGCGTTATGCACAAGAGACGGGAGGATACACTGAAATTGCGATAATAGGACTACAAATTTTTTTTTTTTTTTTTTTTTTTTTTTTTTTTTTTTTTTTTTATGGACCCCGCGGACAGTGGGCCGGGATTTCTCGCGATTTTTTGATCCGCGCACCCCGATATTCGCGACGAGGAAATCTTGTAATTCACCGATGCGTTTTTGATGGCGACGCGGGCGGGTTTATCTTGAATATTTCTGCACCATTGTTCTCGGCGTGAATTGAATAACTTTCATTGAGCGCACCGCTACCGCAAATGCATTCACATACTCGGGAGATTAATCACGGCTAATCGAATCATAAGAACATAACCAAACGCGAGTTATTATTTTACGCAATAATCGGTCGTGGTAAAAGTGGATCGAGCGAGAACTTGAAATTTTCCGCGGAAAGTTAACCCCCCACGATAGAGTTTTACGCTCTCGTGATATTCGGACGGCACGATAAATAGTTTATCGCGATTTGGATTATCCGATTAATTTACATATGTATATAAATCGATATTGTTCATTTGTACAGGGATGCGATATTATATTTTAGGTATCATTTGTATGCGGCGCGCGCAAAAATCGTGGTAATTCATTGGCGATTAAACAAACGGGCGTTTCAGCGCGGCGATTCCTCAGCTGAAATGATCGCTCTGCGGTAATCAGCATAACAAATTTCTGTATATAAATCAGCACTGTATCGGCGCTCGCACGAGCGCTGTCGCAATTCGTTTATGCCGGATTAAGCGCACGGGGCGCGCTTACGTGGCGTATGCATCACGTACATTTTTCATTAGAATTCATGAGAGAGGTTTCAACGAGCTATGTGCTAATGAGCACGTATCAGGAGATACAATAAATTAGTATCATCATGTTTATATTACGTGAAATATCTCTATAATGTTCATCACAGAATGGGGATTCGCGTTACCTGATTACGGAATTCTGTAAACCGAGTAGCAGGCTCTCGACCGCGGTTTTCCCGATCTCGGAATCGCGCGACCGCGAGAAACTGCGAAGAGAGAGACGGGTCCTGCGCGCAGCCTCCGTGCTAATATCGCGTCGAGAGATAGGCATCTTAAAGAGCAGAGGGTTGAGAAAAAAAAAAAAACTTGGGGCCCTGAAGAGCGAAAGGAAGAGAGGAAAATCCCATCAAACTTGAAAGTGCCAAAAAGTTAACGTCTCCCGCTCGGTTTAGTTCTTGTATTTTCGCTTCCGCCTCCTCCGTCTCGCTCGCGACTCCCCGGCAAACAAGCGAGAAAGTCGCGACTGAAAGTTCGCCCTGGCGACGGCGCTCGCACAGCCTCGTTTGCTCCTTTTCCTCTCCGTTCCTCCTTTTTGATATCGCAGGCGGTGGAAGAAGCGGTGGAACGTGCCGCAGGGGAAATAATACGGTCGAAAACTCAGCCCCATAACACTCGCGGGAGCGAAATAACGCCGAGCCGCTATCGCGGAAAATTCAAAGTCAACGATACGTTATTGTTTTTCAAGAGCTGCCGCCGGTGAGCGTGCAACCGCGAAAGTGGAAGTCGCGAAAGGACGCGGAAAGGCCTCTTGACGCGCAGACGACGTCTTGCACCGATCCCCTCCGAGTTCAACGACGCCTGCACGAGGCGCTTAAAACCAAAAGTTATAATACGGGACCTTTACCGATTCTCAAATACGGGATCCTTTGTTATTACAATTATCGCGAGGGAATATCTAAGTTATTAGAAGGGGCGCGCGCCCACCCGAATTTCTTAACTCGATAAAATATGGAAGCGAACTCAGTGAATTATAGTAATGGCACGCTGCTCAAAGTTCGGGGATATATTTCACTCAAAGCTTTATAAGTCGAATAATTTACAGAAAAGTAATTTAATTTCCTAAAAAGCTGGCATTCTAAGTCGCGAAGAATAGCGCCGCGTTCTCTCGCAGACGTGAAAACTGACTCGTGTCACGGCAATCGGCAAATCAGTAGGGAACGCTTGTACGCGTTATGACAATCGAGACCAGCTTGCGCCGCGACCCATGCTTTTTTCAGTATTCTGGGAATAATTCTTGCATGTCGAGCGAGAGATTCCCTACTTGTCCCCGTGGGAGACCGCATCTAATCAGAATGAATGGCCCTCACCCGGTAGCCTCGCCGGGTATGCCAACCGACAACTTACGACACCCCCTTTCTCTCGGCACCCTCGCCATTTCGCCCGGGTTCCGGGCCAAGCCCCAACTATCATCGGTCTTCGTTATAAAGAGGAACCACCCGAGGCTAAATCTCATTTCTCTGTCTCTCTCTTTCCTCCCCCGTCAGCCGGAGGCAAAAGCCCGTAAAAAAAAAAGAAACTCGCGGAAATTAGCCGCCTGTTGTCGTACCGAAATCTATCGTTTAGGTCCTAGCACAACTCGCCGCGGGGTATCCGCGGCTTCTCGCTTCGAGTGGCACCTTGTCGATCATCTCGGATAAGCAATACGTCACCCACTTCGGCACACTGCCGACGGCGACCGGCTTTCCACCGAATCCCGGAAAAAAAAAAAAAAACATTTCGTAGGGGAAAAAGGAAAGTGGGCCAATGAACACGCAGACGCGTCTGTCGGATCGATTTTCACTTTCGCCCGGCGGAAGATTAAGAGGGAGCCGTATTCCCTCGCTTCGGAAAAGATGATAATTCAGACAGGTGGATAATTATCTGTCGCGAGTTTCCTTGGAGGTCCCCGATTACCAAAAGATCAGTGTATACGTATACAGAGAAATATATAAGTTATGTACGTACAAAATGTAGTTTAAAAGCAAAAGAATTATTTGCCGCCACGGTCGCGCCTCTAATATTTTTTAAAACTTCAATATATTTACGTACGTGTGACATTATGGCACCACGTATCGACATCTTGCTTCCAAATGTTTCAAGTTTCTTTATAATGCAAGTACGACGCGCAGCGAAAAAGAAAATCGAAAAGAAGTAGGTTAATATCACGAACGTAGTGAGAATATTTTCATATTTAGATATCGCGCGGCACTTCAACATGCCAAAAACTGCTCGTGTATGACGGCCGCACGACATTCATGGATTCTCCGCACGAGAACTGTTCTGGGAGGGTAAATAATCGATGAACGGAAGTAGGAGTCGATGTCGCGTGACACCGAACATATGGCGGCACTCTTCCTCACTAAAGTATTGTCGTTGATAATTCGGTGACGATATCGTACGATACGTACACCGTTCGAAATCGAGCAGAGTACAATCATTTCGCTTGCAGAATTTGCCCGCGCTAATATTCCCAATGCACGTTGCATGTTGCATATTTTTTTGCGTTGATTCGTGAAAAATAATAAAAAATAACTCAATCAACGTGGCTTTTCGCTCTTTTTTTTTTTAATTTAATTTTCGATGAATTTATAATAATTTAAAAATATCGCTATCACGTTAATATTTTCCGTCATATTTTGTTTAAAGATAATTTTGCATTAAGCGGCTTTTACATCTGAAAAGTACTTAAAGTCGAGTACACTCTTTTCTCTGTTCGCCTCCTGAAGGCGGCAAGAGGACCTCTTTACCCCGGCTTCCAGCCTTCGCTCCGTCAAAGTATCTGTTTCTCCTCCGATAACTTTTTTTTTTTTTTCTCCCCTTCTTCCGCGCCGACGTCTAGTCCGGGCAAATCCTTAAATCGACTGTCACTGTCAAAGAAAGGGAGGAGACGGGCCCCTCGCCAATCTTTATTCGTGAGAATCGCACGCGAAATGATGTGTTAAATTTGAAAGGGAAAGATAAAATCGGAAATGTACATTCGAAGCTTTTGCTATCAAAAAGTCCCTGACATGTAAGTAAAAATCAATGTGTGCCAAATATATGTCATTGACTTTTCAATTTTTGTATTCATTTTTTTTTTATTTGTACTATCAATATTCAAAATATTTCAATTTTGATCTACCCGTTCGACGTATCCATTGAAAAAAACCACAGCGAATGTAATATGTTTTTTATTAGACAAATTATTGAAAATATTTCAAATTGAATAAATTTAAATACGAGACGTCGAAATTAAATAGTTGAATAAAGTAAAATTATCCCCCTTCAAGGATAACAAATTTCAGATACTCGATTTTATCTTTATACTTTCCGTAGCGGTGTACAAAATTTATCTATCCGTAGTTATTTACGCCGGTATGATTAAAGGACTGAAAGACGTTTTCTATGCCGCTCTCGAGAAGCTTGCGAATCAAGTTGGCGAATTAAGAGTCTGTCGAGACGATTAACTCTGAGAATTTAATCTTACTTGAACGAGGGACGATTTCGGAACGGCTGCTTTAATAGTTACCGTGAAAAGAAACGAGTTGCATCTGCTCTATTTAACACGCTAACGAACTGCACATAAGAATAGTCGGCTGAATTAAAAGGTCAAGTATACGTAAGAGGTCAAATGCAATCAAAGACGGAAATGATGCAAGGAATAAAAAGAAGATATGAGAAAGAGAGATTGAGAGAAAAGGGACATTAATTAATTAGATCTCTGCGTTAAAAAAAATATGCGCAAGAAATATTTAATGTAAAAACACTTCGCTTACGTGTCCTTTCATTAATTATGCATATTCATATTAATCGCATATTTTTTGTTGCGCAAGAAAACTTCAACGCGGCATTGTATACATTTTTAAATCGCCGTTATTACAACTTGGGAAAACTACACTCCCTTCTTGTAACAAGATGCCCTGGGGTTCGCACATTACCGTGTCATTATTAACACCATTATTATAAACTTATTAAGATTGCAACAACCTTCTTGCGTTAGGGGACGTCGGGGCAAGCGCGTTGTAATAAATTGGCATTTTATTCTCCGAGATGGATAGCGTTTACGTGGTTACGCAAATTCGGTTGAGTAAATTGCAGGAAGGGAACGTTGCTTTCGCTATAAAATCTTCCACGAGCTTCACGATGAATTTATTATTCATAAATATACGATAAATTGCGTATCCCGCAAACTACATTTATATTTGTGCATCAAAATTTATAAACGAATTAACAACAGTTCGTGTAAAATAATTATTTTTCTTCTTCTTATTCTGTTTTTTTTTTTTACACACCTACTCGGTAACATCTTTAGTAAAATATTATTTTTCAAGCGGATAACAACGTTTGTAGATTTTATATTTAATATCACGGATGTAACTACTGTTCTGTTTTAATGAGTTTTATAACGCGATGTTAGTTGGAGGGCGGAACACCGCGTATTTTTGTTAAAGACGTTTTTCACGAAGGAAAAAGTATTATTTTGCTTGCTGCGAGATGAAGTATTTATCACGAGCCGCTAGTTCTCACATCTGTCACATAAAAGTAATAATTCTAGTGCTTTTATTGTCTGCATTAAACTTTACAAAAATTATTTTATACGTTTGATCTGACGTAACGGAGTTAGAAGAAAAATGGGGAGATTGCCTGTTATCGAGAAATTTTTTTCGATCGAGAGGGAAAGAGGAAGAAACGATTTCTTATATTTCGAAGGTTCGTTACTATTTTAGAACTAAGGGGATCCAATTACGCGTGGTCATGTTTTGCGTGCGCTTTGAACTCGCCTCGCTTTGAAAAATTCATTAACATTATGGCCAGCATGCTAATTTCAGCAAAGTGTCCCACAAGCCATGAATAATTTAAGCAATGCTATGACCTAGTACTCGGAGGATGTATTTCGTGCGGGCGATGCAACGGGCTCATTCATCTTGTACCCACCGTTCTCTCGTTAATACACAGAAACTTTTTCATAACAGTTAATACCCGGGCAAATAACAACAGCTCGAGGAAAATAATACGTTTGTCGGGTACTTTTGTAATAAATCGTCATTAAATGTACAATTTAAATAAATTGATTAATATTCGCGAGCGCGCATTTTTCTTAATATAGGGAGACAAGTATAAAGTTGATGCTTATTTAATGGCGATCCTTTATCCGTCGCGATGTAGCCCGCGCGTTTTGGTCTAGTTTTTGATATAAATCATTCTCCGCATCAAACGCGTCCGCTTTTCACTTGAATCAACCGGCCACGTAACCCTTGCCGACAGGTGAATAGGTGCGCAACTCCGACGATGAGTCCCTGTCAGACGTGAGTGGCGGGACGGGTGGCGGGGTTCACGAGAGCGGAAGGTAACAGGTATGGGGCCAGACTTCTGAGGAGGGCTTCGCGGTATTATGCTAATCTCGTTAAACTGAGAGCGGGTCAGACGGTACTAGACCTTACACTATCGTATTAAGATAATAACAATGAAAGGGTTGGGTTGCGACGAGGCATCGGCTGCCGCCGCGTCGTTGTATTATTAGCTCAACGGTGGCGTACCAGCGTAATCTTCTCTCAGTGTTTACTAGATAGGTACACGAGTATTTGCCTCTTTCCCCGGTTCCGATAATAACTCGTTTGACTAACTACGCGTCCGCGGATTTAGAATAAAATTAGCGCCGCCGCTGCGCATACCGTCGCGTTTTCGCTTGTGCGCTTTATCTCGAATATTAATTGTTTGAGACAAGATGCGAAATAAAAAAATAATAATAAGTTAGTTTGATTTTTTAATTATTTGTCGTCGATCGCCGCGAATAATTGCATGTGATTTATGTTACGTACTAGATTTTTTGCGCGCGCTATTTTTTTAAGAAACACCAATTGCAAACTACGGAAAAAAAGTCATGCGACTTACCAATCTGCATGAGCTTCAGCGGAGTTGAAGATTTCTGCCGGTGACTGTAACATAAAACGGAAAATATTAATGTAGACATGACAGTATAGCAAATAAAATTAATATATAAAAAAAAAGGTAAAAGTTTTTTTTTTAATAAAGATTTTATTTAAAGAGTTAATTCTTACCTAAAAGTTGCTCCGCCGATGCAGGATGCCCGTCCCGGGCCTGCTCCTCCTCTCAGTTTGCGTGTCGAGTCATCCTTCCGCGCACAAGTCACTCGCGAACACCCCGACCGTGATTTTACAATCGCGAAAATTACTTAACACTTTCGCACGTAATTTTTCGGCACTCCCGTAAAAAAATAATCGTCAAAAAAACGTCCGGTAACTAACGGCACTCCCGAAACGACCGACGAACCGGCTGCGGTTCGTGTAATTATTAATATCGGCGGTGACGACACTTTCGTTCACGGCGGTGGCTGCAGCTGCGTCGATCTGCAACAAAAAAAATATAAAATTAAATTGTAGAGATGCTACAAGTATTTAGTCGGCAAGCTATTAGTTTCGTGTTTCAAAAAATTAATTCTTACCTCTGGGGTTGCTCCGTTGATGCCCGATGCCTTTCCGAGGCCTCCTCCTCCTCTCAGATCATCAGGCCTTGCGTTAGAGTGACCAGCTTCTTCTTAGACTGTTTAAACTTCGTCCTCGCACTGGTTATCTGCAACAAAAACCCGGATAATTTATTAGAATCGCGCGAGTCTATACAGCACTTCTGAAATAGAAAGATCACCTCAGAGAGATGAGCGTATAAGTAAGGATGTGTAGCTTACATTAAAGAAAGAAGTAGCCACAAGTGCTCTCCTCACACGGAGAATGGAGAGGAGAAGATAGTTCTCGTGTCGCAAGGTTTTCGTTAAACGCAAATGAGTATTATTTCCGGCACGGACACACGTGGCTGCTGTACATTGCGTAGTGAGTACGTGTGCTTCGCGCGACCGCTGGAGAAGGACAAAGCGGGAGTGGGAGTAGTGGGGGAATATACCTAGCGGCACGTAGGCTCGCGCTCGCCTCTCACCCCTTTCCCCCCGGGCTATCGATTTTTCACTTTCGATTTAAATGTAATATTTCGGATCGATCGAAGAATCAAAAGGACCTCGCGTTAAAATCGTAGCCTGTTTCTTGCCTCGAGATCGAGAACGACTCGGTGAAAGCACCGTTTTTGCCTGGATTTTTTTAAATAAATTAAAAAAAGATTTTTTTAATAAAAAAAAAATAGGATATGACGTTCTGAAAGGGATATATTTGATTTTTCGATAGAGTCGATCAAATTATTTGTACACGATCGGTAAACAAATCACCCAGGCCGGATAAATTGCAGCGAGTCTAACGAATTTGTGTAATCGATGATATTACATGGATATTATATCGCCGCCGTTGCGGCACGGCAAACTTTACAGCCGCGTGTAATGTCGCGCGGCGTGTTTTCCAACGTGAAAAATTGTTCATTGCGGGCTTTGCATGTTTGCTCGCGCGCCATTATATGGTACGGTATAACCATAAAGCGAGAATGCGCGTTTCTCTTTAGTGGAGACCATTTCGGTTAGTACCTGTTTTAGACGTGCACTACAGTTACTGGCATTCTGAAAAGGTATTGAACAGGACGTAAAGAGAAGCAGTATGGCAACAAGCTACGCCACCGTGTATTTACGCGAGGGGATGGAGAATGGAGTCAAGGGGAGGGCAGAATAAAAGAGCTTCGGAACTATCATCGAGAGGGAAGGGTGTATCTTTCGATTTATCTTAATTACGCGATTTAAATAAATTACGTGTTTTATACGTCCGGGCTCTAATTACAAACGCTGCGACACGCGAAAAGAAACTCCTCGCGCAAAACCGCCGAGCAGACTCTCCAATTCCGCTTTCGCGAATTATGATTAATAATTATGTTAAAGCCGCCGCCTCTCTCTCGACGGTGTCGTACCTTCCGGAAGATTATGATAATGTAGTCCGTTTTGAACTTCGCGGAAAATTTTCCAAGGGAAGTGCCCGCCCGCATATAAATATGGAAGAGCCTGATTGAAGGGAGGCGAAAGAGCGGATCTGCTCACCCAGACCTCAGTTAATTCGGAAGAGAAACGCGAAGCTGTACAAGATGAGAAATGCTGCACGAGCGACAGCGAACACCTTCGCTTCTGATTTCGTAACGACGGAACGTAGGAAATACAAACTAAATACGAACGGACTAAGCGCGGACTTATTCTTATTCTTAACTTTTTGCGGGCGAACGCCGAAATATTTATAACGAGCTGCACGAAGTTCCGTAACGTTGTAATAATTTGTAACATTAGGTCGCGATAAGCAAATAAAATTGGAGGAAGCACCGAACTAGCGCGCGAATCAAATTTTGTTTCGACGAAGTGTCGTTAGCTGGAGTTTCTCATCAATTACTCGAAAGTAACGTACTAAAATTTCGTTGATGCTGGATTAAACTCTGAGATTAAGTACGGCGCCTATAAAGGGAAAATTATGAAGGCGAAATGTCGGAGAAATTTATCGCCGCCTGGTACACGAGACTGGCATAAGTTAATGATCTCCAGCGTCGATGCGAATGATAGATGACATTAAATAATAAGCCGCGTGGATGCACGTCATTAAAATAGCACTCTCCCCTGCGCCTCGGACGGAGACAATAAATTCTATAAATGAGATCGCGAGATTTGCCCGCGTAAAATATCGCCCCGTGATGACGGCATATTATTAAACGGTTCGCGTGCTTGAACACGAAGGTCTTCTATCGGGCTCTTTAGCCATTGGATTAAGTAAAATGTCGGACGGTTCCTGTTCTCGATGCAACAGGTGAGGTGGCACACAATTTTTTAATGGACATCACAGAAGCCTGCAGTGGGAGTTGCAAGGATATACACATTACGAGACCATTCGGCGCAAATTTAAGCGTTGTTCCGGCTCGCTAAGAATTTAAGAAAAAAAAAAAAAAAAGACCTCTCTTTTCTGACGACCTTCGTTATAACGGACATAAAGCCCCGTTATACGTAGGAATGAATCTCTCGAGGGTGCAATGCGCGCGTATAGAATGCGCGAAAACGTCGAGGGGCATTTCGAGATACTCGTGCGCGAGACGTCGGTGGGCGAGTGGGCGTTTAAATTTAAAAGGGAAAAATTATTTCGACGCTAGTTTAAGCGCATCGAGGACAACGCGATTAAACGGAAATTAAGACGGGCGCATGCCGGATAATATATATTAGCAGCGAGAGCCGTCCAGGTGTGGAACGCGCGGTAGGCGGCTTAACGCGTCGGTGTGCAGGGATTGCAGTTGGCCTTACGCCAGTCTGCTAAGTGGTCCACGTTTTCCATTGCCGGGTTATTCGCGCTAGGCTATCGTCGACGTCCTGCACTCTCTGACCCGCTCGGATTCGTACGTACCTGCACGTTTCAACGATGCACTCTGCAGATAGAACGATTCCATATCCTTCCGAGTGCCGCTCAAATCAGCACTAGTACTCTTGTCGGCATCTACTTACGCGAGCAAAATTATGTAGGTGTGTGTATGCATGCGCCGCGCGGATTATTATAATTTTATCCCGCACACGGACGGCGAGGTCGTTAAACATAACGTCGAAAATAATTCACTATCTCGCCTGGTATCATATCTTATTCGCTTATTAAAAGTAGTTTCTATTAAACGCAACGTTGCTCCGATAAACGCAGGCGGCAGATAAATATTTAAAATTTAACGGCAGGCAGGGCGTTACGATAAACAACGGTTTAATAACGTTCCCTCCTTTCCTTTCCCTTTGTGACGTTATTAATGTCGGCGTGATATTAATTGATTCTTTTAATGAACCTGCGCAACTGTGATTTTGCAAAATTATGCGAGCGTATTCCGAAATGGATGCGTCAAACCATTTGCACGTAATGTTTTAGTTAGAGAACTAGCCCCGTTAATAGAATTAGGGATCGCGGCAACGACACGGAATGGAGAAAGAGAGACAGAGAGAAACGCGAGCTAAGCGACATAGGTACATGTATGGACATAACTAGATTTGGAATCCCTAGTTGCTTGTCGGAGTCTCTACCTATATTCGCATGCTATTTCACAGTAGTTAAATTTCCTTAGCGGGATCAGCGGCGCGTAGCCGGGTAATTAATACAACTCGCAAATAATTGTTTGATCAACGTAAAATACGTAAGCGCACGTTAATGGCATCGGATCGCGCGTGAAATCAATGTTTAAAGAAGAACCGCGCGATTAACGTTCGAGTAATCGTCTTCGCGATAACGCCGTCGAGAATTTTGAGTACTCATTTGCCCGGCGTAATCGCACGGTTTTAGACGCACATGCGTGAATAAACGCGTACTAACGCGCGCGCGCGCGCGCGCCTACTATTGTGAACGAGATTAAATTTCCGTCGTCTTAATTGACGCTACAAGTATGCTTAACGTTATTATGGCGCCGGCGTTATCCGCGCATGATGCATCACCGCGCTAATTAGACGTAAAATTGGTTAAGTCCAATCCCGCGAACCCGCGTGGTTAGCGATGTGTATCCTGTACGAAGTTAATCCAGCGGTCGATGTATGTCAGGTGTAAAACGTAATCCGTATGTACGTGCACGCGTGTAGGCATACAGGCGCATAATCAAAGTCATCAGGAGTTTGCGCTTTAGCGGTTTGACTGTGCGATTACGCCTAGGATAACAATAATGGCTGCGGAAGTCGGTCGGATTTCGGGGGAGGGCACGAGGAACATAAATTCTCTGAAATTCGGTCGAAAGCGCGGATTAGCCGTCGACCGTTCTGGCAATCTGATTATCGCGAAATGTCCGAGGCCGGAAAGTATCGCGCCGCCGTCGCCGCGAAAAACGAAACTCCGGAATGCGAACGGGACGGAGGGCGGCTCGTTTTCGAGCGACTGCATCGTTTGTCGAGTTGCAGATAAGATCCTCTACTTGCGAGCGTGAAAAGAAAACTTTTAACGAGATTCAACTTATCATAACGTAGCACGTTTCGTACTTTCCATGTACTTCCCGGGGAAAAAAAAAAAAAAAAGAAACTCACCGAAGATATTCACTACCCAGTTCCCTTCTTTATGCGCGTGCACTTTTCATTACAGCTCTCTCTGCCCTTCCCTCTCTATTGTACTTTTAATTATAGAGAACTTTGACCGTGGGACAAGCGCGCAGGACAAATTATTTGCCTCTCTGTATGCCTCCCTTAATTGCGTATGCCCGTCTTGGGAATAAGGCTGAACGTGCTCGATTGATAATTTAATATCGCGCGAGTAGCTCGGAAATTAAGCTGCGCTCTCGCGGCGTAGCACTGTCTCGGAGTTCGTGCCTATCGGGATTTCCACGTGGCGGTCGGGTAGCGCGCTGTAGGGGCGGTGGCTCGGTTAGGCGCAGACTTTACAGTCGAGCGGTTGCACATGATTACGCGGTGGTATGATTGCATTCACGTCGGCAGACAGCTTGACGAGCGAAAAAGTACGACGAGCGAAAGGAATCGACGAAAACGCAGACGATAATCGATATTTCGCGGTATTAAATTCACGGTATTGTTCGGCCACGATGGAGCAAACGGAAAAGAGTCGTCGGGCAAGAAATTCGATCGCATTAATCCGAGAAGAACGTGTAATTAAGTAGCAGATAAACCTAATGTCCAGGTTTAGCCGTGTAAGAACCGCTACGGCTTCTATAACGCGACAATGCACGCTGTGGATCAGACGGGAAAATCTGTTTAGCGAGCGAAATGCAGCCGGCGGTTCGGCGGCAGGGATATTATAACGGGTTTACGAATATACGAGGTGGGTATCGATTTTTCAGACGAGCGCCACTGAGAGAACGCAGCCGGTGATGCGGGGAAATATTAATCCTCGTCGAATATTCGCCAAGATAATACTTTATCATAGTTCTAATCCTACTTGAAAAAAAAATTTCTTACTCACCGGTTTCGATGCGCCGACGGTGGAGTTGAGCTAAGCAGTTAGGATGACACTGCAACATACAAAGAGAAGATTTAAATTAAAGAGGCTGCTCGAAAGAATATTCGTCGTTATGAAAAATAATTATCGCACACACTCTTTCGCGCGTTATTGTACGGTATCGGCGTTTGCAAAAATCGCCCGTTTACTAAATCGAAACGCCCGATGAACTGCAGTTCGTTTAACGTGTAATATCGGCGACGAAGACTTTATTCGGATTTAATCTAAACGGAGCAATACATAAATTGTTAGTAAAGAACATATAACTGAAAATAACTGCAAAAAATGATTCGCGAGTAATGCATTTTTCTTTTTTAATTAAACGCTCATTTCTGTACTTTATTGTTAAAAATTATTACGTGTAAAATAGTTTTCTCTAATTAGCAAATTTCTCCCTTCTCGTGCAGGATTGTAAAATTATTTTTTCCACGATATTGGAAAAGTTTAGCAAGAATTGCGGCAAATATACAGTCGAATAACGTGAGGTAGTTAAATTCTGGCGATGTTGAAATTTTATCGGATACGTTCACGTGGCGTAATCAGCTTTTGCAACTGTCGAAGGCAGGTATGCATTGAAGCCGAAGACGCTTTGCAGTCTACGGCGTTATGCGCCCGGTTTTGCGGCGTACCGTCGCTTTAACAAAACTGTAAATACAACGTTCTACACAAATCGTCTTTGAGATGCAAACTACTCATTTAGCCCGATAGTTTCGTAGCATTCCGTTTATAAACCCGTCGGCAAACAAAACTGTTGCAGCTCAGCTGCGAAATGATGATAGGACGTGAATAACAATAGCCGAGCTTATAGAAGATTCCTTTTAATTACGGGAATAGAGGACGGGCGTGGACGAAGGAGATCCGGCGGAGGAAAGTCCAATTTAATTAGAAGATCTTGTCGATCGATTCGACTCGGTCTACCAATCCGACCGTTACTCCGTCGCCTTCCTTTCTCTATCTACCTGCTGACAAGGACAACGAGCGCGATCGTTAACGCAATTCCAACTCTGTAACGTTATTACTCGTTCGAATCTAGCTCTGGGTTGAATCGAATTTAGTCCCAACTGCAAGTCGGCCCGAGCGCTAAGGGCGTGACGAGTGGACTTTAAAGTTTCTTTTATACAAGTCGTTAAATACTTCGAACTGCCGCGATTTCTCCGTTTATCGATGCCCTCGCGACAAATGCGAAGGTTCGCGTTAACAATTTCACGATCGATATAGGTACGTCAATGAAGACGATATCGTTCGTCGTTGCTCGATAACGGTTAACGTAAAAATAAAATTATTTTTTCGGATCAATTTGTGATTAAATTGATCCGAATTAAATTAAAAGCGAGGGCGAAGATGCTAATCCGGATTCTAATGTAGTCTTGAATTAAGAAAAAGACTTTGCTTTTCCGCGGAATCAGATGTTTCGGGTAAAGATTTAATTAGAGATGGATGTACCGACAAGTTAGAAACTAGCTAGTACGAGAGAATCGTGTGTGGCGATACGCGAATATGTGTGCGTGTGTGTTTATATACGAGAGAAACGGACATCCAACCGGAGGCTTGGCCAATTAGGCTGGAGTAAGAGAAATCAGTTTGGCTAACTCAGTTACGTCGCTTTTACGGGATTGAAAACGTTCCGACAAAACGCTCAGGCAACCGCATGAACAAACCTAATTTGCGATACGTATCGGCCATTGGAAAACGAAGAACAATTGCAATGATCCTTCCTATGATTTTTTTTCTTTTTTTTTTTATTCTTTTCTCGTCTGCAATCGATTTCCGCGGAGTTCTCTGCCACGATAATTGAGGGTGAGGTCAAATATTCGCGTCGGGCGGGAAAATGTTCATCGCGGATCATTCCTTTCGAAGAAACGCAAAAGTTGTTTCGCAAAGAAACACGAGGGAAAAGCTCTTTTTCGTGTTTGTGTAGTATTGCCAGCGAGTGGCGTAATTCCGTGTTAAGTAACAAGCAAAAACGGCACGCGACGCGTACTCGCCAAAGCAGAAATAATGCCGCAAACGTCACCTGTTCTATGCCATCTGCGTTCGTATCCTGGGACGAGAACTACAATAATTGGTTAGATTATCGGTAGGATATGGTTATGGGAAATGCGAGACTCCTGGCTTCGTCGAGGTAATCCCGATTTTGATTGCGTTTGACGCATCATTGAGCGGAATGATGAAGGCACTCATGAATCTTGATGCCGATGCAATCTAATAAATCGCCCTTGTCGTTTTTATAGTTTGGAAAATACTACGGCTATGTTTTTACGTTTCACCGGTATAGACGAATATCTCTAATTAAACGCCAAAATTAGATTTAATTAAAAAAAAAAAAAAAATGCTTTTTATTAAAAAGCTTTTCGAAACAGTGTCGATTATTTTCAAATCGTTAAAATTAATTTGTTGCATTGTTCTGTCAACGCTATCACATCGCTCGAAATGTAAGCGCACCCAGATTAATTCATTCGATTTACAATTACAGTTTACGCAAATATGTAAAACGCTATAAAAATTAAAAATTTCGCACCTGTTAAATGAAAGGTAGATATGGCGTTTCCTGCGACGACGACGGCTAGTGTACGTGATTTTATCGTGGTGTGCGTCGAGTCTCACATAAAGCGCGCCCGTAGATGTGCCGTGGAACACCAGCCGCCGAGAACTGAGGGAGAACGCGCCTCTCTACTACACCTCCGTTCACGGCAGGCGAGGGAGAGAATCGAGCGGAGGGAAGTCACGTACGCTAGCCGCCGTCGTCGCAACAAACGCGATACCTGCCCCTTGGCGTTTACGCGGCTTCTTCGTAACGTGCCCAATCTACCGCGATCAAATTTAAACTTGTTTCGTCATTAAATGGCAACGCTTATTAATGTCCGACTCCGCCGCGTTTAAATAAACGCTCGTCTCTCGCAATTTTTTTTTCATCGATTTTCGTTCGCGTATTCATCCATCTAACCAGTCTTTTCCCCATCCATTTATCTACATATATTTCATTCTTTTCCTCGTTCGTTCGTCGGCAAATTGAGAAGTTTCGCAATATTAATAGCCTGCGCGGACAAACTCGGATAACAAGATTGCCAAGCAAACCAGGCAGGTGGATTTCTGTGCTATTGAAGCCGTTAAAATTGAGTTGGAAGCAATTTTTTGTAGTTACAAGCTATTACATATTGATGTAACGCATGTTGAAGTGAGTTGGCGTAGAAAAAGTGGTATTGGGTGTTAAAAAAGCGCTTGTCGGTTCCTTTTTTCAACCGTGATATGAGAATACTATGATAATCGTAAAATCGACAAACGACGAAATTCAACATATTTCAATTAACAAAATGTACTTTAATGCCTTCCGTTTAATGTAACTTTTTAATAGTCTTGATGCGAGGAAAAACGACCAATACATCAATGTAAATTTAATTAAGCTCACCCTAAATGGAAAAGTTGCGTTACTTCAGAATCGGGGTCGTCACCGAAGAACAACAACTTACGAACGATTTAATGCCCCACTTCGTTAGTTCCACCAAATCCGGGATCGAATCGTGATTTGTGTTTAATTACCTCAATGAGGTGCAGATTGAAGAAAGAAGAAACATTTCCGCGAAAGTTCCGATAAAGGTTCTAACGATTAAATATCATTACGATTTAAGCACTTGCTTTTTACTTATTGTTTAAAGAATAATTAAATTCAAGCGCATCGTAACGTGTCGTTAATTTGCCATTTACAGTCACTCCATGTGAATAATTTTTCTACAAATGATTAATTTTCCGCTTTTGACTCTCTTTGTTCTGGAAATCGACACCGATTTACTAGCGTTTACGAGTTGTCGCCTGGCTGAACACAACGACCAGATATTTGTCGAAAAGAAAGAGAAGGCAAAGGCGCCTTCATTGTCGAATGCTGACTAGTCTTGGTTTTTATCACTAGCCCTGAGGGAGCGCGAGGCATCCGGGCCTGTAGAAAAGCAGGTTTACCATCGTTTCGTACGTTTGACGCATCCCAAAGGGAACATCGGTAAACTGACAGGCCATCTACTTCCATCTCCTACGTTCCCATGCGTAAGCATCGTACGTTCGAGTCGCACTTTTATGCATCGAGGTTGAAAATTCTTAAGAAAACATTCTTACGGAGCGTAATATATCTTTGAACAATCACGTATTACAGGCATATTTTAAAAAGGTAGAATGATGCGACTATTAACATCGGTTTCGTCAAAAGTTCCTCACGTTTCGCAAAAGAAAAAAAATGGAAAAAAAAAAGAAAAACGATACAATGTATATGAAATGACTTTGTATTCCAGAATCGTGCTTATCTCTAACGTGACAAGACCATATATTGAATTCAAAAGAAATCTTGAATATTAATAGCGTATCGATGAAAAGGGTTCACAGTAACGCCGCTGTTTATTTTTCAATTTTTTCTGTATCGTTATACAGACTGTAACGTCACGACATAATGGCTCCAATTCATTAAGACATTCCTTCGTTTGCGTATAATGAAATTGCAATTAGAGATATGCAAAACACCGCTTATATCAGCCGAGAAAGTGGACGGTACGAAGCAAAGATGCCATTTGAATTGTGAAATACTTGGAGGGATTCCAATATTAACTGCTGGAATTCTGCTGGAAATAATGGAAAGGAAATGGCCGCGGTGCTGACGGTAGAGAAAACGACTTTTCCGCGAGCAGGCAACCGGAGGCCACACATCGCAGTATCGATAAAATTCTATTTCGCGCAAATATATATGTATATATAATATATATATATATATATATATATATATATATATATATATATAAAAAGGGAACAAGAATTTCGCAACTTCTTCCCGAAGGTAAAGTAATTCCGGCCCTCGGGTAAACCACTTCTGACGAGTTTCGAGACGTGCGGGAAAATATTGTTCATTCAGATGCATATTGGATAAAATACACAGTTTAAGATTTACCTATAAACAAAGTACTTTACCAGCTTGTTTAACTACCATTTAAACAATATCTAGCGGGTCATATTTCTCATCTGTAACGCCAGGAATTGGATTGATCGCCGGTGAGATAAAACTTTCAGCGTGGCCGAGGCGCTGAGAAACTGCCGCGAGGAATCTTCAACAAAGAACAGAGTGCGAACAACGCGAAGCAGGATGCCGGATCTATTCCGTGGTAAAGAAGCGAAGCAGTTAAAGAGCACGATGAAGTAAGAAGTTGCCGCGGTAAAACCGCAAGCGCGCCGCGAAGCCGGCGCAACGGAGCGCAGGAGCAGTAATTCCTTTCTTCCAAAAAGAAAAGCGGTAAAAACAGCGATTAAGGCTTTTAGCTGGAATACCCCGGGCTCCACGTGCTTCTTCTCCGCGATGCGTGTGGAGGAGTAACGGGGGGGGAGGGCCCACCCTTCTGGACGTCGTTGGAAGAAACGGTTCATGGGTTTGGTCGCTAGTTTCCACCCTACTGAGCAGCTTTCCCCGGGACTCTGCGGTTTCTCTATGCTATAAATACCGACACCGAAGACCGGCTAGAGAGAAAACGGGAGCGGAAGGGAAGCGGGAGGAATGCCGGGCGAGAAGCAGAAAGGGGGAGGGGGGAGGAGAGATGCGCGGAGGAAGTAGCCGGACGTGCGAGGGTGGAGACGAGAAAGAAAGATGTTGGAAGGCGTTCGAGAAGAAGAGCGGGATCGAGCGCGCAATTCTTTTTCCATTCGAGTGCTTTTTGTGCGAAAAATGGAATTTTATGAGAAATGGCGTTCGATCCCGCCGGCTAATTACATCCGCCCGACTCGTCCGGCTCGTTTGAATTATTCGTAACGTGAGCGTATCGTAAACTAGATATGTAGGACATTTTATTCGCGCAGACATCTGCTCTCTTATTGATTTTGTTTTAAAATTTTTGCAAAGCGTTTATCAATAATTCCGTATCGGGGAATAAATATAATATGAACTGCAGATTATTGAGACTGTTATATTTCCATCTCGACTTTATCGCGTTACAGATAAGTGCGATCTCGCTTTTACAACACTATATATTCCCGCGCTCTCGTAAAGCAAAAGTGCACAGAGAGAAAATAGAAGCTGCATTATTTCGCAGCGAAACGATGAAGAACATTCCGTATTTCCGCGTAAGTTGCCAACCGGATGTAAAGACGCGGCGGGGCATTGTAATTGAACGGCGCTTAATTAAAAGTCGAACCCGTCGGCTCCGGATGCACGTCACGCACGGTGTACTTCATCGAGTAAATCGCGAGATATTTTTATTCGTAACAAACGGCAATGTGGCCTGCGAAATTTTCGTTCGTGGAGGATGGCTGGATACGCGTGGTAGAAGGAAAAATCGAATGACGAGACAAGAACGGAAAACGTCACTATCGCACGACAGGGAATACGGTCGTTTCGACGTCACGGATTGACAACGACAGAAATTTCCTCCGTTCTTGAAGATTACGCGAATGGATCGGCCAGATCGGCTCTCGCTCGATTCCCACCGGACTCCGATAGCGCGAGATCCTTTGCGGATATTTTATGGCATCTGAAGGAGAGTGACTTCAAATTACGCTTCATATGGAGTATACGATTTCATAGTAACTTTACTCGCAGATCTATACGAGAAGATATGACCGTTTCCGGCAGATAAAAATTTTTTTTTTATTTTTATTTTTTTGGTTATCCCGTTTCTCCCCCAACGCCACGCAACGCGCCGCGGCGAAAACTTTAATATTTAAGCGGCATTTAAATGTCAGCATTTAAATGTCACGTCACGGTCGATCGTCGCGTTAAAACGCGTATTGAGTCTCTCGCGTCGGATTAAAACGCGTCGGGGAGCGACAGCGATAAGAGTTTTACGGTGAATAAAGAGCCGTCATACGCCGGTATTACGCACACATATCGTCGCCGTTCGCACAACACTCACGAGAAAGAGAGGGAGAGGAGAGGGTGGCGCGCAAAAAATATATATTGCGGTGAGCCGCAGCAATTTCGTAATGTAGAAAATTAACGAGCCGATCGCGCGTACGCGCTGTCAAAAATCTAGCCCCGTCATGTAGCGACCCCGTTATTGATCATAGCTGAATATGAATGCACGATACTCGTCAGCTTGCGACGAACACGCGGACCTGTCGCTGGTGCATACATCCGGTTGTATTGCGATTATCATGCTCATATACGTCGCATACAACAAGCACGCAACGTCGCAAAGCGCCGCTACCGGTTGGGGCCCTATTGTGGTTCTCGGTACGACATGTTGATAACGAGCTGATCATTGTTATAACTCACGTATATGACACGTATATATATGGATTTCGAGTACGCGCACACATATATCGCATTCGGCCATCGTGTTTAGTTAAGACACAAGTTTGTCGGCATAGTTGGACCGGACGGGACGAAGCGACGTGTAATAACTAACTTTGTCCGCCGTCGAGTCGAACGTCTACATGGAATCGAGATTCATCCGAACGAATCGCGAGTTAATACTGCATTTTGTCCGGCGTAATTACAAAGGAAACGATTTCCTCTCATTACTCGCGCGGCAACAAACACTGTCGCGTCTCTTTTTATTTAAAACTTTTAATGGAAAGTTCCCGATAAGTACTTACTAGTTTTTCAATATCCGGCACTGAAAATTAATTGAGAGAGATTAACTAAGAGTTAAATAAAAAGGAGACAGTTATATAAAGAGATACGGTGTTTCGTCGAGCTATGATCAATTCATCGACCGACTTAGGCGAGTGCGTGGAATGCTCGTATAATATCGTGCGAATGCTTCGTATACATTGTCCGGGGTAAAACAGCAACTTTTCGCATTTCACGTCAATTCATTCAATCTCCCGTATAACGTCCAATACATGGGCTTTCTCATAATAAATGTCAGTTTCGTTGAGATGCACGCACCGGAGTGGCATTAATCGATTCCGTGTTCCGAACATTACGTAACGTCAATAGCTATTTTGAACAGTTTGGCACGGCGCGGGTAAAGGAGCTGGAGAAACTTCCGTATTTCTCGGAATATCGAAAGGCAGGAGCCGACGTGAATAATTAATCGCGAGTCGATATATGAAGCGAACCGCGTAAACTCGGCTGGCGGCGTAGAAGCTAGGCGTTTCGCGTACAGCGCCGTTTAGTAAATTAGAACACCGCTGATGGTTTCGCGACTGGCTGATGCCTGATAACGCGACGCGAGAACCCGAATTGCGTTAACGTCGTCGAAAAGTCGCATTGCGTATTTTCCGCGAAAAAGGGGGGAGAGGGGTCTTACCCTTTTAAAGGGTTTATTAAAATTCCATTTACGCCGCCCGCGAACCGAGATCAAAGCCGCAGCATTTCTCTCCCTCTTTTACGACGCGGAGTCAGATAATACCTCGCGTTCTCAGATATTATTAGTGCGGTGTAAGATATGTATTATAAAATATAAATACGCGCGGTGCTACGTAGAGAACGTTGAAGTCGGGGTATCATTGAAAGTACACACAGTCGCATTGGCGTTTTATCTTCGTGCAGGACGTATTAAAATTCCATTTACGGAAGTCGTCGTTTGTAACTTAGATCAAAGCTACAAAAATGCTCACCCACATGTTCGCGTGCAGATGCTTTCCGCCTTTCCCCTCCCACCCACGTTCAGAAATTGTTTAACGGGACATATAAAATATGAATTAGAACGTATAAGTGGAATTAAATGTATTAACGTCGTTTATAACGTTACGGTAAAGATTACGAGACGATATCATTATTAGGCGGGGAATACTTGGCACGTTTGCCGATAGTTGATCGATTAACGGCGGTATGTAGATTGAAAATTGAATCCTATGTACGAAATAAAGTCGCAATTTATATCAGAGAATGCTAAAATGTATTCAGTTTCGTGTTATATGAAAAAAAATATTTTAAAAAATCCGGAATGCGCGCCGCACACATGCAGTTAAATATACATGTATCGAAATACATACGCCGTATTAAATTATAAATGGAAACTCTATCTTCCAATTTATTACGAACAATTATTACAGTAATTATATTAGAGTTAATTAAAATACATATATTAAACAAACTTGCTGAGTTTTCTTGTTGCGCATATGTACACACATGTATATATATTTTTTCTTTGTTTTTTTTCATGATTTTTTTTGCGCGCGTAATTATGAAAATTATTATACAAAAGTGGACACGGCGTACGCGAGCGATCGATTTTGTCCGTCATCTCGGAAGGGCGTGAGAACGAAAGAATGCGCACGGAGAAGCCCTCCTCGAGGAGACGCGATGTAGCAAGTTGATCCACTTACCTTTTCGCTCTGCAATTATGCACCGTAATGGACATCTCTCTGGATGCTGCTCTCCCTGACGCAAACTCGTAACTGGAACGCCATGAAAACGCTCGCGGCCATCGTTGCTGCAAGAGAACAAATTAATTTATCGTTTTGCGATGCTATGGTTAATAGCGTTACGGAAATATAATGGTGTGTAAAGTAATAAGAAAAAAAAAAATAAAAAAAGAAAAAAAAACTCGAGTTTACGTCTGTCTTTCTGAATATTCACCTCGACTCCGAAATTAATCGCGCTTCCAACACTAACTTCTTTATTTTCACGTACTGATCGACATTCGGTTGTTCACGCGCTGTTTCCAACGGCCTTACAGATGCGTTATCGTAACTCGAGAAGCCGGTGTGTAAAAAAATTACTTCGAAACGGGTGCGTAACGGAGACGCGTCGAAGGAGGAAAAATTAGTGAGGAATGTTACGAGTGCGGGAGAAAAATTAAAGCGGAGGAATGACGCGATCGAGAGATGGCGAACGTTGGAGAAAAGAGGTTAAGGCTAGGAAAAGGATACGTAAGAAACGCGGAAAAAAAAATGCGAGATCACGCGCGGGAAGGAAAACGGCGACGGCGATGGCGGCGACGAGCGGAGGGAACGCGCGACGAAAGGAACGAGAGGACGAAAACAACGGCGAAAACGGCGGAAACGAATAGACACGGGATGAGGGTGGAATGAGAGACTCGACGCGCGAGAAGGAGAGAAAACGAACGGGCGCGCGAAGTAATGGGAATGCCGAGAACGAGGATCGGTAAAGGAAAGGGTGCGGGAAAAGGAGAGACAGAGAGAGAGAAAGAGAGAGAAAGTAGCGCGGGTAGACGGCGCGGCGCGTCGGATGCGAGAGCGGGTGGCCGGATAAGGAGAGAAAGAGAAAGGGATGAAAGGGCGAGAGCGAAGAGAGAGTGAGCGCGCGAGAACGGCCGACAGCGACGAGGATGGTTGCGCGTGCCGCATGCGCGCGGCATGGGTGTATCTTCGGTCTTCTTCCCCGCCCGCGCTAGCGCAGCCTCTATACGACTCCGCGCGCCTCCTCCCTTCACCGCGCCAGACTCAGTTACCGGGCCGATTCGCGAGCGAGTGGAGGTGCCGCGCTTTTTCGCTCCGCGACGTTCTCGCGACCGTTGTGGGTTTTTGAGACAGCGTCGTCGTCGTCGTCGTCGTCGTTTGCTGTTCTACCCGGAAAGGCCAGCGTGCTCGCGGTCGGGTCGTGCCAGCGCGCGCATAGCGTGCGTGCCGTGCGTTGCTCCGTTTCTCGAGAACGAGAGAGAGAGAGAGAGATAGAGGGAGTGAGAGACAGAGACAGAGAAAGAGAGAGACAGAGGTACGGACGAATAGATTCGGCGTGGGAAACGAGAAAGAGAGAGACAGAGCGAGGAGGGGTAGAGACGTGTGCGCGAGAAGTGCCCCAGTTTCCGTACGGTCACATGTGGACGTCGAGCGGCATAACGTAACGCCGCGGGGGAGGAACGCGAAGTTCGCACCGTGCAGTACACTCTCGGCGAGCCGGCACCGTTGCTCCGAGGACTCGTGCGCGAGCCGAAAACGCAAGTGAGATTTCGAGGTTTACCTCCACCGTTCGTGCGTGCGTCCGCATTCATGTGCGTGTGTGCGTGCGTGCGTGCGTACTTACGTGCGTACGTGCGCGCGGCCGGATGGTACATCGCGAAGAGTCGAGCACCGGGACATGGACGAACAACATGAAGTCGTCGCGCAACGTGATCGACGTGACCGTAGCCGAGAAGAAGCCGGCGACGCGCGACCATGACAGATGAGCGGCGCCGATCTCCGTAACGCCGCACCGCCGATTACCGCGCAACGGGCACGAGCCACTCCGAATTCGGGAATCGCGTCAAGCGTTGTTTTTCTCCGCGCGCACGGTCATGTCAACGTGACGGTGTAGGAAGGAGCCCCAGGGCGCGCGCGAGGTGGACTGTGTGACATTCGAGCGCGACCAAAGTGTTATTTTTTTTCGTTGGTGTAGATTAAGCTTCGGCGTTCACGCGAGTGGCTGGCGGTGGATTCGAAGAGGCGCCTAACTGTCATCGTTGGAGGACACGAGCAGAGACTGCACCGTGGACCAGGACGAATTCCGGCGCAGCAGCTCGCGATCGGAATCGGAACGGCGGCCTAGGATGCGGGAACGCGACATCGACCGAGTAAGCACTTTCCAAAGTTCTATAACCTCAATTCTGTGCAATAACAATCGCGAGATCGTTCGCTCGCGCGAGGCCCAGAGTCACGGATGCGAGCGATCCTCTCGTCAGCTTTCGGAGACGGCGTGCGGCACCACGCCTTTCCACTTGAAAAGTTGAGCATCGTTTGCGTTAATGTTTGCATTCGTCGAGAAACCAACGCGAGCGATTCCGAGCATCAAACTATGTATTGAGATATATATTTCTAGAGCCGTATTTAATTTCTCTCGACAATTACCGTTAATGCGACTGCCGTTCGATGAAGATGAACGAATTATACAATCGCGCGAGTTATTTTCTTATTTTCCCAGCCTTTTCCAGCCTTCTCGGCTTTTGAAGTTTATTTCGAAATTGTCGCATTGCGCTCGCGGGGCTTAGATTGACGCCCGTTCCGATGCCGCGGAATTTCGACGCCGTTGTTTAAACACCTCGTACATACATATGTATATCCGTTTGTTTGACGGTGTTTATTATTTCGCACCTACCACGCGAACAGACGAAATAAAACGCGAGCGCGAGCCCGCTCCGCCTCGTATGATTTTTTAATCCATTTCCATTAAATCATTTTTGTTATCAGCGCCCGATTAAACGTTCACGGGAATTGTAATTATTTCGGGCGCGCGCAACGAAAATATAATGTAAAATTTCGTCATTAATCCGGCGCTTCTCTTCAAACGGTGTCTTCGCCGCGGAACGTTTCCGAGTAAAACTCCTCGCTTGTTGTACGTACGGCGTGTCGCGTAACTTTTCTCAACGTTTAAGCCGCGCGACATGGCATCGATAAAATCGCGGGATGAAGTATCTCGACGTCGGCTGTCTTTGCGGCAGTGCGCGTCGCGCTGTCGTCTACGAGCGTCGCGTAAAGCCGGCGCGTATTAAGTTATGATGCCTCTGTCGCGTCCACGCGCTTTGTACTCGGATGTGTACACGGAGCCCCGGCATTCGCGCATACATACGCAGTCCCAAAATGATCTATTCGCAATCTCTAATAATATCGCGGCAAATATTTGTCGTCCCGTTCCCCGTCGTGCTTATCCCTCGCAGCGTTCTCTCGCACGCGCGCGGACTGCGCTTTCAAACCAATGCGGCCGCGTACGCTAGTATTTTACGCGTTTAAAAATATAAAAATGTAACATTCGGCTTCGCTCGCACTCGTCACACGACGCCCGGTCTTCACATAAATAGCGGAGGCTGCGTAATTTCTCCCCACCGTCCCGCGCTCGCTCGCGCTTTTCCTACCGGCGTATGCAAAACGGGCCGGAATTTGCACGTCGTTTGTTTATGCATGGAGACATCACGTTTTTGACGGGCTGTGATTTGATTTAGAATTTTTTTTACGAATATTTCCCAGGTTTCTCGCCCCCGCGTCCCTCCGCGAGATGCGCCCGCGACAGATTGTCGCGTCCACGTGCGTCCCTTTTCCTCCCCGCGTCACGCTTTCGACCTGAATTTTCACTTCAGCGATTACGGTTACAATGGCCTTTGTCGGTTCTTCGTTTCGGTCGTATCACTTTTCTATCCCTCTTTTTTTTTAAGGACGGGCCGGAACGGAGGTTGACGCGGCGCTTGCTCGATTACAAATGTGAAATCGATCTCTCATTGTCGGGGAATCGATGTCGCTAAATCGATCTTCGGCAGATAGGGCCGGGCGAACGAACGAGCGGACGATCGTATGAACGGCCCTCCTCGTTCCCGAGGAAGGACGAAGTCTCGTTAGTCACGGTGGTAATCAAGGTTTCGCTTCGATTTCTGTTCGAATTGCTTTTAGCGTTCTTCCGCAAAGGGACGGTTTTGGCAAAGCGCAAAACGTGTGCTGCTATCCCGGGGAACGTGTTTTATGCAAATCAACCTTCTCGCACGGCGTGAGCTTGAGTTCGGTAAGGCCTAAGATGTAAGAGATAAGTTTCGTGTGCCTCGTGATTAAAGAATTTGAAAGCTTATCGCAAGCACGAACGTTTAATCGCAAATCGAGAGATCGTGCCGCGATTACGAGCCCCCGGAGTCGCGAGGTCGTTAAGCGTATTTCTCGAGGACCGAGTCGCGAGTCCTCGTACGTACATATATAATAATATTGGCGAATTAATTTTCGTAGCTTATGTAGAAAAATGTTCGAGTGGTCGACCCAATTTTTTTTTTATCGATTAGAGGGATTATTAACAAAATTAAGGAACGGTGCCTTTGCGCATACATCAAAAATACAGAATGTTTAGAGATCGAAGGTGCATTAATTACGCTCATATGCGTTTCGTACGTAAACTGATATGATAGCCTCCTGATCAAAGTACCAGATTTATAATCAGTTTTCGATCAGCATGTTCCCTCTCGGCTCTCGCACACCAATAACAATCGGGAAGCTAGCAATCTCCAAAGCTCAAACAGACAATCACTTCTAAATACAGTTCGAGGGTGTTTTGATTCGAAACACTCCAACACGGAATTGCTTTGGTCGCGGGGCTATTTAACCAGTGAACGACTTCAAAGTCGCTTGAAATGTTTACTCACGAGCGTGAAAGAGAGACGGAAAAAGAGAGTAACGGGGGGAGAGAAAGGGTCGAAAAAGGGGAGAAAGAAAAAAGGGTAATGCAAAACGAACGTGAACCGTCAAATGTTTAAGAAACGTGGAATATCGGGCTAGTTTTAATTTTGATATAAATAATATTAATGTCATTTTCTTGATTTTTTCTTTTTTTTTTTTTTTTTTTTTTTTTTCTTTCTTATTATACTCGTTATATTTTGATTAACTTCTGCTACACACCTCAAAGTTAGTAGACAGAATATGAAACGGAAATTAAAATTGCAAAATATTCTTTATCATGTCTGTATCCTAAGAATCTCGTTTGCATCATTATTCGTTCATTAACTCGTTTGTAAATTATAAGTTTCTCCGCTGGATAATTGCATTCTTGAACGCTGTTTTATATACGGTTAGATTAAATTTCGCGATCGCTCGGTTGAATTTGATCCGTTCGCCCTCGCACGTTTGCTCTTCCGCCGGCGCCTCCGAACATAATGAAAAGAATTTAAATGAAGCGAAAGGAAGTCTTGTTGTTTCTGCATTTGCGTGCGAGCCGCGTAAGGTTCATTTAAAAGCGTGGAAGTCAGAAGTGGCACGATTGTCGCAGTTTCCGAAGCAGTACCTGCAGTACGCGAACTTGTCCGTATGGCGCGTTTCTATTCCCATAGATATCATATCGAACACAGAGGTATTGGAAAATAATGAAGTGGGTTCGCCCTCGCAGCTGTTGAGTCACCGCGTGGTTCGATAGCGGTCTGTCGATGACAACAAGGTAATTACTTTTCAAACAGTAGACGTGCAAATGAACGGCGGTTTAATCTGTCGATAATATCCTGGGCATCGTTACCATTTTTATTTCTCGTCTTTCTCTATCCCGCGTCCTCTCTCGTTCCGTCTCTCTCTCGTTGCGTTCCAACGGTGGCACGGCCACCAGCCGCACGCAAATTCTCCGCGCAGATTTAATCCGCTCACAAAGATTGCCGTATACGAACAAAACGAAATAGTTTTTTTCACTGTTGGCGGATTAAATCTACCTTCCTCCCCTCCTCCCATTTCCTCCCTTTTTGTTCCTTTTCGATCGTGGTTTTCGACATGCAACTATTTTCGGTTAAAATAAATCGCGAAAATAGTGTCTCTTGACCGGAGTTACATTTACGTGACTTTTACGGAATTAAGTGAATTTTAAATTAAAAAAAAAGGAAAAAAAAAAGAGTAATTGTGCTTATACTAAATTGTGCTAGAACGTGGTCATACGTTTTTTTTTTATTTTACTTTTTCCCTAAAACATTGACCGTTGAAAATCGCGCGCTGAAAATCGCGTTTTACTTATCGGCCGTTCGCAAGAGCCATTGTTTTATTCGAAGTTAATGGTCGTCGCTGTGCGAGCGCACTCTCTTATACTGTCATTTTTCTATTGCTACGTCGACAAACCGGCGATGTTATTGCGACAAAAACAATTTAAGGCCTGGCAGTGGCGTGCCTCTCGATAAATCATGACTTATTGAACGCGTAGCTCAGTTTTGAAGCTCACCCACGGGGTCGTGTCGCTTGTGCGCCGTGATACGTCATAAGTCACAGCTGGTAGCACGTTGCGACGACGTCACCCCTCCGGCGCGGGGGAGAGGGTGTGTTTCTTCCCGCTCGCCACCCCGCCGGTTTTCCGTGGACTCAGCCCCACCGTAGTTCGGCCTAGATGTAATAGCCCCATTAACCGGTTCTGTATCTTAGCAACCCGACCCCCGCCGCCCTCACGAGGTCGTTTATTGCGCGCTATGATTGATACTGTAAAATATGGCGTTCTCCATGAGCGGGATGCAGGCGTGTTGCTCTTTCGACTTATCGCCGGGGATACTCGGGGGCCCCGTGCGAACACGCGGATTTACAGATGTAAGGGTGCGGGCGAGAGCAGACGCCGAAACACGCCATTTATCCGCATACCCGGCGTCGGCCGGCGATATTTCTTTTGACCACCGTGATGTAAGAGAGACGATTAATATCGATACCGGTGACACGGAGTTCATACATCATACCCCGCAACTTGAAGGCTCGCCCGATCGGGAAGTAATCTAATTGCAAGACAAATCGGCATTTCGAGACAAATGGGAGATCACGATATGACCTCGTATATCGCGGCCTCTCGAAAAGTTTACGCTGCGCGCGGCGTAATTTGCGCGGCCTCGTAACGCACGTGGAGTTTTGATCGCCCGCCCGTTATTGCGGTGGGAAATGTCGTTTTTCATCCCGGCTGGTCTCGCCTCGTCCGATGCCCGAAAGGAACCGAGTGGCTTAATAACGATGTCAACCGTGACAGACAACCCCGCGCTGTTTCGTGCGATAACGCGCGTGCATAAGCTTCGTTCGTGTTTAGCGTGTATCGCCCGAATAAACGTACGTACGGCTGGCTCGGCCGCGACATGATAGATCGCGAATCGTGTGCTTTTTTTTTGTTACAGTGGCGTGCCATCGTACCTTTCCTCCTTCATTCATAAATCATGTGTCACGTGAACATTTACCTTGAACTCACTTTCGCCCGCGAACAATGATCTTCGTCTCTGTCATTAAAAGTCGCGTTGAGGGTGCCATCGGCCAGAGTTCACGGAAAACTCTTAAGGAACACAACGGAAGTTATCGTGACGGCTTAAACCGATCTTTTTGCGGCACGTGTACACGTACCACCTTGAAATCCCTGTAGTCGTCGATCAGTCCTAAATTCTCGCACATCGCGTGGTTATGGGACATTGCGGGTAAAAGGGCATAATGCTTTCTACGAATGCAGGCCGTTATGGCGATGCAATATGCGGGTAATCCAAATATATTGCGGTGCTGCCGTGTGCCCGGGGTCGATTCGCGATCGACGCTATTTTTCAAGCTTGACTTGCGTAATAATTGTTTCCTTGGAAGTTTTCTTTTTTTTTTTTTTTTGCAAATCAGTTTCAATTGTATTAAATTAAAGTGTATTTAAATATATAATGTATTTAATTAAATCTGCTTTTATTATTTTATTACGTTATTTTACGAACTGTTAAGGTATAATTTGTAATATTTTCTAAAGGGGAAACAGGAGCAGTTATTTATAAAACTGATCCTGTTTGCTGAAAGACTCAATTCTCGAATGCGAGCACCGCGAAAACCAAGTGCAATATGAATGAAGTAGATTACATGCAAATGAAGAATCGATGCAGATTGCGGGCGGTAACTAGAAATGCATTATTCTTTCTCTATCCGACAAATAAGCGTCATCATTCATACGTACGTAACGGAACTACATTGCTGCGCGTCATTGATAAATAAATACGGACCGCGTTTTCTTCATCGATATATTATACTATCGCTGGGTGGGTGATATTGCAGTGACGACTGATAGCCCGTGACACAATTGCGAACGCTCCTCACCTCGATATCGTAATCATTTTTCACGTTGTCGCGACAAGTGTGGCGCAGTTAACGATAACATTAGACGGCTCCCTGGAATATTACTCCCGTTTCTTTTGACGCCCGTTTATTTTATTGCGCCCATGACTTTTAATGCATCACCTTTGACCCCGATCGATCATCCTTTAACGCTGTATTACACAATACTTTTACGGCTCGATAACGACTCGTCGCAGGAAATACTTGTCCGATCTGTTCGCCGTTCAATTATGATACGCGTTAGCAGATACAACGGAGAATCGTTATAGAAACATCTGACGTTATTGTTCGTCCTTCGTAATATCCACCGGAAACGTCGGTGATTCGTTATTTTCGAAACCTCCATCTTTTGCTTTTGATGGGCAGGACGATAGGACGATGTGCGGGCATTGAAATATTTTTTTCTTTTTTTCTTTTTTTTTTTTTCTTTTTTTTTTCCTTCTTCGCAGATGTAATTCCCTGTACAAATGGGAGGTTGTTCCAGGCGAACTCTCGGGTCACGTCGACGACCTAACTGTTCTGACACCAACCCAACCTTTTATACGAAGGGTTACCGCGAAAGTTTGAGAAAGAGGAAACGCGAGGGAGAGAGAGAGAATCCATAAGCCATCCGCTCTTTCGTTCCTCCCGCCCTTCGTCGCAGCCATCCATAATGCCCTCTTCGTCTTTCACTCTCTTCGGACTAGCGTCCGCACGGAGTTGACTATCTCGAATCCTGTCTCCAGTTTCCCGGCTGAGAAGCTCGCACATCCGTAAACGTTTCATCTGATATCACATCTGCCGCTTAGATCTAAACAAATCTTTCTTTTCTGATGCGTGTGATATATTATGCCCGTACGTGTATGTAAATTGAAAACGCGTCCGTGTAAATTTGACGTTAACACTCTATCATCGCGTAATGCACCGCTCATGTCTCACGTTTCTCGCAATTAATTAATCATTCGTTATATGATATATTGAACACGCGGTATGTATTAGTTTATACTAATTAATTAAAAGTGCGAAAACCGTCAATCACTTGATATTATCCGTGGCTCTTAGTAATTATCAAATGACGATCATTATCTTCAGAATATTGGATTGAACTTTTGATAATTACTCTCTTTCTCTCTCTCTCTTTTTCGCTTTCATACATATTAACCAATAGCTTCTCCGATAACCAATATCTCATCTTTTTGGAAAACCTCAGGGCATGGCGTATAGTTCCCGTATTCATACTGTATTGCGTTATCAAAATTTTTTTTCTTTTTTTATTCCCCCCTCCTCACCCCTCCTTTTTTTTTATTAGGATTGACCGAATGTATTTACAGACGGAGTTCATTAATGCACTTTGTTTCTGATGGAAAAACACATAGAGTATCTGTGCTTTTTATCGATAGCGTATTCCGTGAAAATGGGATATTGAATCTAACGACGGGGTCAATGCTTTAATGAATATGCATCAACGTATGAAAAAATATTGTCCGAAAATATGCATTTCCATAATAAAAGATTATTTTTCTCAATGTTATTGCACACGCAGTTACTGCGTAAATATTCCATATTCAGCGGATTATTATTTCTATTTAAAAATAATAGCTTTCCAATATGTTATAGGAAAATCGATTCATATCTCTCCGGCAAATTTGCGCTGCTAGAATGACTGTTCCCCATATATCTTCATCCATATGATAAGGACTCCCAGAATATTTATTCGGCAATTTTTCCGCAATAACGTCGATAATATCTGTCGTCAGCACGCACGACGCATTAAATTATATGAATCCACGAGCTGTCGAGAGAGAGAAAGAGATAGAGAGAGAGGGAGCTCGTGATATTTTACTGTCACGCGATTATTAATTTCAGTTTCAGACGGCACGTAATTATTTTACTTGATTATGTTTCTTAGCAAGCTTTTTATCTCCATGGTTCATTTCCTACGTTAAGGACAATTTCGTTAGATTTGAGTAGAACGAGTTCACGCCCCTCTCATAAATCTTTGTCTTTCTTGAGCCTGAGAAGATCTGATTGGCGGCAATTTCCTCCGTGCTCCTTCCGCCGTTTCCTTTCCGTCAGCATTTGATCCTTCTTTCTCGGTTGTGTAAAACGGTCGTGCGAATTTAAAATATCACCGAAATATCTGCTACATACGTATACGCGTATAAACGTGATGTCGGTGGCACTCGAAACGCGATAATTTAATCGCAGTACGCCAAAATTAGTAGTAGCACCTACCGGAATCATCGTCGTAAATATTACGCACAAAATTCGGTTTATTCAACGATCCGCGAGGCGCAGAGCGTAGCTCTGTAATTACCACGCTGTCTTTCTTATCGCGGAAACTTTACGAAAACGCGGTACATGTCGTGCTCGTAATGAGCTCCCCGTAGCGGCTTAAGGCACTGCAACGGCTCGGCGAAGAAAGTTAGTTATTTACTCGCCAGTGCTCTGACAGCTCGTTTACGTACGCAACGCTATTTCATTTCCTAGACGTTTCCGGATAGGCACTTTCGCGGGCAAACACATTAAGGCGCGCCCGACTGCTGCTCCAGTTCTCCAGTAGCTCTTTCAGGATACTTGATTTTACGATCTCCGATCCACCTCCCTTCCGCGGATTTAACTTCGCTTGATTGAGCCACCTTTTGCAAACACGTTAACTTTCGGTTGACTTAATAATTTGCTTCGTAAATCCGCGTTTAAATCGTAACCGATTGTTCAAGCATATATTTATATTAAGGAGGATTTTGAACTAAAAGTAAAATTTTCTTGTTTTTAAAAATTACCATGTTCGGTAATACTTGTTTTAATTCCGGCTAATTGGTCATCGATAGGCACCGGTATGAAAGTACAGCGCGTAGAATTTTTTTGATTCGTTTATAGATGCAAATGTAATTATCGAAAAATCTATCACGACCCATTTTTGCGAGAAATAATTTCCCATCGAGATGCATGTCCGAAGTATTTCGCGTCACGTATAGTAATAAAAATTTGTTCCGCGGAAAAAATTTGTTCGGCGGCCAATCTACGTGATTTTTACGCCGGCGAGGGGGAGGAAATTTGAGACGTTCGGTTTCCGCCCAAGGAATAATTGTCCGAGATTCCGGTCACGAGTCACCGGAACTGAGAGCCGTTAAGCCGGAACTAATTGAACTGTTGTTAAGGGGAGACGGTCAGAGGTGAACGCAAGGGTGCTGTAACTTGGGTATTATAGAGATTCTCTGACAGCGTAGCGCGAAATCCCCGGTGATAGATCCCGCGACATGATGGCCGTGCGACGCCCGGAATCATTAATACAGTCGGTAAATTCTCGAAACAGTCAAACGCATGTTTTAACGTCGCTGCAAATCCGATAATCCGTGAATCCCGGGTGCACTTTTAAATTTTTATCGGACATAATGTACGCTCGATTCAGTATTTTTTTTTTTTTCATATTCGCGATATATATATAAATAATTTTTACCAGCATTATTTCTGAAATTATACGATCGTCGAAACACTCTGCTCATTTCCGCTAAAACTTCTCTCCGCTCTTATGTACTTACCGCGACCGAGTTGAAGATCTCGGCTATACATATTTACGAAAAAAGCCATTTAAAGTGTGTACATTGTGACGGGAAGTTCTTATTAACGAGACGGAAAAAAGCGGCGACGTTGACAGAACCCGTGACGGAGGTGAACTGCGACAGGATTTTTGTTCCGCAGCTGGAGAAAAACATTACGGTACGAAACTCTTGATGGCTTGGCCGTCAGCCATCTCGCGATCTCGATTCGTTGGCGCGAATGACGAAGTCTGCCGTACACATGTAGATGCAATATTGTCGTTAGACGTTACGTGACTTTTGAACGAGGTGCGGCTACAAGCCCGGTGTTGAGAAGGGTGTAAAAATGAAATGGGAACAAACGAGGGAACCGTTTCGGTCTGAACGAGCACTGGCTGTGAAGACAACCAGAGCCGTCGCAGGAAGGTAGAGGAAAAGATAGACGAAGAACACGCTCGAAAACAAAAGGCCCTGGCGACTCTCCGTTTCGTACTTTACGCGTGCTGCTCTCGCGTGTATCATTAATTCGCACCGAAATATAAATTCGAACGCGTTATTCGCATTCACTTCGCTTCGCGCAAAAATCCTTCCAAAATGCTTGAAAAAAATAAAAAAAATAAAAAATTGTCTAAGGTTCGATCTCGAACTCCATAACGAGAAACGACTGCGGGACTGTACGGAGCAATGATGTGAAAGAAGTGACAAATTGAAAAGCCGTTTCGCGACAAAGAACAGAATCTAGGACGAAAAGCGGCCCTGCGTGGTTCGCGCGAGCTGCGGCAAAACCCGTAATATCCGTCGAACATCCCACGGCTTTCGTTCCTGATCCCGATGGAATGGTCGTGGGAATGATCGCTAATTCGCATACAAACGCGCCGGGCTAACGTGAGCGGAAAACAATGACTCGTCGGCGTAAAAGCTGAAGTAACGTAAAAAAGACAAACTCACCATTATCGTCGAGTTTTTTTTTCCCTCGATGTGGCGGCGTGTAACACAATTCCTCGCGCTTGCACTGTGACAGCTGCACGTTCTTTTTCAAAACAATCGTTCCATCGCCTCTGATCCGACAATCGTCACACACTGCGGCACTTGCGCCGACGCAGCAGCGTTCTTAATCGAACAATCCGTGCGATGTTCGACTGCGGGCAGCGTATCTGCAAACAGAAAAAAAACGTCAATTGATTAGTTAAATATTAACTTGAAAAATTATTAATTTCCTATCGCCGAACGTCGCAAACTTTATCTATTAATCATTAAAGATACGCGAAATGTTTCGCTGCGAATGAAAATATAAATAGTCCACGGATTTATCGAACGGCTCTATATAGGTAATTGATATGAACTGCATCTTGTTTCTTAAAGAATTATCTTTTAATTTTATAACGCTGCTCTCCGTTCTCCCTTTCTCTCGATATTTTCTAATATTCCGCTTTTTACACAAACCATGTTAGAAAACTATACATTATTCGATGTACGTAGAGAACTAAAGAGAGAAATACTGCTCAGCTTATACACGCGATGCAGTTTTCCGTCTGTTTACTCTAGCGGTGCTATACATCATCATAACGTGCAATTAACTTGCATTACACGGCCCGTTGTTTCAGAGGCGGGCGCGCAGTCGTGTTTCGAAAAAGAACACGTTAATTTTCTTCGCTGAATTCACGTAGACTCTTAATTATTCCATAATTATTCGTTTACAAGCGCAATGACATTTCAATCAAGTTACGATTGGCAAAGGGTTATTCGGACGTTGCATTTGTAACGCGCAAAGTAAATTCTAATCGCCCGATATTCCGGGGCTCGTCAACGGGGCGTTCTCGATCGTGCTGTTTTATCGCCGAGAGCGCAGTCCAGAAATATGGATACTACGTCGCCGTAACCCCAGATGTAACCGAAGAGCTCAAGCTCTGGGGCAAGTCGTCTCATCAAAGAAGACGGAGAACGGCGGGGGATCATAGTCGTCGTCCTCGCTATTCTCGTTCTATCTCACGAAGTGGAGTACGTGCAACTACTTTCTTCGCGCTTCCCTTCCCTTTTCCCGGTCCGGCTCGCCTATCCTCTTTCGCCGGCTTCGCCGCCCTGCTCCCGTTTTCCTCATTCCGCCCTGGACGCGCTCTACGACCACCAGAGGCGCGGCAGTTTTGCCGATTTAAGGTTGTCGAAGTTATAAAGCTTCTCAAGCGTTCCCTCGGGTTCGCAAGTTTTCTTGAAAGTCCTCCGTTCCTCCGGCTACCCATCTCTTTCGCCTCCCCGCGCTCCCCAGCTCGCAGCCTTTTTCCTCCACGATTACCTGTAACGTGTCAAAGGAGTAATTTTCCTGTTTCGCGTCCCAAGTTTCTCCCGGTTACTTACTCGTGAGGGGAGATAATGCTCGCTACAACTCCGCCGCGGGAGAGAATTTCGAGTTGTACATACCAGCGGACTGATATCAAAATGACAAAAAAAAAATGTTCGGACTCGCAAACCTACCGCCGCTTTCGCTATATATATATGTATATATATATATAGCTGGTTCAAGGGAAAGTTTTATATAGCAACTTGTATCTCTTCTATTAATAAAGTCGCATATCTATATTTGTGGCCTTGTAAATTCTTTTTTTACACCCTCCTGCGATGAAAATCCGACAATACTGCGCTCAGAATCTCGAGTAACCCTATGCGACGCGTACGACAATTGAAAGTAAGAAACACCATAACGGTGAAGTGGTGTAAATCGCGGTTTTGTCTGGGTGTTGGAAAATACCTGCACGCCCCTCTTGTCTGCTGTCTGCGCGACGAAGAGTCGCGTCGGGGGTCGCGTCGTCGGCCAAGTCACCCCTAGGCGACTCACGCCCTTCGCGCTCTCTATACAGCTTTTCCCCTCTGTTCTTCCGCCGCCCCCTCAGAAAAAAAACTCAGGCTAGCATTCAGTAAAGAGACAGCCTATCCGAGTATATGGACAATGGGACCAGACGCCCAACCTATAACGCCCCCTTCTCCCTTAAACCCTTTTTTTACCCAGGGACGCGTGTCTGCGTACTTGCGTGTTCGTATGCCCGGATCCGCGTGTGCGTACGTCGTCGTCGGCGACCTGCACTTCGACGTACATATCTCATCCGCGTTCTCGACGATGACGATATCTCGCTGCTTTTTCCGTGTTGTGCTTACCGTGTATCCGGTATTTATATCTTTTCCGGTACAACGGCGTGGAAAACAATTATCCACCCCACCAGGTACATAGTTGCAGCCTCGGTCGACTTTCCACGCCGCGCTCATAAATTCGAATTAGAGAAGCGACGTGAGTTCTCGCACGATCATGCAGGCACGCGTAATGTAATTACGTGTTTTTATTTTGTTTTTCTTTTTTTTTTCGCAGGTAGATAAAATCCAATCTCGTCGATAAATCCATAATGTTATCCGACGCAAAAACTTCGCGTAAACACGTCTCGAAAGTCTCTTTGAATATAAATGAATGGCCGTTAGAAAGGCGAGAAGTTTTTATTTTAGATTAACGGATAAATGCGAGGAGCTGATATTTTGTAAATGTCGCCGCGACTGAAAACTACCGTGTTTCGTCGCGAAACGAATGTAGCGTGCGCGAACATTTTCATTCTACCTGCACGCGTACGTTCCGGCAAATGCGAACTTTACCCGGGCCGGTGGGGTGCATTAAAAAAATTGTTGAATACAGAGTAAACGCGGAGCAATTGTGGCAAATAACTTATAATTACCTGAATGCATTTATGAGCTTAGCATTTCACATTTACGATTTTACGTTACTCGCGATACGACTCGACATGATTATAATATGACAGCACGACGCAGGATAGTACGTAAAAATATTCTCTAACGTCGTTATTTGCTTTTTCGCATTTATCTCTGGTAATTTTCCGATATTCTTCTATTCCCGTTTCTTTTCTACATACACATATGCGCGCGGAGAGACGTAATGCCCGACAATGTCCGCTACGGTAGCATTATGCGTAGAGCGAGCGCGAGCGGTAAGTTTCTTTTGGCACCTTCAAAGAGGTTGCGCGAGATAAATACAAACGGCTGTATGTATAGGCGTGCAACATTGGGTGATAAATATGGGCAAGGTACCCCTCCCTCTATCTCTATCTTTCTCTCTCTCTTTCTCTTTCTCTCTTTTTAGCTCCGAGTTTTTCACGGCTCTGAGATTCGCGCCGTACGCCCGCGCGCCAGCGAAATGCATACGAAACGTCAAATGCACTCGGCGCAGTCCATCAAAATGCAAATGTCTTTTATCCACGGTGGTAATATATGCGTCCGTCGAGAATCAGTATTCAGGTTGAGCGTGGGCCGATCCACCCCTGCGGTATCACAGCACGAGTGTGTGCACGATCGCGGATACTAGGGAGTTACAACAGGGGCGAGGCGGCCCTCGAAAGAGACGGTGGCGTTCGTGGTAGGTACCTCTCCTGGCCAAATCTTTATTTTACGACCGATTCGGATAGATCAATGGCTGCCTCGAAGACGGCCCTTGCATCACGATTTTCAGGGCGGCGCGGCGGCATCGATCTTAATTGATATCAGTCTCCAGTGTCTCGGGTGCGTCGACGTGAATACGCGCGTTTTATGCCGCTCGTAAAGAAGATAAGCGGGATCCAATCTTATTTAAGTATCTCGGGCTCCTGCCGATTTGTAGATTTCAGGAAAATGACTCGCAATTATAGGACTGTTTTCGTAAATGAGCGCTCCGGGATTCGTAATTCCGTTTGTGTCAGAGACGTTCCTAACCACGAGAAACACGATTGATGAAACTGTAAAATGCGAACTGGGGCGTAAAAATTAAATCCACAGGAAATGATCCTTCCATGCAATTATTAATAATAATAATCAAGTAATAGTATCGCATTTTATTTATTAGGATGCTTGAAAAATATTTCCGATTGTAAATCTTTTAAGGTAATCAAAATTATGCAAACTCTTTTTAAAAACTTTAACGTTCTTGCGAATTTGAGAGCTTTACTTTCTTCCCCGTCATCTTGAAGAAAGGAGAAGGATCCAGTTGATTCTTTGCTAACACTAACTCAAACTAGACGGCGAAAAAGAAAATAAAAAAAAAAGAGCGATTTTTATCGCGTTAAATCGATATCAGATACTCGATGATAAACTTATGAAACTTATTAAAGGTATAAATTGGGTACAAAGACAGTCGCGATCGTTGGAAGAATTATATACATATTTTTTTATACACATTAGTTGGAGGTAAAAGGCATTTGTATGCAAAAGACATTTCTTCTGTAGTACTGTTTGTTATTAAATCCGTCGCAACGATTGTCTAAAGAGCTTTTCCGTTGAAGGGTTCGCGACAAAAACGCGCCGTTTCTTTTATTACGAGTGCTTAAATAGAATAAGATGTTATAGTCCCTTTCACTTGCGCATCGTACCGTTAAACTACGAACTGAGACTTTCTCGGAAAAACGAATTTTAAGATAATGTCTTAACGGCAGAGCGAATCGGTGCACGTAATATTACGTTGTTCTTTGCGCGAACGACGGCAAGCCTGTAATATCATTGCGCGAGTCTTTCATTACCGACGTCTACGTTTTTTTTCTTCTTTTTTTTTTGCAATTTATAGAAATGACATTAATTTTTAACGCTTAATTGATTTCGTTCTCTCTCGTTTAAACGCACTGCAATATTTATACATACCGTATATACAAATTTAATAATAGAAAATATTAACTGCTGCAAATTAATTTCCTTTTTTTTTTAATTACATAATTAATTTTATAATTGTTTTCGAAAGTTTTAGTTTTATATATGCGTATTCAGAGATTAAATGTATTTTCATAATGCGAATCAGTAAATACGCGCCGATCTTTTTTTAATTTTCGCGAGGATTAAAATTTGCACGGTTAGCATTTACAAACTGTCGATACCCTTCGAAAGGAATAGATTTAATTACGTTTAATTAATTGAACCGGCTCGTCGAATATATCCATCACGATGATGAGATTGCAACGTAGCGATATCGTTTGGATTACGTAACGGGGTTGATGCGGAATCAATCGTCTGGCGGTGGTGATTAAAAATAAAAGGAACGACGCCGGAGATGTTCCCGCACGACCGATGCTGTTGAAAGTTCGAAATACCCGATTTGCTTCGGTTGAACGATCCGAAACGATCACACCCTTTAACTGATTACCGATAAAAAAAAAAAAAAAGAAAAAAAGGTTTAAATGAGTTTCTACACGCTACTTCTTTTTAACCCTTTGGTTTTTAGTTCTCTAAAATATTTTGCGCATTTTCTCTCTGTCTCTCTTTTCAATTTTCCTCTTTTCTATATTTTAATTACAAAATATCCGTCGATCAATTTTAAATTACGGAAACTGAGAAACTGTTTGCCTGCACGCGTACATACATATATTTTTCTCGTGTTGCGGTTACATATTTGTATGAATCTCATAGCAAACGGTTACCAATTCACGTTATCGATATCGGTAAAATTTATTTGCTAAACATATCCATTGAGAGGTGCATCGTGACGACGAAGCGTCATTCCCGTTGTAGAGTGGTGAAATTTTATCAATTGACTGCCGTTTATGTTGTCATTAACTGTTAACAATCGCGCGCGCATTAGGTTTCAATAATAGTAAAATGAGATATATTTTGAATCATTCACCGACAGCGCGCTTTAGTACGTAAAATTATATATAAATAAAAATCCGAATATAAGAAAGCAATTTTGCATTTAAGATGTTTTAAGTGTTTGATAAAATGTCTGCATTTTTCGCGATTATTGCGAGAAAATACGTGACCGCGCGGATATCATTCGGAATAAAATTAAAGGCTGCGAGTGATCGTTTCGTGCTTTACGTCGCAAGTATTTCGCGCTTTCGCAAAATCGCTGGAAGCTTTACTCGGAGCGATACGGAAGAGTGGGTAGTACTCGGTTGCGATGATTATATCGTAGCTGTGTTATAAAAAAAATTTCCATGCGTAAGCGGCATCGCGAGGAAAGTCTGCATAATAATAAGTAGCCGTAAGGCGCGGGAGCACGGCGAGTGTAGAGAAATTAAGAATGGAAAATGCTGGTTAAACTGAGGTGGTAGCTATACTTCAAATATCTGGAGCTGCGAATGATAGAAGGAAATGAAGGCGGCGAGAAAAAAAGGAACGCGAGCAAAGTAAAGACACGGAAGTAAAGCAAACATCTCCGTTTCCTAGGAAATTCACATTACGAGAACAGGAGCTCGCCGGCTCTGCCATGACGCGGTCTTTCTTTTCTCTCTTTTTTTTTTTTTTTCTTTTTTATTCCCCCCTCGTTAAAGAATTTTTCATCGCTCCTTATATAAGGTCGAGCGATTACGAGCGGAGTATTGCCTGAATAAGAGAATTATTGTATCGGATTAATCGGCGGTTATAATGCAACGATAGTGTAATATTGAGAGATTACCGCGAATCGTAAGTTTCTTTCGATATTCCGCGTAACGAGGATTTTAGTTAAAAAAAATGTCTCTCTTAACCAGCGGCGCGCTGCCGCGTTATTACGTGGTATCAGAAATTACGATATCGCGAGCAGATTGCGGTAGACTTTGGAGTAGGGGGGTTCGTAAGAGGACGCGGAGAATCGAAAATGGCACGTGAACTGGCCGTAACATTCTTCCGCGATATAATTGGCAATAATAGAGCCCCGCGTATCGAACGCCAGATTTACCTTTATGCATCCGCGGTTACTATGGAGTCATTTATAGTGGCCCTCCCCTGATGTGCGATGCCATTACTATTCGCGCGTAATAATGGGTAGGGCAATTCGTGATTTCGAATCATTGGATTGACGGAGCACGCAATTGCGTCGGCATGAATTTTCAGTTTATTTCGGTTCTGTTCCTCGCCGCGTTACCGATTTATTGAAAATAATCGCTACGTTTATAATTAGTGCGACTAATATATTTTTATATTTTTCCACAAAGATAAAAAAGGAGCGATGTAGTAAGAAATATATTACTAGTTCTGTATCGTTTGAAAAGTACATTATATTGTACTTCGTATATCGAATATTATGTGCTCAGGCTAAAAAGGTGCATAAAGTTTATTTATTGCTTTCGCGATAGCCCGATTCGGAGACGAATATCAATTAACCCCCTCGCGGGAACGCCCTCCGGTTTGGAAAATTTATGTGATTCTCGAAATGTCTGACTCCCTCGGACCTCGGGCTGTCGGTACGTGAGATACACCGCAAAGGGCTGCGTGGCCCTCGATGCCCGTGCTTTCGTTATTAACCCGCTGATGTCGAGTGGCGGTCGGCCCTGTATCGATCGGACGGGTAAGAATGGCACTCTGTCGGCCGGATACTTATCGTTGTCTCGTCCTATTCCGCTTTGCATAGAAAGACGAGCTTGTCCGCGCGGCGCGAATAATCGCGAGCCTTAAACGAGTCCCGTATGCTGCGCACAATTCGACGTGTTTTAAGATAAAGGGCCTCGGGGGAGAGGGAAGGGCGAGATAAATGAGAGCCGGTGAAAAATCGTTTGCGAGCCGGTCTTCCGACGTCCTTATTTGCCGTATCCGTAACGAGACTGATCGGCGACAACTGATAGTCACACCTCACGAAAGGGGTTTTAATGTCAGGCTGACTCAGCCGGTGCACATTTGTCCGGAAAGCAATAAAGCTGAGTGTAAACAGAAGTCCTTGCCGGTCAACCTCCGTGTCGAGAGTAGATAGGGTTACACGTTTCTTCCGCTTTTGTTTTACCCTACGCCGCCACGCACGCCACGCGTATGTTTATTCAGACATGAGAATATTCCTTTCGAGTAAGATTGAAACATAAAAATATCATCTAGAAACTTGTCGCTTCTCGAAGTGTTAATTGAAACATCGTGAACACCTGCTCGCGGCTTTTTCTTTATGTTTACTAAAGGATAAATGCCCGGGTATCAGTTGCATCGAGGGCTGTTGCGCGTAAAGCTTTTCTGAGCGGGCTCACGCATTGTTTTGCGACGTTAATGCGCGTACTGAGTACACGTCGAAACTTCGGTACGCTTTTAGCGGCGGTTCGTGGACGAAGAAAAACGCGGAACATGCGAGACACATAAATATAGCCTACTTGTTCAGGAACGGTGGAAGCTTATCGTTATTCCGCACACGTTGGCCGTTCGTCGCAGCCCACAGGCACTAACTATTTACGTTGCGAGTCGTCCAAGAACCTCCCGGTAGATAAACAGCGAGGGGGAAACGGCCACCGCCATCGCCACCCCACGTAGCTCACCTCTCGATGGCTGTAAGCATTTAATTTGCATAGAAACGCGACTAACTTTGGCTATTAAACGTTCCCCGCCTCGAGGCTCACGCCAGGTTTCAATTACCAGAATGGCAAATCTTGAAAACTCCCCCTTCATCTTCTCCCTCTTAAGGCTGTCGATTAAATACTCATTGGCGATCTATTTCGCTTCGGAGGGAGCGATTTTTTATTTAACCGTGATTACGAACGAACATTAAACATAAACGACCTTTATAAATTCCACCGGATGTAAAATAGAAAGTCGCGAAGGACAATGATTATTTAATTTTTGCCGCCCGGAACGATCATGAATCGTTAAAGGCAGATTTTCTCTCGCGCCGGGGGATTCTCAGCTTCTTTCGGTCCGCGATATCGCTCTCCCGCGATTTACATTTAACATGCTCCAGCTGCCGAAGTAAGAACCGTTTGACAGTGAATCGCGAAACTAAGCCACTTCGTTAGGATAATTTGAGCGCGCAATCGCATGAAGCGGGGATACGTTCGTAATATCTCTTACGCGTGCACTCTTTCGTAACGCGAACGAATGTTTGACCGCGGCAGCGGCGGAAACGTTTTCGTACCCGGTTGCCTTCGCCGCGAACCACCGCGATGGCTCTTTTCACGAACCACTTTCTATCATCTCTTATCGCTTAGCGCATCTGTGGCCTCATTTGCAGCCATGAACGGAGTGGCCAGCTATTTCTTTCTCTATCTTTCGGCGTGTTTATTCGCTTCCCCGACGGTGTCTCGCTTGCCTCTCGCGATCTTAGTCGCGGAAACGTTACTTTTTCTCTCTCTCGGCCTGAAAGTCCGCCCGCTACCACCAGTAATAGAAAAATGTTTTAGTTACGCGCCACGAGTACAGCTTATGAATATATTTATTCTACACGCTTATCGCACGAATTCTCCGCCCTTCGCGAAACCTCGGTTATAGATATAAGCGGTACATTTTATTCAGAATTCGATGCAATTTCTTGCGCGGCTTAGTCTCGGATTAAATCGCCTATTTGCTGGCACGCTGCGCTTCTATTCAAATGCTGAAGCGTTCTCATAAATTACGTGAGGTACGCTTTGGAGACGGGACCGGTTACGTTGCCGCGTAAGAAAAAAGCTCGATTTGCATGTGCAATTTCCTGCGGGGCAACGAACGCACGTGGGCGACCTCCGACTACCGGCTCCGCGCTTTCAGAGAATGGAACGTATTTCTAATGTAATCGGCGTGCCGTTTTACGTTACGCGAAGCGCAATTGCTGTCTAGCATTTCCATGCTTCTGTGAATACCGACGTCAGGGTAAAGCGCGTTCATTACCGTTATTAGGGGAAACGACAGCGTTATTAATTCCGGCGGAATAATCGGTAATGTCCAGTCAACCGACTAATGAAAGTCGCTGAAATTTAACTGTAATGCGGATCTTTTACTGGAGGATATTTTCCACAACAAAGCATAATTATTTGTAATTATTATAATTAATAAAGACATAACGTATAAAAATATATATATCGATAGGAATTTGATGATTAATATGAAAAAAATAGGAAGATTACGGTTTTAATTCTTTTTTTCTTTTTATCGAATTAAAGAGTTAATTTTAAATCGGGTAAATATATCTTTCTTTCTTCTATTTTTTTTTTTTTTTTTTTTTTTTTTAGTGTGAAAAATATCTCTCGCTAACTTATTGTTCGCTGTTACGATTACAGCTTTTGCGGTAATAAAGCGCGAGCGTGTATCTGCTCGCCGGAAGCAATGCTGAGAACATTCGCATTTGAGATGCAAATCTCCGGCTGTCGATATCCACAGTATTTCGAATAATCCGACTTTAAATTGGAACTGTCAGCGCCGTACACGTAAATTCGTCGCGTTGTTTTAATTAATTAAAACGACTCTTTCCAAGTGCTTTCTATGCGTACGGCTTTGCATAATGACGAATTGGCGCCCGTTGAAATCGTCGTTCAGTTAACGCACGATCGATCCGTTTCCCTCGCGTGTGCCGCCGCGAATGTATTGTCGACGGCGGGTAGCATCCCGACACAGTGGAAATTCATAAAATCCCAACAATTAATTTTATCCACGTGCGAAGCGCGAGGATGATTTCTTCCTGTTGTCTACGCCCGACGTTCGTCGCGCCAGCGGCTTTCGCGCTGGTAGATAACGCTGATTCAATCGGTTCTCCCGATCTCCCCCTGCAGCAACAGAAGCAAAACGTTGCGCGTTAAATCATACAAAGCTCCTCATATCCCGCCTGATATTTCTTCCTTCGGCAAGCTCGCGCGCCGCGAGTATTCCACGAGACAAAAAAAGAGAGCGCGCGCACGCCGTGAGATAGGTGGGAAATATTCGCGGGGGCTCGCGATAATTTCTGCCGCCCCTCGTGGAGCAAGCGCGCGTCGGAAAATGGCTTTACATATATCAAACCCTGGAATTCGACGAGGGTGGATCGCGCTCGATGGCGACGTAGGTTTGCGAAACGTCACCGAACTTTTTTGTTGACGCCGCGCTCTGTGTTCTTCTTCGTGAACTTTGTCGATTAGGCGAAAGCGAAAGTTCTCGGTCTGCTCGCAAACGACGCACGTGCGTCCGTCCCAAATGAGCGTCGCCGTACACTTGGACCGCACTTTACGGCTCCCACATTTGCCGCACGTTTCACGATGTACTTTTGCGAAACACGAGGGGTTTCGTTTTAAACATTCATGCGCCGTGTAGAGATTTTGTCCCTCCCCCCCCGCGCCGAGCTTAATGTTCCACGTTACTCTAAACGCTATCCCGTTCTTTAAGCGCTCCGGTCTTTTTCTGGTCGCCGTATTCGGGTGGAGCGGTAAGCGAATTGCGAGCTTCTTCTAAATTTGATATTTGCTCGCTACGAGAGAACGTGCACGCGGCGCGCGATGCAAATAAGATCCGAATTTTTGTCCTCCCTGCGGCTCTTTCTTTCTTTTAACTGATACGCAAAAAGTGTCTTGTGAATTTCCTCGCGTTTTTAAATCGCGTGCCGTTCTAGATAAAATCAATAGCGCCTGTCGCCTGGCGGTCCGAATAACGCATTAACGTAATGTCGGATACGCGCGTTGATCAAATTGATATGTAACTAATTTGATTGGCGCCGGGTTATCAAATAGAATATGTGTATTATAAATAAAAGTAGCAAATATCGTGTGTTAATTGCGATCGGTGTAATAACAATCGCTCAGAAGTACTGCAAATCGAGGGAAAAATTGTATCGCGATATCTACCCGTTACATATTGATTCGCGTGTTTGACTTTGATCCTCTATCGTTCAGATGAGAGCTGCGCATGTAACTTCGACTCTTTTGTCAACACGTTATATTTTCGAGACAACATGATCCTCCTTACAAAATATCTCGGGAATGTTTGCAAACGCGCCAAACCGGCTCTTCTTCCCCTTTGCTGGCTCGTGACTTACAGAATATACTCGTTTTGTATTTGCGATTTTTTTTTTTTTTTTTTCTATCTCCGCGCAGCCGGCATCGCGATCGTATCACGTGTGTCGCGCGAGACGACGAGGCGTCCGATCGAGCGAATTTGAATGCACACGATCCGATAGGAAAGGCGCATCGACCCGATACATCGACACGTAGCGCACGTTAAAGCGAACGAGAATCCAAGTTTCAAAGGTACTATTATTTTGCCGAATAGTATGACGCTGGTAATATTGCCGAACCGGTGGTTTTGCGCGCTGGCTTGGTCGCTTCCTCTTTTCCGAATCGCCGTGCTCGCCGCATCTAGGCTTTTTTTTTTTTATATCGCTTTCGTTCCCCGCTCGTAACTGCGATCAACCGTACATCGCCCATGGCTATAAAAGTAACTGCTTCGTAGTTGTAAGCGGCAACCGGGGTGCTTGTACGCTACTTGTAATTCGAATCCGTCGTCGATAGGGGAGAAGACGAGTGTTGTGTTAAATACCTTTCGGGATAAATTAAACTGCCGAAAGTGTTCGCAAGAAGCGAATGCGTGTAAAACTTGTTCGGGATTTTAGCTGACGATCGTTCGCGAGAAATTAACTTTGAAGAAATAAAATAAATAAATAAAAAATATATTTATTAATCAACAATTAATCTTCTTAATGTATCGCGTTCAATAAATTTGGTGTTTTAGCGGCACAAAAAAAGTGTACGGTTGAAGATGTGAAACAAATCACTTACGGTACGGTAATCATATCTCATTAGAATTTGAAGCGAAATTCCCGCAAGCGCATAGCTCGATCTTCGTTTTCTTACGAAGGAGTCACGTCGAATGGGAAACGAAAGGGGGACATTGCGAAACGGAATTGAGCCCGGCAACGACAAATATTTGAATTAATTTGTACGACAATTCCGAGCGCAGCCGACCCTCGCGCAACCTTACGCACCCATCAACCCCGTTCATTCAGTCACGTTGGAAGTTTATGATAGAGTTTGCCCGCCAGGCATATAGAATTGATTCGCGAAAGTAGATAACACTTTTTCACCGAACGTCTACTGATACAGACAATTTCTGCAACAGTATGTTTATAATCCCGCGCAGTCTCGCAATACGAGCTCGTAAAATATTGATCGTCCCGACAAAAACGAGATATAAACTTTAACTGTTATTTAGCCGTAAAAAGAAAGGAAAAAAAAAGGGATTTATAGGGGACATGTGGAGCGCGCGAGTTATTTTACTTACGTTGGTAAAGTAAAATAACTGCAAATTAGAGTGGCGAGCCCGCGAAATCAGAGCGAATGCATATATAATATAAACATCGCTCCGACAGAAATGCCTTAATTAATTTACAGCTTCTCCATACGCGTTCTGAAAATAACCACGAGCGCCACAACATGCGACATTCTTATGCAAACATTGCGAACGCCGGCGCACCGGGGCGTTATTGCACGCCAAATATTTCCCGAGTTGTGAAAATATTCGACCGAATGCGCACGTCGTTTGCAAAAAAAAAAAAAAAAAAAAAAAAGAATAATAAAAAAAAAATAAAAGAACATTCACGCGCACACGTTTACATCCCCGAAACCGGCGTAAAATTGCGCAAAGCAACGGCTCACTTGAATCAAACTGTTACTGGCGGGCGAGTGCGAGTCGCGCGTCGCCTACAGTTTCGACAACTGTATTGACGCGCGATGTGCCTTTAGGAAAAGCATTTTGTCGCTCAAACAAACCCGGCATGCATTCTATGGAGGAAAAATGCGATGGTAAAAGTCGCGCCCGTTTAACTCGTTCAACCTGTGCTTGTGCCTCTCGTGGCGCAGACTCGCGAAAAATCCGGCAACTTTCAGCCACGCCGACGAAAAGAGAGGAGCGCAAAATGCAAGATAATAACGCTGAGCACGATCGCCTCGTTCTCGCGCGGATTTTCATCTCGTGCGTTTCACCCCGCGAGAAAGAAAGGCGAGCCCGTTCGCGTGGCTGTCGCATCTTCTTATTGAAATGGAGATGTCAGATTTCCTCTTCCTTATTAAAAGATAATACTACGAGGGCTTTATTCGCGCGAACATGAATTACAGCGTTTCTTTTGTAAAATTCGCGCGCAAAGAATTTGTTAATTAATACGAACGCAGAACACGAGATAACCCCCAGACGCACCGAGCGAATTACGCGAAGAGAAAAATATCGTCCTTGCACGAAGGCGGACACGTAATTTACGCGGATACCTGACAAGGAACTTTATCGGTGTTTAAGGCACACAAAACGCTCGAGATACCGCGCGGGTAATTTCAACGACAAAATGCATCGTTTTATTTCCGGTATTATCACCGCTGTCCACAATGTATTTTCAATTTTTCTCTATATTTATCGTAACACGTTTTCGAATATAGACCACGATGGATTAACCATGTTTACAGGCGAGAAATAAATAACGAGGTAAAAACAATGAAACAAAAGAGAAATTTAAACGAAAGTTGAAAGGAATCTAGGGCACGTTTAATAATCTTTTTCAGCGGTAAAGCGGGATGTAAAAAAATTTTTATTATACAACAAATTTTTGTAAAACTGATGAATATATGTATTAAAAATAAAGAAGGAAAGATAACGCGGATGTTTCTCCCATATTTACTCATTGTCAAATTTATAACAGCAGTTTAATATTTTAAAAATTGAAACTCTTAATTTGAGGCTTGTTATAATGATAATTCTAACTAACGATATCTATTTTTTAATTAATCTTTTTTTTTCACCTGTAAGAACAATGGCTCAGAAATAAATATATGAAATTTATACAGCATTAATTTTATTTGTTACGTCAGAAACGTGAAAATTAGTTAGCCGGCTTTTCATTGTTAATGTGACAGTTGTGGATTTGCAATTTTATCGTTGACGATTGCCCCGATGGCTATTTTAATCTTAAAAAAAAAACGTAGGAATACGAAATATAAGAGTGACGGGCAAAAACCTACTAAAGTAGATTGCGCGAAACGAATTTCGTGACTTCGCACATTTTCAGGTTAAAGGGTGGGTCAATTTTCAGCTGCGCAATATTAGCGTTCTTATTATTTCGCTGTTGTTTTGCGGGTCGCGTGTGTTACTTCCGAATACTTACACAGTCAACACGAAGACACGAAGTAACATCGCGATAGCGCTCCCGCGGGAAAGTGAACCCCGTTTTCTGCACTGCGGACGACGCCTCGCGCCGAAAGCACGCGGTCCTTTTTTCCTCGCTAGATTGCACTTTCGTCACACTTCTTTTCCCGCTGCCCTTACTTTTTCCCCCCCTCGTTTTCCATCTGTCTTGATTTGTCTCTTTCAGTCGGGAGAGAAGGAGAGGCGCTTTTCGTCGTGTGTCGGTCGGCGATATGCAAAATCCTCGCGGATTCCACGAAATTTGTAGGTTTCAGGTTCATTTGTAAAACTTCCCTCCTAGGATTTTCTGATTTTCATGCAGTCGCGCGCAAGTGCCTCGCATTCTTTATCTTATAATCGAACGGAAAAGAAAAGAGGGGAAAAAAAGAGGGGGATATTTATGACGCTTTCAATCGTCGGGACCAAATGAGATGAAACCGGCCATCGTTTCCGTGCGTTTCCTATTAAGAGAATCTTTGCACGAAATCCAGAAATTAATGGGGCAAAACCGACGAATCGCCCTATTCCCGCTCGTTTCTTTTCGTGCCCGATAATCGAAGGTTATCACACTATTCCGACGCATTTCCCGCCCTTCCCCGTTCAAGACGGCGTAATCGCCTGACTCACGGCCGTCGGCTCACGCGCTTCGTATATGCAAACTTTTTTTTTTTTTCTTTTTTTTAATTTTCTTATACGCCCTCGTAAAGATTCGCGGATAGCACGGTCGTAAACTGGAATTATTCGTAAACCAGTTAATCAGGCTGTTTAATCGCTGCGAGATCTGTGTATCGTTTACGTGCCGGACGCCTCTTTTTCTGGCTTTACCGTGGCTTAAATCGTTTCGCTGAAATTCTTAGCGGTGCTCTATGCTAACGCCGGACGGTTTATCGTTAATAATAGCTATGTGTACGTGCCGTGGGCATGACTCGCCTAGATTACGTCCGTTCTGCACACTCGCGCGCGCACGCCCGCGCCTCCGGTTCTTTCATTTTACGCGGAGGCGAGCTTTCACGGCGGAGACGTAACGTCGACGTGGAAACCGTCAAGTTGGTCAAGGCCGCCTGCGTTCGTATTTCGTCTGTTGCGTGCGGCGACTGGAGGCACTCTCGCTGTATATGGTTCAGTCACCAACACGCCGCGCAGCCAGCAACCCCCGATCAATACAACCCCAAACCCCGGTTCACCGTACTTCCAAAGCCGGTTTACCGAGTCGATCGACGGGAAAACGCCCGCGCTGCCGGGCGCGAAGTCGCGATTTTAGATTCGCGCCGTCATACCTCGTTACCGTAATGCGCTTCGATACGTGTTTGCGATACCTGTTACATTACTACAGGCGGCCTACATTCCCGTTCGGATTACTCGCGTCACGTTGCCATTATTCGATTTCGATATGCGAGGGAGATGCTTATCTCCATCCGATATTCTATGCAAAATTACGGTATTTCGAATAGCAAAGAGGATCGGTTGGAATTACGCAAACGGCGGGTTTTGATGCCGATTTGCCGAAAACTCATATCTCGGAGCCTTTGAAAACCCGCGCGAGAATCTTGAAACGCTGTCGAAGGGAAAGAGGGTGAAGCAGGGACCGGGGAGGTAAGCGGAAGGGAAATCTTGAACATACTGACAGCAATAGGAGACGTTTTGGAGACTCAAATCTTCCGCAAAATATTCAAGAAATGTTTAGTGCAGCTGCTGCGCGTATTTTTGCCGTGCATACGCTTCGCGCATTCATTAAACGCGTATACGTTCAACTCCGCGCTTGACTATTAAACGTCAACCTCTCTAAGAAACCGGCATTATTCTAACTGTGCAATTACCGCGTACTGTAAACGCCGTAGAACCTAGAATGGAAAGATCGCAATCTTTTCACGCCACTCTTCTTTCCGCGGAGATTCGGTAATAAAATGTCGAGCGGCACAATAGTCCGCGCGGTCGGTCTCTCCTTTTGTGGAAGCGAAACGGCGCACTTTTAAGCGTACGCGCAATTAAGTTTCGGTAACGAGCTCTTTTAAATTAACTTATCGCAAGGTGGGTTTATGCGCGAGACGATACGCGCCCCGGGTACGTGTGCACGCAGTGCGTGCGTGTGCGTGCGTAGGGAATTCGCGGTTACGGGTAGGAAGCCGTAAATAACTTTCAGAGCTGTGTTTTCCTGTCGTATATCAGTGCAAGGTGTGTGCATACGACGGCCGCGTTACTGCGGTGCATACGTAAACGTGCACTCTGTTCGCGCGATAGGCCATCGCGTGAAATAGGATTGCATCCCGATGCACTGGGTGCCGAGGCGTGCGATTCGGCGGCGAAAAAAAAAAAAAAAAAAAAGGAAAAAAAATGTATATGCATGCAGGCGAGATGCATTTGCTCGACGATCGGTCGTCGACCTACGCCGGTATGTCCCCGAAAATCTGTTGGTTTACAGGCCGCGCTATCGAGCGACCTGTTTTATTCTTCCCATCGACCGTCGCTTAACCCCCGGGAAAGTATGTCGGAAAGTTTTTGGCGGCGCGATAAAACCGGTTACGCGCCCGCATCGGTGATTAGCGAAATTTTCTCTCAACGCCCCGCCGTCCACATGTCCCTTTCCTCTTTGTTCATCAAGCGAAACTTTAATGAAAACTGCAATTATCCGCCGGATCGATGCCTTCCTTCCGCTTATAAATGGAGTTAAGTAAATGGTTTGTAAGATAAGCAGCGGGGCGGTTATTATCTATAATTTTAGCCATGCGAACTCCTGCCGCCGCTGTACGCGTTTCGTTCCGTGGTAATACGTAAGATTGTAATAAATAGTTTTGACGTAATACCTCCGCGGAAGGTAGTTTTGTAGTACTTGGGCGGGGCGGAGGTATAAAAGAAACAAAGATTGCTATTTACCCTTAATATTGTATAATATTCGTGCTATTTTTAGTATTTATGATATTGAAGAAATTTATGCGCAAGTTATTTTTCCAGACATGTAGCTCGTAATACTTTACGATCGATAACTCGAGTTTGAAAGACTACGCGTTCTACGTCAAGGGTTCTTCGAGAATGATGTCGCTACGAAGAAGATAAAACGCTGACTATACTATGAAGCAACGAAACGCCATTTCCGGGTTTGCTCTTCGCGCGCCAGTCAGTTTGGAATCCTTTAATCTGTTATCGTAAAAATTCTGCTCGCTCACTGCTATGCTGCCAGCCTTAAAAGCAGAGTAAGAGAGAGAGAGAGAGAGAGAAAGAGAAGAAATGGAAAGAGAGGGAACACGTGGTTTGCTGGAAGGGACGGACGGGTGGTTGGGTGCGGGATGGAAGTATGATGGGGAAAAACGGAAGAGTCGTCACCCCTCGAGAAATGGAGGAGTATCAATATCACGCCTCACTGCCACCTACGCTTAAATCCCTTCCCACCCGCTTCTGTCCGCCCGTCCCTTATTATCGGCTCGGAAAAATAATCTTCGATTACGAATACCTCAGCCAGACGCGCGCTTCTCGCACTCTGTCGTTTAATTTTCGCGGGAATCTCTGATTCCCGATGCGTGAATACCATTGGAAAATCCAACGCGGCAGTCTATAGAAAGCGAGTTGGATAAGGGGGAGAGTTTTTACTCAATCGATTTTATGGGGTGTAAAATAAAAATAAATTTAAGAAAAAAAAAAAAAAAAAAATGAAAAACTTGCGTTTCTACACGGATCTTGATATCACGGTTTTAGATAATAAAATTATAATTGTAATCTTTTTATTTTAATTATTAGAATTATTAGGAGAAGTCGTTAATTGGCATATTAATATTTTAATATTAACTAAATTTAAAATTTGCTTTTAACAATTCATTTAACTCGCGTCGATATTTTATTCAATATGGCGCGGTAAGGAAACTCAGAGGGTTCCTTATCGAAGCAATACCCATCCCAGATTGGGCCGGATTAACAGGATTAACATAGTAGAGGAGAAACTTTGCGTCAAAATTGGCGCGCTATCTCGTTACGGACTCTCTTGTTTGTTGATTCACCTCTCGCCTTTCTCGTACGTCCCGCGTTCCCGCTTCCTCTCATCCAGGAAGAGGTCGATTGACTAGGGAGGATGCAAAATCCGCGGCAGGTGGTCCAGGTTGCATATTGCATAAGGGATTGGTTAAAATGATTTTCCTCGAGCCGCGTATATTCTCCCGCGAGGTGCTCGCGAGGAAGATGATCTTCGTTACGCCCTGACGCTCTCGTAAAACTTTGACGAGTTAATCTTTTACTCGCCCGGCGAATGTTCATAATACGCATTTAGGAATTCCCGCGCCGCGGCGTCGAATATTTGCGTAATCCATCGACAACCAGTGTTATGATGTGGCGCGTTCATAAGCCAGTGCTGCGCGTTCGTGAGCCACCGCGTTCGCCCGGCTATGCGGCGTGACGAAATTTGGGGGATTTTACTCCGGATGGGCAGGAACCATGAAACTGGCCTCGCGAAAGTGCATTGATGTGTTCCGACGAGGAGATTGGAAGCAATGGGTGACTCATGCTTTGGTAGACTACCGCGAGATGTATTAGGTTGTAGAATACTACTGGCAAGGGATTTTTTTCTAAAGCGAAAATATATATTGTATGAGTTATTCTTTTTTTTTTTCTTTTTTTTTCGATTATTTCAATATCGATCTTTAGGACAGAAATTTACAAAATTCGCGATTGAACGCGAACTGTAAATTTATAATTGAAATCCCTTTGCGAACAGTACTGCGATCAAGCTTTTTCGTTTTTATATTTACAAATAGTTATTTTAATGTGTATCTATTATTTTGTCGCGAAAATATCACCGACCATTAAATTGTATTGATATTAATACTAATGATAAATCATTTAGCGATTTACAAATTTTGCCTCGCTTCCGCCATCGATATACTCGCGTTGAAACATCGTTTATTCGTATTATTACAGTCGGGCGGGGTAAAGAACGGAAAGAATTACATTTCATACAACCTCGCTTTGAATTTTCATTTAGTTAATGCTCGATGTAAACCACCCGCCGCTTTTCGCTGGTCAAATGCGCAACGTAATTGATTTAGTGCATTAGATTTAACAGTTGAATTAATCTCACGTGTAAACTGGTTTACGTAATATTTATCCATAATGTGATCGTAATATCACTAACCAGCCAATTAAATCTCGCTAACGTTCATACCTTTCTTCTCCTGCGTCAAATGTAATAAATTGTCGACGTTTCGACACCGCGAAAAGAAATACGAAACATTCGTTCGTTCATTCATTGAATGTATATTGTCAACTCTGTCTTATAGCGAGAGCGTTGTTGCGCGTCTTAATTATCGTTGGTGTCACCGTGGCATTAATGAGGCCTTATTATTCGTGGACGCCAGTCGAATTATTATTTTAGCGCGGCACGACTTCGTCCTACGTGGATTCTAGGGAAAAGACCTTACTACCCCAACGATAATGCTCGAGAAGTTTTGCAAACTTTCCGCGGAATCGTGGCTCGAATATCGAATTTTCGCGCGGGAACTTTAGCTTTCGCTTTGAATTATTATCGCGGTTGAGTGAACCTGCGCAAAAAAGGCAAAAATAAGTTACACAGAAGCCTCTTAGTGAATCGAGCGGGCGGGGCGCGTTTTTTTTTCCTGTTTTTTTTTTTTCTCTCCCGAAAAGTATTTTTCCCAATTCGTTTGCATGGGATATTGATCATTATTGAAGCACGAGGGCTATATTTATGCGCATGACTTCGAAACGTATACGCGCGGTATTCTCCCCGCCAAACATTGTTCGGAGAAGAGAGAGGTATGTAACGAGAATCGGTTATATCTCCATAAATGTCCGCGTTATTGCGAACATTCCTATCAGGGGCCCTTTATAATTTAATATAACTGCGCGTTTATACGTATTACTCATGCAAAATTGAAACGTATGATCGCGCCGTGTTTGTACGGGGATATCCGCTGAGTTAGTGCGACCATAGCCCGTTGTATTGGGTTTGCCGTTCGACTTGCGTTGCATTCAAACAAGCTGCGGAGAGGTATGATAATCAATAGACGCGACTGTTTTGCCTGTAAGTGGACTACGACCGAACGCTGCGAGCACTGGCCGCGTCGGAGATGTAATATCGATGCAATTTCAAACGACGACGCACAAAGTCGACATTGCGCGCGCCATAAGAATGTATGCGAAAACCTTTAAAGGGCGCAACGGTAAACAGACGTTCGGCATGTAAATTTTGCATCGCATATTGCATGCATCGCCGTGTTTTTCCTCACAACATATTTCATACTTTATAAATTCCTCCGGACCGGAGCGTATATAGCAACAGACACGCGGGCACGCGAATACAGACGTTCATATTCCGCCTTCTTTTGAAATGCAAGCGCGTTTTATTACGCTCGTTGCTCGGAAAAACAACAAGCGGTACACGGACCAAATTCGGCGCACTTGAAGAAACGTAACGTAGAAACGAATTAGGCAGACAAGGGAGGGCCGGTAATCAACGATCGTGTAGCTCCCGACGAATTTTCGTTCGTAGATTCGCGAGAATTCGTGACGCGCGACGGTCCCGTTTGAATTGAATCCATAATACGATGAAAAGCGGCCGGCACGCGCTCAAATTTGCGCTGGAGTTAAGTATGGAAGGGCCGCTTGTCTCTCGGTGTATCTCCGTACCGAAGATTTTGACGGTACACGCCATGAAATTTGAAATTCGTGGCCGTCGTGGATAATGAGGCGAACGCGAGATGCCAATCCGTCGATATTATGTTACGCGTCGTTATTCTCGCAGGAACACGACGCCCAGCGCGCATTGTAACCAATTGGGCGTCGGTATGCGTGATCCATTAATCCGCGTGCGTGTAGGTATTGCGTGTTCAGCCCGGCCGACGTACGTCGTTACATCGACGCCGCACCTGCGCGCCTATGCAACCTGACACTGGCCGGCGTTTACGCATACACACAAGGCCCCGACATCTATTCGCATTCCGATTCCGTGCGATTTATGCTACCTGCGCTTTTGACCGATGCACGTGCGGGCGAACGTTTCGCCCCAAATTAGATCTCGAGAGCACGAAAAATCCGCGGGCGAAAATAGCACGGATAACGTTTTTACGTTTGACAGACGTAAGAAAGCTGTAAGCACGATGTAAGACATTTCTTTATGTTTATCCGATACAATATCGATTTAAGTGGTTTTTATTTGACGTAACAATTGCTTTTCCAACATGCCACATTTTTTTTTCGCCGATCGTCCGTTTTATCTGGCAAACGTCGAGCGACGCGGACGCGGAAGGCGAAGGGCTTTCGCAGACACGAGAGCGGGAAATTCGGGACGCGCTTTCTCCTGGATTTCGATCAGCGGGTACGAATTTAGGGTTTCGGCTAAAGCGTCGAGATGATAATTGTGCGGCATTAACATTAATTGGAATTAGTGACACACCGTGTTGTAATGAGCTAAATTTACACTTGCGCGCATATATACATGTAACCGGAATCCTCGTGATTATAGATGCATGTGTATGCATATGTATATCACGAGCCCAAATCAACATGTCAAGGCCTTGATGCACCTGTACTAATACTGCGCCCTGCCACCATCGAATGAATAAACATGGTGTATACTACAATTCACGGCTCATGCATTTCGGATTTCAAACGTCTCAGCCAATGTGCGTAAATGTCTGGCTACCTGTGCAGGTTACTCTCGCAAATGATAAGTGACGTGCTAGACAAATGATGGATACAATTACGCGTATCAAGTCTGCGAGACTATTATATTCGCGCCGGGTCTAGCGTGTATCTTAGTCTAATTAGTCCGCGTAATGTCTCTATGAATGTAATTCACGTGAAATATATGCAACTTTTTTTTTGACGCTGAAAGATTACGCGGAATAAGAAAAAAAAGGGGGGGGCTGGCTTTGAATTCCCCGGCCTCGTCGAGCTGGTCAGTTTTTCAGAGTCGAGAGATGAGTCTCAAGCATTTGCACCAGCGCGCTCGTCGTAATAATTACAAAGAAGTTAATTAAGAACCCGGCAGGAATGCGCCCATTTGCATTTACGTCCTGCCATTTGCCTCCGTCTCCATAAAGAAGGCCCGTAGCGGCTCCTCTCTCGCGCGTACGAAGATTCGTTCGATTTTCTCGCTCTTCCGCGTCCCTCTGTTGCCTCTTTCAATTCTTTTCATTTTTATGTAGCTTTCTCATCGTCTTTAAATAAACTTGCGTAAAACGGCTTTCCGCGCGTAACATTGCTACGCGTAAAGAAAATAGTTGAAAGGGGCGAGCGAATAAAGTGGTCATGCTCTGTTTCTTTTTTTTTTTTTTTTTTTTCTTTTTTCTTTCATTCTGTTTTATTCTCTATGGTGTTTCGCCGAGTTTTTGAAGAGACGGTTCAAATCAATCTAAACGGACGACGCGACTCTTTATATAGCGCATCTTTGTGCTGTGCAGTTTCGGCGTCATTGTGTGAGACTCATCCTTTTGTCGTGATGCGCACTAACGAATCGCTTTAATTTCATGGACCGCAGGCATCCCCCCCGGGACTGGAAACGTAGCGGGAGAACGCGGACGCCATGCTTAGTCCGCGATATACGATACATTGGTTATTACCGTTTCCTCTGTGTGTACGGGTATTATAGAGATCTTGTTACTAAACACCTCCCGTTATTGTCTCTTGCTTCCTCTCTCTCTTTCTCTCTTTCTCTCTCTCTCTCACCCTCGTTCTCGATAGAAAGCTTGATACATCCAGGGATGCGCAACCGGAGTACGCGAGCGATTGTAAAACAATGTTTTCATCATCTAATTGGAAGTGGATATCATACTTTGAAAATCTCGAGGTATTTCCAAAACATCTCTGAAATGTAATATTACTAAGGTTTTCGAGCAATTTCGCTGTTTGCTCCCCGCGTTTATTACTTCCTCCGAAATTATTCATTTCGCGACTCGGTCGAGCTTTCGTTTATCGGGCTGGTTTCTTGCCCCGTTTATTTTCGCAAAATATTTCACTGAGTAAGAAGTATTCGTACTGTTCGTTTCGCGGACCCGTCGATGATTTATACAGGTACATGTTTTATTCGACGATCGTGCGATTCGAATGTATCGAAAGATATTAAGTAGGTTCCGCCGACTTCGCCTAAGCGCGATTTTCTTTCGCCATTTTCGGCTCTGGTTCGCCCGGAATTAATATTTGATGAGGTAAAATGTTGGCCATCTGCCACGGCGCATAAATACGTCGGACAGTTATGTTATTTAATAAGCAGCGTTAGCGCTGGCTCGATTCAGCTTTTCCAACAGCGAACTCTCATTAAACATCGCGGTGGCACGCTAAAGTAATTGAAATTCAGCGCTGCGGGTCGCCTTCTACTTCGATGACAGTTATGCAGGATCTCGATTAACGAACCGTTGGTTTATGTGCGTCCGGCGCGTAAACTTTGTGAATTTATGGACGCTCTATACGTTTACATCATGATTTACCGGGGCGACCGTAGAAGGAATACCTGCCGAGTATATTACATTCATTCTATTCATACACCGCGCGGTGCACACATATCCCGCTATCCGCAGTTTAGCGCAACCGGGGCGGCGAGCTTACGAATGCGCTAGGTCATATTTTATTGGTAACCGAGGTCATGATCTGAATGGTAGCGCGCCGGAGAATAAAGGAGGAACGGTTACGTGGCGAATGCGACGTGGCCAGAGTCACAGCAACGCGCGAAAATCATTGAAAACGCTCAATTCGATTGCGCTTGAGCGGGCGAGACGGAAAAGTCATAACGCCGGTCTCGCGTATTGTTTCGAAAAGAAAAGACGTATCCCGAAAAGCACTCAGCCTCCATTACTCGGCCTTTTATGTATGCGGGTGTATCGCGCGACGGATTTGTAACAAACGTATACGGACACGGTCGTACACGTCGTTTGGAGTTGACGCGCTCCTACCGCCGGCAGCCCGCCCCGTCTGTCCGCACACGGGAAAGATAATGCATGCGCCCATCAGTATTCGTTCGAACTCAATATTGGTACGCGGAAGGCGTGCCCGCCGCGGCGCATTTCCATAGAGGCTTCTGCAGACAATATGGAAATGTGAAACTGAAAAACAACCGAATCTGCCGGACGTGAGCCCGTTTTCCCTCTTCTCCTACGGTTTTCGCCGACGCGTCGTCCGCCATGTGCTACCGCGGAAACTCGCGCGAAAGTATCCCGCCGGGTCGTGATAGGATTTTTACAGACGGCGCAAATAACTTACGAGCGCGAAAGCTACTTTTCGGATTTGTATTAACAAATCGGGATAAGAGTGACGGCGGAGTACGCCGGTAATATCCGGTTTCGGCCAGCTTCCAGTTGTTTCTCGCATTTCCAAAAGGGAAACGCTACAAGCAACGACGCTCTCGAGATCTCTCCTATTTGCGGTTTTGCCCGCGCTCATTTTCGTTGGATAATACCAGCTTTGCTACGATCGATGCCCATGCTATCGTGGATTTCTGACGCGTTGTGTGCTGCCATGTATTTCCCATATACGTAGCACAATCAGGGGCAGGTGTTTACCCGGTCTGATTAACGCTGTTCGTGCACTAGTGTTACGCGAAGTATAGCTGACTACGTATTGGATTTACTACTTGATGACTGGCTTTTCGAGCAGATTTACGGCATTTGAGTTCAACAGGCCATTATTTTGTTATTAATAAAGAATAATTACGGTATTTTAAGAAGGCGGATATTGTTATTGATTCTTTTTAAATGTGCCATATTTAATTGAGAAAATCTTTCGGTCGATGTATGATTATACGTGTTAGATTTAAATTATTAATATTAATTTCCGTACAATATTTAAAGTGAAACATGATCAACGTTGAAATATAAAATAGAAAGTCAGGTTAAAGTTATACATTTCCCGAAATGGAATTTTAAAACGTCGGTAACATCATTTTCCGTCGGTTTATTTTCGCCGTAGTTTATCCAGTAAAGTGGCGCCATCGACGTGTATTTTAACAGGCGCCGTCTGCTGGTAGGGTAGTTTAATCGATTAAGGGGTTGCTTGGAAGAATACAACCCCCTCAGTTCAGATGGCGCCAAGATATGTCTCGCGGTTTTTTTCATATCATTTTGCGAAAATCACTGTCACGCACAGTTTTATATGCAACGTATTGGCCCGAGAAACTCGTATTTTAATAAAATATATCGTAGAAAATTATTTTGTTACACGTGCGTGCGTAAAGTTTGCCTAAAGTTTATTTTCGTCCACTATATTTTAGAAATAATTTTAGCGTACGTGTATTATTGAGCGAATTATTTTTTCTGGGGAATAATCCGACAAAATTAAAATACAAAAGTAGGAAACATTATTGCGACTTAGCCACCGCTAAAGCATTAGTTCAACATTATCTTGCTATTAGATATAATTGCGCATAATTTACGATGCTTAGTTGAGGATTCAAGTTTCGATCGAGCTGCGCGCAAGTTTTGTAACTGCATTACGAATCGAGTAACGCTAACTTCGCCGAACTCATACGATTCGCATCCGAGCGCGCCCGTTTACATAGGACACATCCGTAATTTATGTACCTGACTTCGTCCGCAGATCGCCCATTACCCGATTATTACGTACGATTACTTCGTTTTTAATTTCTCTCAAACTACTCGGGAGGCCAATCCGATCGATGAGCATCGCGTTCTCTGTAGTGGTGCGGCAGCCATTACATAAAGGCTCGCGATTAGTGACGATCACACTGACAGATCCCTTTGATCGCTGTGAAGCCGGACCCCGCGCGTATAATCACGGCCGCCTATCGCTCTCTTTCGCCAATCCCGTTCTTTCCTTCTTCTGCCTCTTCTTTGTGCCCGCGGGTGGATGGCGATAATTGTTTCATGCCCGCAGGAAGTAAAGCTCTTTATGCTGGGAGCTTTATTTTGCGGCTGCTCTGTCGGGGCGGCCAGAGGAGGAGAACGAACGGGAGAGCGGAGAGGAGCGGGAGGAGGATGAGGGTTGGGATTAATTAATAACTATGCTCTCCTCTCTCCTCTCTCGTCTCTTCGTCGTCTTATTCTCTTTCTCTCTCTCTTTCTCTCCGTCTCTCTTTTTCTTTCTCTTTTTCTTTCTCCCTTTCGCGCGTTCGTCCCCGTTCTCGCCTCCTCTTTTCCTCCGGCCGCAGTCACCGCAGCGACATTAAGGCTAATCTGCGTCGACGGTCCCAAGCACACCGGGCGCCGCTCGTTCGCGCGAAACCCGGTCGAGTGAAAATTAAATCAGAGCTTATTTGTCATGAGCGCGCGCCCCGTCTGCCTTTTTATCCCCCGCGGACTTTGCGCCGGATTAACGCGCCGCCGCGCCGGCACGGCCGTGCCGCCCGACCTGCCGCCCGACTGTATCCACTGCCGTCTGTCTCTATCAACGCCACTCGAAGAGTTCTCGCCGCACGCGCTCACTCGGCACGGTCGCCAGTTCGTCGTTGTATCGTTAATTACGTCGCCGAATTGCGCGCGTTGATTATTTCTCGCTACATTTTTACGCATTACTCTCGCACACCGCGCGCATTCGTTTTCATTAATTATGGGCGCGCGGATTTTCGGACCCATCCCCGACGGTGAAACATCCCCAGCCGCCTCGTCGCCGCCACTCTCTCCGCGTCATGCAAATCTATTTTCGGATTAGCATTACCAGCACCGGTGTCATTAGCGAAAGTATCCATCAAATTTTACGAAACTCGAAGGTATTCTACGTCAGGCCGCAGGAGACTCGATGAGAAAACTATTATTTCGATCTTGATTTTTCAAAGGAGAGATAGATAAGCCTCTTCACCTTGGATTTCATGTCGGACTCTCGACAAACGTCCGAAGAAAAAGAGAGAAAAAAAAAAAATGCGAGCCAAGTTTCCCTTCCACCGCTCGTTGATGGTTTCTGATCGTTTAAGCGTGCTTGTCACATTGGTATGCGCGTCCGCTGACGGGTGTCCGTGGCACCGTGTGTTATTTCGTGAAACGGATCTATTTTGGCGAGGGCTGCCTGATCCTTAAGTGATATGTGTCGTGAATACAAAAGGGTCCGGCGTACCCGTTCGCGAGGGTCGAGAGCAGTAGGTAGGCGGAATGCAGATGCGCGAGAAAGAAAAAAAAAAAAAAAGAGGAAAGAGGACGAAGAAGCGAATGAAAGGCGTATTTGTTCGCCAAGGGAGAAACGTACGAGTGTGACCAACACGAGGTATCTACATGTGTTTTTTTATTCGTTCGCGATCCTCTCCGGAGTCGACTCGAAGCTTAAGCGCGTCCCCTGTCCCTCCGTTCATCGACAAGGCCCTCGTCGCATCGGTTCGATTCCGTTGCGAGCGGAGCCAACACCGACACGCGGCTCGCGAGCTCGAAAGCCGGACCCCCCTCCCCCTCCCCCCACCCCACCTTTCGGCCACTCTTTTGTAAGGTACTTTTCTTCCGGAACGCTGGCCCGACAATCGTATTCCCTCGTTGCGTTCTCGCCCACTCGTACTCGTTTCCTTCAATCTGGCCCGCGTTATATAGGGACTCCTCCACCGTCGTCTTTCTCTGCCTACGATTCCGTACTCCCCCCACGTCACCGATAGATTGGAAAGTGTGCTCCGTCGAGAATTCAGTAAAAGCCCCGGGATATGTGTTGTCGCGATTCTATACCGCCAGCCGAGCTAACTTCGGAGATCGCGCCGATGCCGGGGGATACCTGTTGAAAGGAGCCTTCGTTTCGCTAGACCGATTTTCGAGGCTTCCTGCCTGCTGTCCGGCGAGCTTCTGTTGAGCTTGTTCGCGGCTGTATAAAAAAGAGGGAATATTTTCTGGACCGGTCTATCTCTCGATCTCGAGAACGTCGTAGGACGAGAGCGCCCTGCGTGCCGCGCGCGAATTTGTATACGTTCGAGATGTGCGCTCGACTGTCGCGACGCATTTCAATGTTCACGTTCTGCAAGAAGTGGGCAATCTCGCCGCGCGACTTCCCGTCGGCTTCTTTGTACGAGAGGGAAATTTTCCGTTCGGATGAAAACGCCGTCAGAGACGAGTAACAGAGATCGCGAAGTCGACATACTTTCGTCTCCTGCGTCTTTGTGTGCACGCACAATGTATATATATGCGCGTCTAGGCGGCTCGTAAAATCTGCAGCTTTTACTACCGCGCGAGATTGAAGAATCAAGTTGTAAAGAACTGAATCCTCATGGATGAGGGCCGGAAATAGAGCGAGAGCAAAGAGGGAAGACAGGAAAGAAGGAACGGATAAAAGGAGAGAAAGGAACGTCGGAACGGTAGAGATCGTCGACACGTTTCATGGATTTAAGCACGGAATCGTTGAAGTATGAAAGAAATATCTTAAGCCCACCGTGATCCTCGTTTTAATTAAAACGCAATCGTGCGTCCGATATCGTCGGCTGAGATTTTTCATAATTTATCTTGCTAGCGGATAATTTACCTCGATAGCCTTCGCCTTTATCTTTTCTACGGTCTGTCTTTATAAAATTAAAATACCTGAGTCTTGCAACGGCAATGCAGGGAGAAATTTCGCGCGGTAAAGGAACGATACGGACTACGTCGGAAATCACTTCCTTCTTTGAAATCAGTTTCATCCATCGTGCGTTTTCTTTACGACGTCTCGCCGCGCTTCTTCGCGTTCCTTTTCCCTCAGTTTTTCCCCCCCTCTTTCCCGTCTCCCCATCTATATATCTTCGGCGATTGCGACTCTTCCAGCGCAGCGACGTCGAGGATAAGAAAGAACGATGTTCCCGACGACACTATGTCGGTCCTCAGCACCGATCCTTATTGCCAGTTACTCCTCGCCTACGCTCTCTGATTCCGACCGGTAGTCGAGAAAGTTACCAAGTTCCATTTGGCAGAAGCCGCGGGGACTCGCGTATTTCATCGTCGCCCTACGAATTCTGTTTCAATTTTCTCATTTCATCTCGAAGTCAACGCTCCCGAAACTCATGTAAAATTGCCTCGCGGAGTTATGTTGATAATAAGAGCCCGAAGAACACCCTCGCCCGCGTGATTTCGAACTCGAATTTCATCCAGGGGGAATTCGATAAATCTACTTAAAGTTATAGATTAAAAGTTTAACGATTTACGGGGGATATAATTTAATGAAATATTTTCTTAGTGTTTTACGAAAGTGGGGAAGCGTTATGAGAGAAAAGAATGCGCATACTTGAAATTATTATATTTATCGGAATGTATATTTCTCGCGGATACTGCGATCTCGGGCGCGCGGATGTATCGCTGTAATAATTTATGAAAATATGAACTCTGAGTGTCGCGCGACGCTGCGGCCGGCAGCTGTACGACGTACATTTTAATAGGGCGAGTGCAATGGGAGTTGAATGGATAGACACGTTCGTTTTTATAATAGTTAGCGTTATCGATTTGGATTATAATGGAGTGCGGAGGGAAATATTGCTCCGCGACCACAGCGAGAGCGTTGTGCCCCGGTTTGAAAGCCGTCGCACGCATACTCGCATGCGCTTCCTCGCTGTGTTATTGCTTCACTAATACGCGCGTACGCTCGTATCGTCTTTCTAATGCACGATAGTCGTCGAACACGGTCTTTATGCGCGAGCAAACGAAGATAATCTCGTTTTACGCACGGAGGGCTGCGCTAATGAGGGGCACCATCCTTTGTCATACTAATCAGGCACTCTTGCACATCTTCGTATCTCCCGCGTGTGTTTTTAAACCAGTACTCTCCGGTTACAATAGAATTATTTCTATAGAAATGTGAATTTTATTGTCAAGTTTCCTTATCGCTTGCAAAAAAAATTTTTCAATACAAAAAAAGAAAAATAATAAATGAAGTAATATTATCAATAATTACGTGCAATTTGCGTTGTGAAGCTAACCAGCTGTGAGCAAGAGTCGCGCATTCATTCGCCGCGTAACTGTGATTCCGGGCAGATACCGCACTACATTATCCAAGCGTTACATAATTTCTTGTACCAATAATGCTGCTTCATTACTATGCCTCCCTTCTATTCGCTGACAAAGGAAGGCACCGCTGATACGATTATCGCGAAACAATGGACGCACTCGGAAGTAAGAGCGGAAGATGATATAGATAATATATAAACGTAAGACAAATATGCAGATTGGCAAAGAGACCTCGCGGCGAAAGAACGCTTCTATGTGAGAATCTTTGGAGCGTTGCCTAACTAGTTCGCGGGTCTAAGGGGATGAGCATGTGTGCCTAACGAGCTACGGAGACGGGGATGTGCACGTGGATGGGGCCGCAGCCGAGAGAGAGAGAGAGAGAGAGAGAGAGAGAGAGAGAGGGGGGAAGGGGGAATTATTAATCATGGCTGGGATTTCATAAAGCTCCGCTTAAGCTGTGCACAGTGCATCGTTTATTACCTGCTTCTCCGTGGGGGCTTTGCACAGCTCGGAAATACACCGGTACGGTCTTCTGCTTTGAGCTTCCTCTCGCGTTGCCGAGCAGGTCTCCGCGGTGATCTTATGCGAGCGTTGCCGTGTCTGCGGTACACCGGCAATCTTTCCGAAAATTGAAAGTCATCGCGCGAAGAGAGTAAGCGGCGCGGCGCGGCGCGCCGACCCCCGTGCGATTAAGCGCATATCCACGAAATAACGGGGTGGAAATCCAGCTTACGGTTTAGACAGACAGCGGATTGCTCGGGGCGAACTTTGAGGGCTTATTTCCGGAGACGTCGGGGCCCCCCGCCGTTTCCCCGCTTCCGAGCTTCGTGTCTTTGCCCCGTGAGCTTCCCGACGCGTCACCTGCGATCGTGATATCACGTGAATTCACCGCCGCGATCCCTTTAACGGCCGGATATCGCGACGATCCCGTTGAGCATACAGAAATAACGTTTAACGGCTGCGTTTCCACGAATACAGTCCACCGGGCGTTTGCGTTAGAAGAATGTCACGAAGAACGCGCGCGTTATCCTACCGCGGCCCCTTTGTCGTTTAGCCATTCTTCGTTCTCTTTTCTATTGAATCTGCTTTCCTCTCTCCTCGCTCTGCGCTTTTTCTACCCGGCTCTCAAATCTCTCTTCGCGTTTTGTGAAAGTTTTTCGACAATGGAACTCTACGCGAACCAACATGTGCGGCCGCGTGTACATGACACGCAAGGGGTGCGATCGAGGAGGGTAGTTTTCCCTGTAAACTAAGTACCACCCGAATCGTACGAGGGGTCAGCTCGAGGCGCACTAAGAAGGGATTATCTGAACCGGCATTCGGTAATTGCTACTAGCAATTTACCGAGGTAAATCCCCATTAACTGCGCCGACGAACCGAGTGGACAGTCATGTTTCTACGTGCTGCGTGAGACATGCCTCCATGCGTGTAAGATGGATTTGTTTCTGCACGAGATTGACGCAAACGCTATTTCGGTTCAACCTTGAGCAAATGTTAGCGTGACAAAATTCGAGGCTTTGAGAATCAATCCCGCAATCTTTTTTTTTTTTTTTTTTTTTTTTTGAATATAAATGTAAGCATTGTTATACAAATTCGTATATTTAAAAAACTGATTTAAAATATTAGAATTTAAAAATAAAAAAAAAAATTATTTAAGTACGTGAATTATTTTAATGACCGTGCGTCTATAATAATTAATTAAAATTATATTCAAAAAATTACTTATATAATTTTATAGTATCTAGATGTCACACGCAGAGTCTTTCTCGATGAAAATATATATATCTGTCGATCTACTCGAACGGCAGCTGGTTTATTGAACCAGGCTGAAGAGTCCCCCCGAAATACTTTTGCACAGGAGACTAATACGATAGGTAACGTGACGTTAAGTCGAAATCGCGCGGGCCGTATCTCCTACGATGCCCGGGTCGTAACCGCTTCTCAGAAACGTGAAGGTATCAGAGTTAGGTAGGCCGTCAGATTACGATCCATTCCCCAATTCCCATTTGTCCCTCGGTGAGAAGCGTAGCTTGCGCGAAGAAGATCGCGGGGGCGAAGGGAAGCGCGGCTGGCGCGCACCGACTCTCTGCATCTGGGGAAATGTGCCGAGATTACGGATCCAATTCCAATAAAGTTTAGCACGTGAGCCGACTGACAGCGGGCCAATTATTATTTAACCGACGCACCTCGCTCTATCCCCGCGCGTACCGAAGTTGGAGAGGACACTTTGGGTATTCGCGAGGATCTTTCGGGACGTGCCGCGAAAGAAAGTGCTTTCAACGGCCTCGATTTATATCTTTCAGTTGCCGAGATGAAAATCTTCGCTGTCGCCGCTGAGACGAAATACCGCGGCGAGTTCTGAGGAGGACCGACCGGTCTTGATGCAATTAAAACGTAATTTTATTTGATGCTGAAACTTTTCGCGGGCCTTTGGCACGAAGTTCCCGGATAAAATTGATATACTCTTCGTTAAAATGAACATAATTAATCCTCGACGGGTAATTATTTCGAAAGTTCGTTAAGGTTAGCTCATACGTCGGCGGAATGTTCTTTTGATCATCTCTCTGGTAATAGCAGCAAAGAGTCGGGCGGGTTTTTAATCTTCTCCTTTATAATAGTAGCGTGGCTTTAATTTGATCGATTTTCTCGTTATAGCATTTTGTTACATATATAACTTTTTCTTTTAATACCCAATAATCTAGGAAAATATAAATTAAGAATGCAATTATTAATTGGTAACGTATTACCTTCTCTTCTAAAAAAAAAAGAAAAAAAAAAATTGCAAAGAGCAATTTTTATTTTTACTAAACATTTTTCATGATTTTTTTTTCGTCACGATTTGACCTTTCCCGTGCAAGTTAATTTTCTTAATTGTAATCACTAATTAATTTTATGGCCTTTGAACGCGCACAAAGGATCTACTTTATAATACATGACGACGTAAAAGGTTTAGTTTAAAAACGCACCCGGGGGTTTGCGGTTTTCGCGAATGACATTAAACATTTATAGCTTCCTACTTCTGAAATTGTGCGGTCTACCTAATCTCTCGGAACAGAATCTCTCTGAGAGATGAAAATCAAGCACGTAGAATCATCCGATCTCTCGCTCCGCGGTCCCTTCTGCATTTTCTTTCTTCCTCTCTTCTCTCTCTCTCTCTCTCTTTTCACCTACACCTTTGTAATCGCGAGAAGTGCATCGTCTATTTGTAATGAACCTCTTGGGGTCGTAGCATTAGGTTAGTTGAGGGTAAACGCAAATATCTTGCGTTTTTCTTTCGGACGTCGTGCTGCGTTGACGTTACCGGGTTCACTCATATATGAAGAAACTAAGATCGATTTTTCAAGGCGTCATATTTCTCGAGAGTTTTACATAATATACCCGTAGCGTAATATTTTTCAGTTTACAGTGTATTACAGGCGTGTGCATTAGAAACGGAATGCGCATCGCGGGAAATATTGTCGCGCATCGCCGGTAATCTGGGATGTTCTTTTTTATATCACGTTTTGACGATCGCGTTAATGCGACGTGCGGCACGATGGCATCGTTTCCGCATTCGAAATTATCATGCGGGGACGTTATATTATACTGGCGCGCTAATTCGACGGGTTCGCCGGTACTTAATGTTACGTTGTCGCGACGGTAAATGTAGTGCCGCATTAAAATTGCGTCCCGCTTAAAAGTCAACCGCGAGCGTTAAACGATCCTGAATTTTTACGGGCGGTTATTTATTATGGATTATCATTTGTTGATAGATTGAGAGTGTTGTAAGAGTGCTCGCTGACTGTTTTAACTTTTTACAAAAGAAACGAGAATTCGCAAGGTTTCTTTTTTTTTTTTCTTTTTTTTTAGCATAGATTTAATTTTTTTTTATTTGTTTTAATAAAGTTTTCTACTAATACATTGCGAAAAGAAGTCGGCAAGGCTATTTCATAATGTATTAATTTCTTTCTCGACTTCTTTATACGATCGATTTTCCGCTCGAGAGATGAAGACGCGCATTGAGGAAGCGTAAACGGGAAGCGAGCGAGCGAAAAACATGAAAAAGCTGCAAAGCACGCGACATACGGCGGACGTGTATCGATTGGGTCGCGGGAGTTAGCTCCCTGTTGCATGAAGACCAAATGACGGCATATTATTCCCCACTTACTCTCCCCGGTTACGTCGGTAAAGAATACGGGAACACGACGTGAAATCGCTCGCGTGCGGCATGAATCATCATTCATTTCGTGTTACCGGCGACGTCGGGAGTCCGTGCCGGTGTCGTGCACCTGCAGAAAGTGCACGAGGGTGTGCGTGAGTCCACGCGAACGTCGCGAACGACGCCGGGCTGGTGGACGCCGGGCTTTTATCTCACCAGAATCGGTTTACATGACCGGCATCTGATAAATCGAGCCCAGGCACAGTGGGATACCCCTTATTCACTCCCTTTGCTCCCCTCGCGGATTCGCGTTCGTATGCTCTCCGTACGTTAGCGGGATATCAAAGTGGAAGTATGCGAGACGATGTCACGGATTATCATCCGGGCCATCTTCGAAACTCAGAATTCATCGAAATTTTATGATTTTCTTCCGATAATCAGAACGCGTTCTTAACTCCCGCTTGTAATTTCTTAGAATTAATCGGATTTAATAGCGTCATTTAATAACGTTTTACTTTTAATTTACGAAATAATAGTTATGACATAATATTGTCAAGTAACAACATTACCCAATTTTTTAAGATAGTTTTATCTATAGAAAAAGCTACGAGGCACGAGTTATTCTTTTTTTAGTTAAAGAATTTCCGGAGAATCACGATCGTCGCGTGCGGTGTTCGCCGGCGAATGTTCCCACGTCCTTAAATTCAGTGCCATTGCGTAACCCGTGGCGGTGTCGTTAAACGATGACAGAGGCGAGAAAGAGATACCTACGGGTAGGGCGAAAATAGCGAATCACGATATTTAAGTGGCGATTGTCGGCCCCCGTGGCGCTTAAACCTCGCTCGCCAAGCGCGTACAGGCGCGCGGAGCGCACTTGATAAATCTCTCTAGAAACTCCCACGCCGAGGACGCGCCGCGCTTTTTCCTAGGACCGCTTTCCTCGGAAGGCACTCGGAGGGCTGGTTGGTAGGTCGTATTATGATGACAAAGTGGCGTGTCGTGCCGGTGGATGTAACTGGGACGCGGGGAAGGTGTGCGCGCGAAAGAGTTTGTCGATTATACGTGGCGGGGATATCAAACAAATTGAGTGCGGATCCACTCGCTCGCTCGTTTATAATGACATCAACGCGCCTGCCTGGGTCCGCGTGGACGCGGTTGTCATCAACGCGCCGTGTGCGTGCGTACGTGCGTGCGTGCGACGCGTTTCGTGCGATTTCGAGGCCGAGTATGCACGAACGTCAACGCGTCGCGCAAAAACCGCTGTCATTAACGACATAACGGCACAATAGAACAAAGCCGTCGATGCAAGCCCTTTACTTTCTCCCTCGCTCGTTTGTCGCTCGGCTTCTTCCTTCTCTGTCAATTCCGTGTTTTTTTTTTCTTTTTTTTTTTCGCGGATATCTAAACGTATCGCCACTACGATGCCGCGTATTGTTCTCTTTCAGCCGCTATCGCGCCGTTATTCGATATAAAAAAAAGGGGGATGCGCGTGTGCACACCGTTCGTAATCCATTCCTGCGTATGGCGAATCGTAATGTGCTCAGATATGAATCCTGTTGACACAACTGCAAACAGCGACGGCAAACTGCTGCCGGTATATTGCGGGAGAATTGTAGCGGGACTATTTCGTATATCTCCGGGATTAATTAAACTGAACAAATTTGCGTTAAACGGTGCGCCGCCTGTGATATTTTGTTAAATTTATCAGGCTGCGAGATTTCATTCTCTACCTCCCAATGGAGTGACCGGTATTTAGAATATTGTTTTAATCGTGTATTTAAACTTTCGCGAGGATATATCCAATTAACTGTTATAAATCTTGCGGCAGTGAATCTGGTTCGATGAAAGAGGGAATTATCCAAGTGCATCGCGCAATAACATTATCTCAATCGAGAGTAAGTCCTCATAAATCCCGTCGCTTTAAATAGATTTCACCGTCCATACGTATCTATTTCGATCGCCGTCGGTTTCGGTGAGATTAGAATGGCGTTTCGCGCTACTCCATTTCGACGGCCGTTGCGGAACGGTGGGTTTCGACTGGCGGCACGACGGAACGGATTTCGCCGGGTAGGCAGGCGCCGAAGGACCTCCTCGGCATCGCGACGACACCGTTCGCGAGCGGCGAGGTCGATGATTAATGACCGCGCCTTTGATATATCGTTGTCATTTTTCACGCATAGATGGGATCCGTTGATATTCCCTTCGCACTTACACTGAGTGGGCGCGCCGTGAATTTTCCTGGGACGACGGGCGCGGCAAAAACTCGACAACTGCATTATTATACGACGGGAACGGGGGGGCGCGAAGGCAAGGGCGGCCGGGCGGAAAAGGGGGAATGGAAATCTACCGTTGCAGATACGCGTTTCGGCGGTTCGCAAAAAAATTTCGTAAGCTCGACGACGGTATCAATGCTATCGGCTCGTGACTTTTCATCGCTCCTCTCCCGGCGAAAACGGTCGAGGATTTACGCCCGACGCTCCGCTGAAGTCGAATACGTTCTTGCGTCCGCCGAGGGGAAATACGTAAACACGCGTCCGGCTCTAACGACGAGATATTCGTTCGGATAAGGGTGATGACGTTCGCGAGTTTCTGGAGGACTCGTAGCTAGGTGAGCTGAGTACGTGACGCATTCGCGACGCCGCTATCTCGCGCACGTCGCGATGGCTTTCAACACGTGCGCATTCAATTCGACAAGCTTACAAGAACAATGTTCTCGTACGAAATTCACGTCGACGGAAATATATGTCCGATCCGAATATCCGAAGCGCGCCACGGTTAATCTACTGTCGATATCGGAGTTTGAGTAAAGCTGAAGTGGAGTTTATTAGCGTGTCTGCGAGCACAATGTTCCGAGAATACATGTAACGTGGATGAAAAGAGATGGGACGAGTACAACGATGCGGGAAGGAAACGTTCGTTAGCGCGAAGAGGAGGGAACTGTAACACGGTGTTGGCAAAGTCTTTATTTGTGGACACTTTAAAACGTGAGCGCGGGCTGCAGAGTTTTATTTTATTCTTTTTTAATGCACGTTTGCTGAAGTAATCACACGGCGTCTGAGGAAAATGGAAAATTTGGGCTTGAATTTCCGCGAGAGCGGCGCCGTGGTGATGGCTCGAGGTAAGGGGAACGGCAGAGTTGCGGGAGCGATGCGAGTGGCAAGCTCAAAAACAAGTTCGCAACTTTGGCGAATCGGAGGTAGGGGCGACTCTTGTCTCGGTACGGTACGTGACTCGGCTTGCGGCGAATTATTAAACTGCCTCGTAATTGAATCTGACCGGCTTTTGACCACGTAGATGCGCGCTGCAGGTCGTGGTTACTCGCGCGCTACAGCTTTCTCGTCCTCGTACGCGCAAGAATTAGCGCGGAAATTATGGATGGAATTGCACGAGGAGAATTCCATTTGCCGCCACGTATCGCGTCGATTATTTTCGCACGAGCAGCAACGTAGAGCGTCTATGCATGAACGCGCAATCGTGATATATGTACCTACGCTCGGAAACAACGTGTGACGTATGTTAGATTTGACGTACGAAGATGTGCTTATCAGTCACGTACACCTTTTTTCTTTCTCTTTTTAATTATCCGACATTAGTAATTTTATATCATTGCTACACAATTATTTTAGATTATTAAAACGAACCATGGGCACGCTTCGCGTGCGCTATTTTTTGAAAGATCCCCAATTCGTGCGCGTTATTATAATTGAGTAATATGTGGTTGACGACGTGTTATCGGTTCAAGAGACTTGATTAACTACGAACTACGAAAAAAAAGTCATGCGACTTACCGATCTGCATGAGCTTCAGCGGAGTTGTAGATTTCTGCCGGTGTCTGTAACATAAAACGGAAAATATTAATGTAGACATGAGAGTATAGTAAATAAAATTAATATATAAAAAAAAGGTAAAAGTTTTTTTTTTAATTAAAGATTTTATTTAAAGAATTAATTCTTACCTAAAAGTTGCTCCGCCGATGCAGGATGCCCGTCCCGGGCCTGCTCCTCCTCTCAGTTTGCGTGTCGAGTCATCCTTCCGCGCACAAGTCACTCGCGAACACCCCGACCGTGATTTTACAATCGCGAAAATTACTTAACACTTTCGCACGTAATTTTTCGGCACTCCCGTAAAGAAATAATCGTAAAAAAACGCCCGCACACTTTTCGGAACTCCCGAAGCGACCGACGAACCGGCTGCGGTTCGTGTAATTATTAATCATCGGCGGTGACGACACTTTCGTTGACGGCGGTGGCTACAGCTGCGTCGATCTGCAACAAAAAAGAAATATAAAATTAAATTGTAGAGATGCTACAAGTATTTCGTCGGCAAGCTATTAGTTTCGTGTTTCAAAAAATTAATTCTTACCTCTGGGGTGGCTCCGTTGATGCCCGATGCCTTTCCGAGGCCTCCTCCTCCTCTCAGACCTCCCGTCAGGGTGACTAGCTTCCTCTCAGATTCGTCCTCGCACTGGTCCCTGCGAACAAAAAACTCAATTAGTTAAAAGTACGCGAGTCTATACGACTTCTAAAATAGAAATATCACTTCGGAGAAATAAACGCGTAAGGATATAACTTACATTAAGGAACGAGACGTTATCACACGTGTTCTACTCACACGCAGAATAGGGAGGAGAAGATAGTTCTCGTGCCAAAAGGTTTAGTTCAACGCAAATACGTACTTATTACTTTCGGTACGGAGACACGTGCTTGCTGTGCAGAGCGTAGTACGTGTGTGCCGCGCGACCGCTGGAGAAGGACAAAGCGAGAGTGGGAGTAGTGGGGGAATATACCTAGCGCGCGGCACGTAGGCTCGCGCTCGCTCTCACCCCGTGCCGCCCCACCTCCCCCGACTACCTATTTTTTATTCTCGTTTGATTTAATTGCAATATTTCGAGTCGACCGAAGAATCAAAAGAACCTCGCTTTAAATTGTAGCGTTTTTTGTGACGAAATTGAGAACGACCCGGTTTAAGTACCGTCTTTGCCTGGTTATATTAATTAAATATTAATTAAATAGAACTCTGTTTGTCGAGTCGCGTTGTAAGATATTGAATTCTTTTATCGGAAGCATTAGTATCTTATCATTCGATTGTACGCTACGAGCTATTAATATTCTTAGCGGTACTCCGAGCGTATAAAAATGGGAATAATACCGATGAAATTCGGCTCGCCGCAGAGTGGTCGCGGAAGAAGATCGAAGGTTAAAGGAGTTAAAGTTAGAGCGGTGCCAGCCGGCGAGGCTAGGCTCGGGAATATTAGGTTTATCGTTTCCACAAGAGGAGAACCATTGAGGCGGCACAACGGGTGAGAGGGCCGGGACCGCAGCGGAAGGTGACGCTTTTCCATCGCCATGAGATTGAATAATTCAAAAGCGCCTTGCCCAGCTATTTTCAAACGGCGAGCGCGCCCACTTCCGCTTGCGGACGCAATCCCTGCTCTAATTCCGCGTCTCCGAATAAATGCATACTATTAACGTGAAGAGATACGGTGGAACGTAGAGATACGCTTTCATTCTGAGAGAGCCGCGCGTCCCTCTCAATCTTACGGTGACGCCGGAAAAGGAATTTCCTTCCCTGATCTCGATATTCACCGACCGTCCTACATTTGCAGCGACGAGCCCGACTTGAAAGTGGGTTTCAATTCTTTCTACGTGATCACGCGCATAATTTTATCGATATACATTTTTTTTTTTCTTTTTTTCTGTTTGCAAAACCTTTGCTGACCACTCTCGACGAGTCAATAGTTCCATCGTCATTAGCGTCGCGGGGAAGACCGCGACCGAGCTCGTGCATCACGCGCCACGTCAATTCGTCTGCAACGAAGAGAAATCGCCGGTAAAGGTCGATGGGTCGTCGCGGAACTTCCACTTTGATTTTCCTCGCGCGCCTCTGTCATTTATTAAGATCGACGCTTTAAAAGCGGTCCGGGACTGGGGCTCTCGGTCGAGCCGAGCGTTGCCATAAACCCGTCATCGAGGTTGTCACTTCCGGCCTTCGGAGTGGCGTTAAAAGGGCGCGGAGGGGCGACCGCGCGGCACGTCGCGAAGTCGGTCGACGTTTCAAAGTGATTTCAATGTGTCGTTAAGAAAAAAAAAAAAAAAAGAAAAGAAAAAAAGGAGGGAAAGGAAGGGTGAAAGAAGAAAGGAAGCGAGGAAAAAAAAGAGAAGATAGCAAAGCGAAGAGGTGAACGCGGAAGGAAATATTCGAATGACGACGACGACGTTTTGCGCGCCGCGGTAATGGCGCCGTTCTATCACGATTATCGAGCCACGATTCTGCATGCGACAAGGCGTCGTTACTCCTCCCTCTGGCATCTCCGTCCTTTTCTTCTACCTTCCCCGCGGCCCTTTCCCCTTTCTCACCTTCGCTTCCTAAGCTACCCTTTCGCATGGCTCTGCCATCCTTCCGACGACAATCACCGCCCTCGGCCCTCGCGCCACCCTTTTCCCCGCCGGTGCAGTCCCCGGTGGGTCCCTTCATTCCGCTTTGCCACTTGACACTAGATGCTCTTCTGTCTAGTGGGCCACGGCTGCATTCGCAAAGCTCGAAAACTTCCGACTCGCCTGTCGGCATAAATGCATGCGGCATACATACGTATCTGCACGGGCGCGAACCGCCGTTTGACAACGTGTCACTGCAGACGACGCTCCAGACGCCTTTACGTCACCCTGCGCATTTCTTAGACGCTATTTCCCTTCCTCGACATTTGTGGATCATATTTTTAAACGACACCTACCTGCTGAACGAGTAAAAGTATCGCGCGACGACTTGTCCTCCCGAATCAATTAAGCGTAATATTCGAATTGGTTTTAAAAGGAATTAGGAGATATTTTACGATACACACACATATATATATGTGTGTATATTTTTTTTTTAGTTTTTGGTTTTCATGGCAAAATCTCGTACAGCCGCAAAATTCTATATAGACTCCGGCACTCGAATATCAGGTTTCACAAGTTCGTACTGCGTGGCTGCTATCTCGTACATGAAAGGGTGTTGATTGGATCGTGACGCACCTGCAACGGCCCCCTTCGTCAGCGGCGCGTTATATTCCGAATTTTGCGACTCCCAAAGAGTTCACGAGAAGGCAAAATGAGGAGCGGATGGTAGAAAATTACTTGCTCTGTCATTCGCGCGTTGCATCAGGCGAGAATTGTGCAATTAGCCGACGCGACGGCTCGCAATTATCATAATTGCACGATGTAATTGTATTACGCGTAATTTACTACGTACAGCGTCTAATCTCGCGGATGGCGAAGGGAGAAAATGTTTCGGATATGAAAACGGAAGGCGGAAGCGGCGACGGTGACAAATCTCTATCTCGCGCAGCTTTACATTGTACGCGCATCTTCAAGAAGAAACAACGCAAGCAAAGCGTGATGAGCAGCCGTACACAGGACGATTGCCTTCATTCGCGCGACATAAACGCGAAAGAAAATCTTGCAAAAGCAGCACATGCAGGACGCATATCTGTGATATAGCGCGATATAATACACGAGAGACGCGTTTTGATAAATTCAGCAAACAGTTTCACAGCGTGGAACTGTAAATGCGCGAGATATGCAGGATTTACTTTCGTTCTCGCGCGAACAATAACTTACGGGTCAGCCGGCGGCGCAGAGTTCAGTTTCGCGAGGATTCGGCGGACGAGAAGAATGCAGCGGAGGACTGCGAAGCAATCGGGAACGGGAAGAATCGCGGAAGAGGCTGCGAAGAAACGTAACAATATCCGACGACGCGAGAGAAACGGCGAGAAAACCGGTAAACGTCGCCGGGGGAAGGATCGAAGGAGAAGATTATGTTATGTTATCGCCCGGGAAGTTCATGAAACGTTGTCTAGCCGTTGGCAGATAGTTGACCGTGGTCGTTTCTTTATATTAGGCCCATAAAGGCGCCGAGCTGGGGAGCGTATATGGCCGACGATTGCCGCGTCTCCCCATCCTCCGTCCCTACGGTTTTTCCTCTCCGCGCTTCCAGTAGTCGGCGATGCGAAGCTTTTACCGGCGGGAGAGCAAACGGGAATGCGATTAATGGATCTCCACTTGCTAACGGAGTGATTTGTCGCGGGTGGAAGATTTACAAGGGATCGATCGCTCCGAGCATCCGCGACATGTCGTCTCCGCAGGGCTCTGATTCATCTATCGTCAGATATTTATCGCGGATAAGAGCGGAGAGGAAAAATGCGACTCTGCTAAAATCCGTCCGGAATCTCGGTAATTAACTTTGCCAATTATTTTTTCAATTTAATATTTATAACCGATAATTTTTTTTTTTTTTAATTTTATATCTCGCACGACCGTGGCACGCGAAATCTGAGATACTAAATGGAAATAAAAGGGGAAGCGGGTTTAAATAAATCTCGCACTTTTGTCCGCGCGAGAGGAAGCAGAGCGTGACGTCGAAATGAAACGTGGAAGAAGTCCGAGGTAAGCTAAGGAGCCGGAGAATCCAGATCGGAGGAGCGCTGACGACGCGAGCGGCACTCGCAGACCGTCCGTTGCCGAGAAAGCGAGAAAAGAAAAGAGAGAAGACGAGCGGCGAAACGAGCGAGCGGGGGCGCAAAGGACGACGGTCCGGGCGAACCGAGAGGACACACGGGCTCACGGAAGCGGACGGAAAAAGTGGGTAGCCGGGGGTGGCCGGGAGGGTGGCAAAATAGCAGGCTTTGTGCGCGGCAAGTGAGACGCCAGTCTTTATGACGCTACTCGGCCATAACGACGCCCATTGCATTGTGCTTCATGTAAAGTACACCTCGAGTTGTGTAGACCCGGGTTGAGGTCGGCCTTGGCACCGAGGCCAGAAATTCGCGAGCGCATCGGTCTCTCGTCGTGCTTCGCCCTACCTCATTTTCTCCTGCCTCGCGGCCGTCTTCCTTTCTTCGCTTCATAATGCACCGCGCGATAAAAGAAACGAATGTCAACCCCGCGGTCTTTTTAGACGCGTCGACGCGACGCGTCCGCGGAACGAAGAAAGTTGAAAATGCGTCTGGAGGAAAACCGGCCATTCCCCATCGCGACGATCGTTCTGCGACAGTGATTCTTTTGAGTCCATTGGGCTCGAAACGGTCGAGTGATTTCTACGAGAGGAAGGCCACGCTGATGGAGCGACGAGTCTGTCTTGCTGCGAATCGCTTTAATTAATGTCCACGGCGCAATACGTGATCTTTGTAACTTATATCGAAATGTAATATTGCGAAAAATTCGATTAAGAAATTGCATCGTTTCGCGTAAAATAAACTCTCGTTTTCTACAACAAATTCAGTCTTTTTTTTTTGCTCCTGCATTTTGTATGCGCAATTAATTAATTTGATTGCACGTAATTTTTTTAAATATCAATAAATAGCATTTTCTTTGCGAGATCAAGTAATATCCGACTCTCTGTGGCAAATATTCCTGATTATTTTCTTTGATTTTTAATGAACGTCGGGAACTTTGGTGAGGAATAATTGAATCCACCATTGAAGAAGTTTGTCGATGAAGAATGCAAACGACAAGGTTGCGGAAATGAGCGTTATTACTTTTAGCCTTTCCAACCGATAGATTGGTGTTCCAGAACTTGCCGCCGCTCTCAAACGACGGGACGAGTGGTATAACGGAAATAGATCGAAAGACACCCGGTGGCAGGAGGTAGGAGCAAGTTCTGGTTTTGATAGTTATGATTGCAACGGCGGTACGCCCCTCTTCTAGTTGGAGAGTTACCGCCTGCTGAGTGCCATCCGTTTCCTATGGTAGTACCCGTCTACAAACGGCTCGGTGCTTCTGTTACAAGCTTAATCTATTAAAGGTCCTTTGTGAACACGCTCTCAAATTTGCCGATTTGCTAATGATTTTCCCCGATTGAAAAAGAGTAAAACACGCTGTATAATGATTTACGGCCAGTCGATGACGTGAAAGAATAACGGCGTCTATTTTTATTCGAAATAGAGACTTAGTAAATTCTTTGCTCGAGTCCGCTGGAAAAATAAATTTTAAATTTTCTCTTCTAAACCGCGATCGTTATAATTCATTTGAATCAACTCATTCCTCTTCCGAGCTATCTCTTTTCTCGGCTGTCTTCTCATCGGCTTCAGCGGATAATAATGTAGTCGAATGACGCGCCGGTGTTTTTAGGCGCGAGTTACTGCCGCTTCCGCGGCCGCCTGATTTACATTTATTGCGCCGTTTACATAATGGCGCCGCTACATCTTCCGTTATTTCAACTAATTATACTCCCATTTGGATAAAATATGATTTCGAGCGCCGGACAGTTGAACTTTCTATACAAAGCTGAGGGATTTGACCGCTGGTTAATTTTCGCGGTGCTACACATCCGACAGTTTATTTGTCGTTCCTAACTGCGACCGTTACGCTACAGCCGCAAACAGCGGTGCGCAACGTTTATTCTTATACGCGTACGGCACGAAAAATGTGGAGGATAACCTAATTATATTTTTTTTTTACTCGCTTTTTTTTTTATTTTGTTCTTTCATTATTCTATTCGGTTGGCACGAGAGCGCAATTGCACTCAGATCACGTAACATCATTGCCCGGATAAATCAATCTCCCATATCGGCTATTCAAGCGCGCGGCCTGTCAGATTAATCATTTTTCTCGCAATTGGATCGTCGGCTGATCGATGGGGTCGTTATACGTTGGCGAGGTCAATTTCGCGGCGATCGCATAAATTGTCCGTCGTTACGGAGTCAGGTAAGCTCGCCGCGCGAACAGATTTCACCTGGGAACTCGCGCGGTGCGCCGACACCGTCGAGGATAATTCTCGCGGGCTGCGGCTAATTGCGATTAGGTCAGGAGAACGAAGGGCTTCCCAACGGAGACTTCGGAGCTACGTAATCAGAACTACGGAATGATCTTATCCCGGATGAAAGCCGCAGTTTCTTTCGGCGCACAGGACTGAGCGCGACCGCTGCCTCTGCAGGTCCACGGTTAATTGCCCCCCGTTTGTTACGATTACGCGAACGATACATCCTTTTTTTTATCGTCATCCTCCGCTCGAAACGACCGTTACCCTTTTTCCTAGCTTTGCGACCCTTTAGCCAACCGCATATATTTCTCGGGGCGAATTTCTGTTTAATGTCCGATAAAGAAAGATCGGTGGCGGGACCGTGCTCTTACTAGATTATCTCGAACCATTGCGGACGATATATCTACGCGTAACGCAACGGTGAAAGTACACATGTAAAGATAATACGAGTTTCTCCGTCGGTCGGTCGATCGCGAACTATTTTTGTCAAGATAATCGTCGTTTAATTATAAAATCTCGCATTGTCTTATTATATTAAATAAATTAAGAATTACAAAAAATTAGCAACTCAAAAGCGCGCTTCGTACTTGCCACTTAAGAGACGTATAATCGTGAAGCGACTCTTATGTTACAACGACAAGTTTCATACGTCTCAATCGTTGCGCAATTTACTTCACGATTCCTTTCTTTCTTGTGAGATAAGCCGATAGCGCGGCGATACGTCATTCCAAGTGCCGTCATTATTTACCGGATCGCGGGCGATTTTTTTTTTTAACCGAGTGTCGGCTTCGCGCGGAACAAAGGCGACGCCGATGTTGGTGGAGCATGATGCCGAGGGTCGGGCTAAAATTCGTTGCTGCGGAGCGGTAAAGCGACGACCTGAAAACGCGTCGAATTTCCGCTTTCAATTTCGCAGCTACTATTCAATTTCCCGGATCCGCGGCTGAGGAACGTTTCGATATTTCTTTTTTTTTTTCTCTCACCCGTACGCTTTCTTTTCTTATATATATATATAAGTATATATATATAAGGTATATGTATATATATAAAGCCCCGTGATTGCTGCCCGCAATCTCGCTCTCTTTTTGGTGCTCGAGGCAGAAGTAGCCGGGCTGACCCGAAGCGAGGAAAAATGGTCTTGCCACGAGTAACGTAGTTAGGCGAACGCGTGGCCAATGAGCCGTTTTGTCCCCGACCCCTCGTGGCTTATTTTTCATTCTTTCTCCGGACGAACGGCACCCCTCGTTCTCCCTCGCTATCTTTGTTTCTCCTTCCGTTTCCGCGGCCCCGTCTCGCGGTCGTTGTTCTTCATCTTCGTTGAACTTCCTGTCTTCGTGCTCAAGCCCGATTACCGACGGGATTTCCCGTCTCTACGATTTCTCTTAGATTAAGTTGAGGGTTTTCGAGAGACTTTTCAGTAATTTTCGACAATGAGCCGTCAGATGTATAAAATATAATAATAAATGTTTTTTTTAACGATTATGAATCGCTCTGCGCGTTATAGAAAAAAAGTACGCTAAATTTAAGTATTTATTCGTTTATAAAAAAAAAAAAAAGATTTGCTCTATTCGTATAGCTTTCAAGTCGAGTGCATCACCGAAAATATGCTACCGTCGGAATTTTCATCTCAAACAGATGACCCTCTCACGTTGGAGCGTTAATTGATTAAGATTTCTTCGCTGAGAGCCGAATGGGAGTCGGGTGCACTAATGAAATTAACGCTCGTCTACCTGGCCGCGATCGATACAGGCCTTTAATCAGTCCCTTCGGCCCGTCCTTCGACTCTCCGTCGGTTTTCCGGCGGATCGACGTTTGGAGTGCACCGAAGCCGAAAAGTTCTTTCCCGCTGGTACGCGTCGGGAGAACCTTTTCAGACAGCGGGGGCGCGACGCTCTTTAAAGTAAAGTAAATAATGATTAGGGCGATTTGTATTTTTACGTCGTGCCTGATTTCTGTTGGGTAAATATTGCGAGTTTTCTTAAGACCGTACTTCTATTTCCTTTCGCTCCTCTTTATTCAGCCTGATTCGCTCACCCTTGGCATCGGCTTTTGCGAGAAGGTGCGTATCTCCGCCGGATAGACGTCTGGCAAGGAAAACGTGATTTCTGTATAACGGCGTATAATGTTTCTGTGTAGTCGCCATTCTGCACTTTACTCGTAGCATCTCTAATGCGATTTAAGATTACTGCCATTCAGTATGCAACAAAGATCAATATACTTATTTGTAGTTACAGGAAATCTGATTACTCACCGTTCGCGAAGATTCGAAGCTTATTTGTCGTAACAACGAGACGAAAAAAAAAAAAAAGGGATCCCTTTTTCAATACTACGGGCAAAGAATTCAAGAAAAATTTTCCCGATGAGCCAATCGATAGTGTCAATGTAGTTCTTGCACGAGACACGTGAAATGTTTCGCAATATCAGAAAACAAAAGTCACCATGTACATTTCAAATCTAGTCGTTCGACGTGCATTCGGACAGAAAATAAAAGGGAGAACACATTTATCGAGCCCACTCTCGAGCGGCATTGTGCAATATCGCGAACCGATAGGCGTCGGTACATTTTTGTTTTTTTTTTTATTCGTCTTTTTTTTTTTAATCGGACTATTTCGGCTTACACGTTTGTGAAATCGCCGATGAAACGATCTATAGGCGCGATACTTCAACGTCGTTGAAGTGGAAACAGTTGTAGCACGTCGAGTAGGCACGTTTCCGTATACCGCGATGAAACCAATGGAACGGGGCGGATACGCTTCGGTCGTTTGCATTTTCCCGTGTTCATACTCTGTCGCAGCTTATATGGGGAAAAAAAAATGTTTGCAGTGCGGAACTATCGGCAATTCATTCACTCGACGCGGTAGTACGTCTTTCCATCGGCTGTAACATAGCTGTACCCGCATTTTTTCCCGTGAGGCACGAATTTTTCGACTTTGTCTGGATCTTTCGATCGCGGTTCGTTATCTCGCATTAATATTTCAGATATTTTCTTTTTTTTTTTTTTTTCGCCTATCGTCAGGCTGTCTGGAAACGGTCCGACAAATTTCCTTCGTCTCGCAATAGCCCGTTAAAATTTTCATTCACGGCGAAACAGCAGTCGCTTCGACGCGACGCCCATTTGGTCCATCCGTTGTATTTCGTACTCGGCACGCGATCCTCCTTCATCCGAAGTTTCGAGTGGAATCGCGCGGCGGCGGCGCGAACTTCTCCCGGCTACAAATTAGGTGCTAAATGGCGCGAAACGGTTCGTTGCAGTACCCAGGAGGATATTGCCGCAATGTATCGCATTATCCGAGACGCGATTCTACTCGGTCGTATCGTTGGCAACGATTGCGATACCGCCGCCGCCGTCGCCGTCGCGCGTTTTGGAAGCCGAAGGGAAGAAGAAGAAGAAGAAGAAGAACACCGGGACGGAAGGATGGTGGAAATCCAGAATCGTGGAATTACGAACGCCCGTCGGCCGAGTTTCGTCGTCGGCGCGTTAACGGCTAACTCGAAGCTACGTTAAATTAAACAGAGGGGAGATAAGTTTGGACGTGTCGCTAACTTTACTCCTCTCGAATCCTCTTCCACCGTCCCCCTTCGGTATCGCATTCTCCTTCTTGCGTCCCCCTCCTGCCCTCCCCGACGTTACAATCCAGTAACGCTTTCACGAGCAATCCCGATTACGCTTGCTTTTCGGTGGCTCAGTAAATGCGGCAGCACCACGCCGTCTGGCCGAGACTGCCGCTGTCAGCAGGAATTAATTTTGCAATCACAGTGTTAACTCGAGAAGAGAGAAAACTGACGCGCAATGTTTGCCGAGGCTACACTTTCGCAGATATCGAACGAAGACATTTTACCTCACGTTCGTGACGAGAAAAAGAACTCTCTATTACGAAATTGATCTTCTTACCGTGCGCCGTCATTAAATACGAATCCGTCCGCTCTCATGCGTGCTTAGAATCATTTTGACGGGGATTATTCAAGACTGCCGGGTAACTCTCGTAAATATGTCCCGGTCGAAAGTTTTAGGCAAAGATACGCGAGGGCTCGCGCGACGTTCTGCATGAGAAACGCAGATGGAGAAGATCGCGATGCAAAGGGGAAGGTAATCGGAGGCAGGGAAGAGACCCCCACCGTATTTTATCTAAATGATGTCAAAGGGGAACCGCCGCGTTTGGAGTCGGGTCGGGTCGCGGCCCTCAGCATCCACCAGGCCCTCTCTATCTCCGTCGTCTCGCTCTTTATTTCGTATCCTCCGTTCGTCGCCCGCCGTGCGCGCGACCTTACTCTCCCTCTCGCTCGGATGGAACGAGCGGAAAGCAACGTTTCAAACTCGCGTACCCGTGCGAGCAGGTCCCTACGCGAGCATTATTCCGCACTCCACTCGCGCCTCTTCTGCCGCGTAATGTTCTACCGCGATGCGCCCTTACATTTAAGGGTGAAAATGTCGATACGGTCTTGTTTCTCCACTGGCTCTTTTCTACATAAACTCTCCGTTTCTCTTCACCACGACCTTTTGTCCTCCTTGTACCCGTCGAGCTGTGTCGATTACAGGGACCGAGGGCGGGGGAGAACACGGCGCCGGTATTCATGTGCATTAGGAGGATAAGGTGTGTGAATCGAGACGGCATCGCTAATGGAGATGCGATGTAGGTGTCCCGTAAAATTTTATAACTGTAAAACTGTTTTGCATCTTTTCTTCGGTTCCCATTCTCTCGCTTTTTCTCTCTCTCTCTTTCTCTTTCTCTCTCTATTCCCCTAGTTCTCTTTCTCTCAATTTTTTCCCATCTCGGTTTTTTTTTTTTTTTCGTTTTGGGATTTTGAATATTGGCTATCCGTGCTTTCCGCACGTTGCTTTTTCTAGTTAATCGAAATGCGAAAAACTAATGCAGAAAACAGAGCGAAACTGTAAAGTAGAATTATTTTCGATTTTTATTTTATCTATTTATTTTAAAAATGTATATACCGCACGCGAAGTATTATATTTATTTAATTAATTCCGCTCTAAATCGAATTTAATCATCTGTTTTGTGCATTTTCCGCGTCGGTGGGCTGTTTAAAAAATTTTGTACGAGAAATGTTTGCCGCGCCGCTCACTTTGCCCCGATATCTCGCTGAATAATTCTAAATTTATAAAATCGGGACCAAGTCTTGTTATCTCGCCTTCTGAAGCTTCGGGATGAGTACGCGCGGTGCGGCTTTTAGCCGACTCGTCAATTTAGTCGTAATGCAGTGCACTCGGTGCGTGCGTCCGGGCGTCTATTTGTTCGTTTGTTTGTTAAATACGCCACTTAGCCGTCAAGTCAAGCGCGGTTAGTTGTTTGTTTTACTTTCAAGCACTCGCGATGATTATTCATTGCTGCTTTTATGCCGCGCTCTTTCCTTTCCGTAGCGTACCCCAGGAATAATGACGGGGTCCCCTATTGACTGCGGCACTTGCGACCCCTGTCGCTCCTCTCCTCGGCCCTCGCGAAGAATAAACTGTGAAAAGGACTCCCGTCTTTCTCGTACGTACACCCTTGTTGTGCCCTCGGCTCAATCTAAATATATTCGTCTTTTTCTCGCTCTCCTCTCGCTGCTGCCGTTTGATTCGGCAATGCTTTTCCCTTTCTAAGAGTCCGTATTTTTACGACATTGTGCCGGCAGAGTGTCGCAACAATAATAACATCGCTTGCATTAAAAAAAAAAAAAAAAAAAAAAAGAATGGCATTGTTCCTAATGAAAATTACGAAATTACTAAGTGCACTTTTATTTTTAGTGACTTTAAAATATATCTTAAAAATGAATCGTATTTTATTTTGCTGATAACGCGCAAACGTGATGCAGGGTTAGTTTCGTGACTCGCTTAACTTTTTATACATTTACCCGGAGGATTTATGTATACTAATACGTGTATGCGTTTCACCGTTTTTCCTAAGACGTTTGAGTATATCGCGTATTGTGCGACAGCGTAAATTAGCAAACGATAAAGTTAATCGGTCTTTGTCATACGGGGAGCCGCGCGAGAGATTGCTTTGAGTGGCAGAATGCTTGCCGCGTACAGCCGAGCGCTTTTGCCGTCGTTCTCGGTTAAGAGTCACGTACCTCCGGTGCAGCGGGGGAGGTTTAATTTTGGAAAACAAGGCGAAGCTTTTCGGCGCGAGATTGAGCGAGAAGCGCTGGCGAGACGTTACTGATGGCGGTAATGAGGAGAAATGTTTGCACTCTGCTACCCTAAAACCTGAAAGGGTTCTCCTGTAGGCAGACGGCCTACCGTGCTAGTATCCGGAAAGGATCCCGTATCTTTTTTCCCACGTAACCCGGCGCGATTCATCGTCGCGGCACCTACCGTCTTTCTTGAGCGGACAATACGGGTAATCCTAGCGGCTCGCCGCGGAGCGAGATCGAGTCCGATGCGATCCTACGCATTCGTGCGTACGTGGAAACCGAAATCGGTAGTGGTACGCGATAATCCCGCTTGCTTTATTCGTTTGACGATCGATTGACGGAGGCTAGTAGAGCGCACGCATAGCCTTCCAGGCAGGTGATCTGCCCAGTAGTGTGAACCGCCTCTCTCTCTGAGAGGCACCGTTGCGTACCGCCGAGCACGCGATTGTATAACATGTAATATGCACGTTACACGCGGCAAATCTGATATCTCTCCGCCGCTATTTATTCATGTTTGCATTTCCTTTGTTGCAGGTGGTGAGTAGACAAGAACCGCGTACTTGATAATACCCCGATGGCATTCAACGGGCTGCAGGTATTCTCCGAGACGAATCAACCGCATTCGCGACTACTACGCTGGATAGATGACAGTAGCGAAAGTAGATTCGCTCGTTCTTAATTAAGCGAGACGAATCTCTTTTTATTTTTTGAGCGCTGCCTTCGTACGTAAGAAAAGAATTAATTTTTGTTTCGCCGATGGCGTCAATCTTTTTTCAATGTCCGTTCTATTGTTGTTCGAAATATTTTATTAATGCCGGACAATATTTTCGACGTTAAAATTATAGAAATAAGCGCGCTCGCGGTCGACTAATCGCGATATATATATTTGGGAAATAATTTTTACAGTTCTCGCAATTTAATATTTTTACAACGTTGCCTCGCGAAATTTTTAATTATATTGTTTTGGCGTGTGTGGAATAATTAAGACGTACGGGATTTATTTTGTCTTGCGAGCTACGTGTATTGCGGGGTTGTCGATAATAATCTTCCAGTGCGATTGATTACGGAGTACAGATTACTCAGGTGCCCATTGCATTGATCAAAGCAGGATTCACATTGGCATACTCTAATTGGCACGTGCGCGCTTTGCCAGGAATTTGATTTGCTTTCCGTTTGGCAGGCATCCGCAGATTGACCTCCACGATATTGCGATATCTACGTACTTCGGCGAGCATCAAAGAAGATGCGAGGCGGGCAAACTTAAGTTAAAGTACTCCTCTACTCAGTCGCTTTCTTTCTCTGTCTCTCGATCGTATAAATATTCACATACGAAGCTACTGTAGAATTAAATTTATACATGCTAAATTACCAGTAGCTTCAGTATAAATACGTAATTAAATTAAATGTATAAAGATACATTATCTGTACAAGTAGATAAATTATTTATAAATACCGTGATCTACATTTTATTATTAGAATTAAAATAGAATGGTTAGACGTAAACGTTTTCTGTCAATTGTACGGATTTAATTTATTGGATCTTATTAACGTCTTTCACGTGATACCTGCTCTAAATATTATATATGCGCCATTTGTCGAAATTCTTGAAAAGTCTGCGGTATAAATACCGAAAAATTGTTGTCGATACGTCGCCGTGGACTAATCCAGAACCGTACCCGGGTACAGAAGATTTTAAAGCTGACGGGCATTTCAACGAAAGAGAAAACGAAAAAGGGTTCGATAAGCATAGGCAAATTGGTTGCTGTCTCGCGATCCCTTAGTCGAGGGCTCGTCGACTTCATCGGCAGCGGACTTTAGCGGCGACGCGTCACAGCAGTTCGACGAGAGATAAGCCATCAGTGTCAGTTTCAGAGATCCGAAAGCGTTTGCTCGACAGTTACGTTAAAACGGGCTGATATCTATCGCCCTACACGGTCGAATGTCCTGCCAGGACTTTGTGATGCCCATCACGGGAGAGTCATACACGTCAGCAGCACGCCCTGGCACGGCACCGTACATCGCAGATAACTCATATCCATCTATATTAATTCCCGGCGGTGCATGCGCGCCCTCGGAAATTAAATGGCGTCCTTACGTCCCGGGTGGGCTGCGATTCATATCGATCTAGGATATCCGACCGCTATCTGGGCTCCGCCGTAAGCGCGACAGCCTGCCGCTGTGTATCCCCGTTCACGAGCGTTGCTCCGCAAGTCCTGTGGGAAGGCTTGCTCTGACAGACGTAATTCCACGTAATTGAATATTACTCTTCAACCGTCGCCGGACGCGATCAGCGTATCTGGGTTTAAAGAAGTATTTTATTAACGCGACGCGGGATCGGGAGTAGATTTATTCCGTTTGTCGCGAACCTCACGCAACATTTTTCAGCCGACGTCGCTTTATGCCGCAAATGGCGCATGCCGCTATCAATTTGCGCGTATTATCGAGCGCGTGATACGGAGGAGTGGTCTTTTCCGTTGAATCGCAGACGAAAATCCCTCGATGGCGCAGTCGAGTGACCATAAGTCTTCATTATCATTGTACGTGGTATCGTTGCGTGTCCCATAATTTACTGCTACTTTGTTCCGCCATGTCGTGGAGCACTCGTTACCAATCGTCAAGGATAAATCTACTTACGTTTTGACGCACACACCGCATGATATTCAATCGGATTGAATATTTCTTTTATATGTCGGTAAAAAAAAAAAAAAAAATTTTTATGGGAACGCGAGATGGAAATACGATGAAAGCAGCCGTTAACGATAAAAAATAAAGAACTTCCTTGCGAGATAAAAGAGAACCCCGCGCCACCCAGCTTTCTCGGCGTAATTTTTAAAATGTCGCGTTTCGAAAGGTCGTTGAAGTTTAAGACACGAGAGCGCCCGCGTTGAAAATTTGCACGCGAGTAAAATTATAAATTACATGCCGCGTAAAGTTTGCATTGAATTTTAAGCGCGCGTTCGTTTAACGCGTTTGTCCCGCCGTGTTCCTTGACAGAGTCGTGCATATTTGCAGAATGTAATATTTACACCTAGCGAAATTTTTCGCCGCGCTTGCAATAAATTCCCGCTCGCTGCACACCGCGCCACGCGGCCCCTCTGTCCTACGCAGAGACAGAGAAACGGCCTGCGGAGTAATCAAACAGTCGCGTGACTTTATTTGCCGGCTGCTCGGTTTTTATCATCCATAAAAGCAGTTACGAGCCTGGAATTTTTGATCGAAGTCCTCGGCCAAATGACGGGGGTGAGACGGAACGTTTCAGGCTCGCGTTGTTACTTTAACCCCCCTCGGCTGATTGTCGGTAGTACCCTGCCAAGGCTCGGCCATCTCTCCCGATATCCCTCGCTGTCGCCGTCACGCGACGTATAGGCAGCCTCGCGTGCGAACGCGATGCTTCCTGGAAATCGATCCATCGTTCACAATTGACTTCGTTCTTTCCTAGTTTAGGTGCGTCGAAGACTGCCGTCTAATTAACCAAATAACAGACGACGATAATGGTCGCGCGGTAGTACGCTCGCACGGCGAACTTTACGCGACGTCGTCGCGTATCGCTCGCGGGCAAATCGAGGACAAAATTATCAGGCCGCCTCGTTTCGCGAAAGTGGATTTATTATTTTTTATTCACTCACGTAAATGTAATTTGCGTTTCAACAAATTCGCAATTTATACGCTGCAATTTATGTAATGCACAATTACGTGTCATTTCTTTTGAATTTCAAATGCGCCAGCCAACCGAATCGAAAATGTGGCGACGCTCGCTATTTTTCCCCCCTTTGAAATCTTTTCCAAGCATGCCACTGAAAGCGTCATATATTTTTTTTTTGTTTTATGTTTATTCAAATAACCAAGTTCTTGTGTACGTCATGTGTAATGACAGCAGTGACATATTTACCTTTGACCCATTTTTAAGATTGCTGCGAGGCGCAATATCAATTATAAAATAAAGGTTTGTCGCGGAAAATAATTGCAGTAATGCACATACGCAATGCATTAATCGTACCGATCCAGTTGACCGTGTCATCGCGATAAAAACAGTATTTTGTGAGAATATTTTTTTCCCGTAGGCGACACGGTGTGTGCATTGGCGCTTGTAACATTTAAATAAAACGTATATACCTATAATATTATATAATTAATTTTTCTATCCGTTAAATACATTGTCGTTAAACGAGATAAGTTAATATTTCCCCCATTAAGAATATAAATAACAGCAGTGAAATATCATTTATTCTCTTATGCACCACCGCACAGTGTTCCACGGTACAGCGGCGTTTATTCGCTCGAATATATACGCGATCGTATCTATTTTCGTGAGTCCGACGCAGAGGAATGACCACTCGTCGTGGAATTTGTTTAATTTAACGGTGGTAATCGAGAGTGCTCTCGTGCTTGAATACACTCGGGCGGCGCGCCGGCTAATTGGCTTCATCGTCGAAATTCACAGAGAAGCCGGCCCGCACCGTGCAACACGCCGCGCCCGCGCTCTTCTATATATCGGACTCACCCGCAAAAAGAATCGGCGGTCGGCGATAGGCACGAGCAATTTGGCAGCGCCATTTCGCTTCCGGTACGCGGTGACTAATCGGTCGGCCGGTGCAGAATCCGGCCGCGTTTGAAGAGCGAACGCCATTAGGATTTTTACACTTAGCGAAGCGATTCGACGGTTAATTACCCCTCCCGCTGCCGCGGCCGTGATAACAAGGGGAGGTCATCGGTCGCAAACGAGAGCGCCGGTATGCGACCGGGAGAAAAAAAAAGATCGTACGCCGAATGTGCGACACGTATTCGCACACGTGCATCTCTGACGGAGAGAAGAGTCGTAAATTGCCAGGAGTTGGTTTTCCAGCGGACGAAATTAAGACCGTCACGCGACGGGGACGAGCTAATCGCTCGCCTCGCTCTTAATGCTCTTTGTTTCTTAGTTTCTATTTCAAGAATTAATAATTAAGACAGACGTGTCCGCATATTATAGAAATTAACAAGTTTGCTCTAATTGAACCGTCACGATTGATTCAATAAAGGATTAAGCTCGTGCCGCGTTTGAGAGATAGCTTCTACCTATCATATTAATCTTAATAATTAATTAAATTCATTGATAATAATACTCGGTAACATGAAATTCGAAACACCGATAATTGACAGATAATGAATACGTCCAAAATAGTAGTTAATATATTCGACCTAATAGAAGTTGCACGATGTTACAGATGACGGTAAAATTCTATACATATAAGCGCGTGCAAATTTATCTCATGAATTTTTCATTTAATTTAATTTCCCCATTTTTTGAGAAACTCCTTACCGCTTCTCGCGAAATACACCTAACCATCCTGGAAGCGACTGTCTCGAAAAATACGAGACGCAACCGAGCACGTCCTTTTGACCATCTTCCTTTATGCATTTGAATGGCAGTCATCCGACCTCGAGAATAGCGCGCAGCGATAATTTCGAGAAATTGGGTTACTCTTTAATGCATGCGGGGATTCATAATGCGAGCAGCGGCCATCCGGTAGAGAGCTCGGAGTGCATATTCCTGTCTCGTCTCCTCCGAGTTGCTCACGTCGCTCCGGACTGCAACTGGTAGGCACGGCTTTTTGTCCCGTTTAGCTCACGCCAAATTAATTTCACGTCGAATCGCTCCCCCAGGAATCGCGGACGGTGGACAAAACCCTTTCGCCGACGCCCTTACGTGCCGGCGAAGGGCCGACGGATACATTTCGCGTAACACGTATATGCGATATTTCTCTTCCATTAGAAATACGACGCCCGCGCCGGCGCGACTACGGTGACGACAATAACAACTCGCGGGCGTCCGAAAGAAATACGGCGGTAAATTGCGCGACGATAGCGATGAGAAAATTGACTCCTGCCGACCAGGCTGCGCGGGAGGAAAGTGAAGTCCGTATTACATCGCGCGCAGCGGACGGGAAGAGATCGAAGACCGGGGGACGCTCGCGTGTTTTCCCGCTCTGGAGAGATGCCGTCCCTTCATTTTCCGTGATATCCGGAGTTTCCGACGTTCATTTCACTCTCGTCGACTCGACGGAGCCATTGTACCGCGCCCCCTCCCCTCCCCCTGAAGTTCCGTAATCAAAAGTACAAATCACTGTATAACTCAGTCGCGCTGACGGCGGTGCGAGAGGTGAAAGGGAGGAAAGGGAGACGATAAAAGATGAAGGAGACGAGACAAGAACATGGCGCAGGTCATGTACCGGAAGGCAAGCTCTCCCGATCGAAGGGGCGAGACGGAGACGGCGAAGGGGATGCCCCCTCGTGTAAATCTCGCTTATACCGGCGTGGCGAAGCATAAATTTCCTTTCGGCGACCTTCGCTTCGTCGAGGACCGCTGCCTCCGCTAAACGCTACCGCGTTAGATACTACTTATCTGCCGGGACCGCACTCGCGGACGAACACGCCGCTCCTTTTGTTTCGTACCGCCGTATTGTTTCCCCGGCCACGACGCTCCCTCGGGAAGGACGCGTCTCACCCACCGGATATCGGCGCACCGCAACCGGGCTCCGTGAGCGAATATTATGCCACCCTCGCGTTACGCGGCACCGATACATCGCACCATAGCATAGGTCAGGAAATGACATTGGCCGTTCCGGCATTAAAGCGATAGCGGGCAAGTAATAATTTTCTCGCGTGGAAAAATATCAATATTTCACGACACGTTAAACTTTAATGCGAGCATTGCCTACGGAGGGAAGAATATTCGTGGGAATTGCGAAATATCGTACATGTGCAGTTTCACCGACGGCTAACGCGCGTCAGTTTGACGCTCTCGTCTGTTAGTCGGCGTCAAAGCGGCAAAGTGTAAGGCGCTATCAGGTGCCATTTGTGTAAGGTGCATTGTCATGATAATGCGATCTTAACAGTCATATCTCCTTTGTACGTCTTGTCTCTTACGTTGCTAAATTTTCTTCGCGTTTAGCGTTAGGATAATACCGCGATTTGAGTTACGTGCCGTCGGTTTTACATAACAATATGTTACCGTCGAATATTTCGGTTATCATATCGTATCGTACCTTGGCGCTTGCGATCTCGCGCGGTACGCTTCGCAGATCGCGTTTGCATCACGTGTGAAAGTTGCGTGTGCGGCGCGAGTGCAACGCTAAATGCTGACAAGGAGATTTCATCCGTTTAGTTAGATGGGAGAGACAGACGCGCGGGGGGAATGGCGAGACGCGTCGAGGAGGATTGGGAGCAGGGCGAACGCGCTCACCGGCTCCCTTCGGTGTTTGTAAGCACTTACCCCGCGGCTTATTGTTACCGCAGCCCTCTCTTTGTCGGGATTTGTAAAAGCACTCGCTGTGTTAATTCCCGGACGCCGGATGCTGCGTATCATCGCGACGCGCGCTCGACCGCTCGAGAACAATTTCGCTAATGTCGGCGCTAATCGCGGTCAACTCTAACTCTATTTTTTCCTTCTTAAGTTTCTTTCTTCATTCGTTTTACAAGTATTAAACCGATTAAACGGACGCGGCCCGTAAATCGAAAAGCAAATGTAATAAAATCGCGATTTACGCCGCCGCCGCCGGCTTTGTCAGCGGGAAAAATTTCGCGAGTCCGTATCTTCGGAGTCGTACGAAATAAACTCGCGTTTATTGTTTGACACGATCGGTTGGGAATCGACACCGGGACGTGCTCGGCTCTCGAAATTTTCCAGTCGAGCGTGACGGTCGATTTCCTACGACAAAGATTTGCTCTCACACGGATTTTCCTTCGCTTCCCGTTCTCTCTCTCGCACCCCCGGCGACCCCCTTTCGCTGTCGCCGCCTCCGACAACGCGCGCGAGCGCGCGCGCCGTGACGCGACGCCGCTGTCGTCCTTCTTATCTGTTCCTATCTTTTTCTCCTTACACTCGAGACACGCGTACGTGTGTACCAAATATAAAGGAATAAAAAGAGGAGAAAGGCTTTATCGAGAGGAGCTCCTTTAGTGTTTGGCACGGCGAGCAGAACAGCAGGGGGAAAGATTCTCAATATCGCATTTGGGCGAGTCTGATTATCGGCCAAGCGGTTAGGAGATAAGTGAGTCGACGACTCCCCCGCAGTTGAGATTAAGTTATACGAATGCGTTTCGCACTTGCGTCTAATAACGCGTGGCACGTTGTACGCAATAGAGGAATGCTCATTACGGCACGGTAAGTTACGCGATTTCGCTATGCCGGCGCGATAAGGAATTCTCCCTCCTTCCCTCCCCCTTCCGAAAATCTCACCGCGACTTACCTCCGCGCGTTACTGTTTCCCGGGATTCAGGTGGTAATTCACGTAACGCGTTTTACCGAGATAATCTACGAGTGACGGGCGAGCTGGAAACCGTGCAAATGTTTTCGACGTGGCAAGTGGCACGTAGCCGTGCGTGTATTGATCCACTTGCATATCCACGAAGGTGTAATAAGCGGTAACAGACTTTATTAGCTTTCGGAATGTGCGGGCCGTTTAATGTATTCCATTGTGCGGTGGTGGCGGCGCCGGCAACCGTGCTAATTCCGAAATTCCGGGTATTATGGCCTCCAAGTGAATTTCGACGTTCGCGCACATCTACGCACGCGACCCTCGCACCTTTCCTCGGTCGGAAAGTGCAAATCAAGATTCCGAAATTAATGCCCCGTCTACTAGCTCTCGTGAATTTATTATGGAAAATATCGATTTCCGTTTTTATTTACAATTTTACCTTCGCCGAGGGTATGAAATTGACGTTTGATAACCCGAAATAGTCGGAAAATTGTTTCATGAATCAAAAATGATGCACGAAACGCTGTAATTAATATATGTATAGATCGCGCTCGAACGCGGCTTCCACGTTCGATCTATCCAAGTTTTTATTAAAATTTATACCAGAACGAATATCAGTTTTCCCGGTGAGGGAACGTCGCTAGACGCAGCTTTATTTTTATCACAGTCGACTTTTCTAAAATAATTCCATCAGATCGGAAATATCCTCCCTCCCCCTCCCCTTTGCTTTCGCGAGAGAAAACTTTGGGTCGTTACACCGACGACGACATATTGACTTTCCGGAACTTCCGGTGCATCCACGCGCTTTTTCATCCCCGGCGACACACACTTTGACGCGCTGCTTGACTTTTCATCGACTTTCCGATGCAAGCGCGCGTTCGCGTCGTGTCGTCGTGCCAGCGGCATTTCCGCGGGCTGCTATTTTAAAAGTTGCCAATCACCCGTTATTGCCCCAGTTTTCCAGCGGCCTGAACAGGACACCGTCGAGTCAAGTACGGAGGAAGGCAAACACGCCCGAGTTGTTTCGTTCCCGGGGGAACGTTGTATGGTTAAACGAGAAAACGACGAACTACAGACGTGCACCATCGCGCGCCACCCGTTACACCCGTCTCCCCTCTCCCCCCCCCGCCTCCTGATTCGATGAGTTTGCCTGAATTTTTCTCACCTAACATTTTCCTGCGCAATGCGCTCGATATTCCGCCTCGCTTCCGTTCAGCGATCGCTTCGTTTGGCACTGCACATACTTCCGTTTACCCGGCGATACTTTTATTTACGCGTCGCGTGAACGTAATTGCGCCTTGAGAATTTCGATACCGCGGTAATAATTTTAATTTTATTTACCTTGAGAATCTTTACGCCCACCGCGCCGCATATGCGCGCGAAGGGCACGATGCAACAAACGGTGGGTTAATAATGATGTTATTTCGCGTGTGATAACTTATTTAACGCCGCGCCGAATAAATTCGCAAATAAATCGCTCATCATCGCGCGGCGCGAGCCCGCTTTTATGCAATATTGAGAGCGAGCGGCGGAATGCCGAAAGGGGAAAATAGTTGATTTATCATTCCGCGCGCACCGGCAAAGCCAGGGAAAGGAGATAAATATGTTCAATAATGGCTGAAGGATTTCCCGGGATAACGCTTATCAAGATAATGCCGTTTTCATGCTCCGCGAGAAATCTAACAGTCCCCAAGACTCGCGAGTTAAAACGGCCGCGCCGTCAGGTCAGCCTTAATATATGCAACGGGCGATTAAATCTATGCGGTAGTCACTCCGTGCTCGGAGTTCCCCGTAACATGTAAGCTGTCCCCCTCGTAAACTGTTTATTGCATTTGGCGCCACGGCGATGCGGGATCATTCGAATTTCTCTTTGCCGCGTGTTAGGCGTTACGGCACTTATGTTAATACTATAGTGCGCCGGCATTTCCCACGTGCCGCCCATTACACTGCCATACTTCGCGGTAACATACTCCCCCCGAGACAATTCCTGCTATAACTAGTATTACTAACTTCGCGGAGCACTTTATTCTGCCGCGTCTCGTAACTCAGTTACCGTTGTGTACTAAAAGGCATCTCTCTCGCATAAGTCATCGTCGCGAAATTCAATATCGAAGTCACTTTCGTACGTTCTAAACGCGACGTCGCGATGTGCCTCGCGCCGCTAATCGCGTTTAAAATTTTCAACAATTTTATTCGAAGTGCATTTGATTTTTCAACGTAATCGTATTACTCTACGGAATACGCGTTACAAGTATCGAAACGGGGGGGGGAGGGAAAAAAAAAAAAAGAAAAAATTGCATTTACTTTGCCGAGCGAAATCAATAATTAATAATTTGGTGGGGAAATTGCGTTTCTTGATTGATTACGAGGCGACGAGATGCCGCAGTCGAGCGAAAATTTTCGGCCATTGTTTTCGCACCGCAAATATTCCAGGCGCTTCAAAATCGGTATTACACATGCAACGTTCAATGTTTTCGCGATTTTATTTTTACTCGGTTACTGTCCATATGAAATAATTGGGGCGTGTTATTCGACGTGAATATTCGCGTACGAGGACACGCAGCATTAACGTCGAGTTGCGGCGGTCGTGATGCGGCGTATAGACGTCGCGTCAATTAATATGCGCAACGATGAGCTTCGTTACCTGAGCGAATTGTTTCTCAGTATCGGGCCGCGCATTTCTATTCCGCGCGAATATTGGGAATATCGCTTTTGAATACTTGCGAGCGTTACGGGGCAAATCGAATGATTTGTACTTTGTAAATGTAGGGGAGCGAAGTGAAAAGAGTCGGCTCGCGCCGGGTTAAAATTGGACGCATTTGTGCATTAACGATCGGCGAAACGATGAAGCTTTCCGCGCGATTCAAACTGACGACGATCGCGATCAATTTTGGGTAATAGCGGCGGCACATCGCGAGGATCCTATTAACCCTCCTTCCCTTTTCACGATCTTAGACCCGGGTAACGAGCGCGCTTTTGTGTTCGAGGAAAGTGCATCGGAGTGCTCGTTTTCCTCGTAACAATTCCCCGGCAGCGAAACGTTCTTCCATCACGGTGGAGAATTTGTCGAAAGGACAAGCGTCTCGCGCGGACTTCCGTTTAAGACAAAGGGTGAAGGGCGGCGGGCGAGGATCTCGAAGGAATCCCTGAGTTTCGCAATGGCGAGCTCTCCGCTAACTTTACGACGAGCGGGAGGATCGGGTGAACGCGTCGGTAACGTTCCGCAACCGTTATTCCGCGTACACCTCGCGAAGTCGCGTTCTTATTCTCCCTTAATCAAGAAGGCAAATACCACCGCGTGAAATCTAGATAAATTCCGCCGGCGCGCCGGTGCGAATCGAAAACAAGAGTCATCGCTCTCGTACTGCTAACGCAACGCGAGTACCGGGAATTAATCGTGCCGACGTCGAACGAGAATTAAAAATTAACGCATCGTAGGCTCCATATAATACTCGTTTTATTGCGGCACTTCATTACGTCACTTCAGCAGCAGCGGCGGTTCGCGCTATCGTCGACATCGCAGATCCGATATATGAATTCGAGCGTGCCAGCTGGTCAGAAAAAGGAGAAACGCCACCCGCGTTTCTCACGTTTCGCGGACCCGGAGAGATAACGCGTGGAAGAAATACGGGAAAAGAGCGACGAGCTGGGCGTCGGAGAGAGAACAAGGGGGTGTAAATGAGTGGACGACTAACTTGACCGCGGCGGAATCTACACGTGGATCCCCTACTATTCTTCGGCTCGTATTGAGCCGTCTACCAGATACCTCGCTGCGCAAATCCGTTCCCTTGGCGAAAACGGTTCCGCACGCCTTTACCTCGTAGGCTGGGAAACCGCGCAGGATGAGAAACCGAGACGAACGGGGAGGAAGTATTATGCACGCGCGCGAGAGAGGACGACGCGACGGAGATGGAGGTCTTCGCGACCATGAATCAAGCACCTCTCCGCAGTTGTCCGGAGCGATTCTGGTGCCGGTCACCACCCCGCCGCAACTCAGAGAGAAGTTCACCGGTCACCACGTCTGCGGCGTCGCGTCGGACTTGTCCGTCGAGTTAGCCGAGGAAAATCGTTCGATAATTTCCTCCGAAACTTTTCCTTCTCTGTCTTTTTTTTTTTATTATTTTTTTAATTTTTTTAAATCCCGGATTGGCTCCATTGATATCGAATAATTATTTTCCCTCGCTAATTATTTTCAAGTAATGTTCATTAAATTTCGTTGGCGTTATTTATTGTCGCGCAAAATAATTAGAGCCACTGTTACAAAAGCTTTATCTTACTTGGGATCACAATGCTTAGTTTGTGAAAGGGCGTTATTGTGCAGCACGTATCGTTTTAGTAACACGATGAAAAACGTTCGCGGTGGCGCAGATAGCATTTGCCGCGGAATTGTAACCTGTTTATTGTACCGAGGAGCACGGCTTCCGCGCCGTCCTCGGCGCATTGTCGGTATCCGCCGTGCATTTCCACGTATTACACTTTTATTACGCTTCCCACCGGCGAACAGTGTACCGATAATACTGGGATACGGGTCGTGACATTCACTGATTTTCATATATCACCATTTTAATCTCAGTCCATTTGTTGTAAAACTCGGTTACTCGTTCGCACGGACGGGAAAGCGTATCCGAATCCGAGCTACGATACATATATACCGCGCGTTATTAGAATAATATGTGGATACCTGACGCGGCGAAAATATTTCACCCGAAAAGTCAAATAATTATGACGAACATCCGAATTTGCATTTACATCGTAACCGGTCTATCTCTACTACAGGCGGTTGTATTTCAAAGTTTCCTGCCTCGAAGGAGAAATCTTTCGGCGGAATAAAACCAAGTCTTGATAACGCGATCGATCATATTTAACCGTGAGTACAATGTAAAACGTCCTGCGAATACGACGATTACGGATTACGGATGCGGAGCGAGAATATCGATCGCGGAGGGGAACGCTTTAACTCGCGCGTTTAATATTCGAATTATCATCGATACGAATCAAGTCTAACAGATCTCTTTATACGTAATCTTGTACATCAAGAGGAGCCGCACTCTGGATCTGTTATCACATGCGCCGCATTTACATGGAACATCCCGTTGCGTATTACGTTCCGTTCGTTATCTCCCGCGATTGTAATGGACGGATTTTCTCGGCTTCTCATTGCGAAATAGGATTATAAATAATAACAGATATCGCACGCGCGATTAATCATTGTCTTGATTCATTTGTCGGTGATTCATCGTCACCGTCTCGCGAATAAAATTTTCTAATATAGTTCATAGATAAAATTATAGATAAAGCTCTTGCACTATACGTGAGTCATATCTTGACGCGTCGTTTCTTTGTCGCGTATGTAATTATTTTTAGTTTTCCGTAAAAATAAAAATTTGTGACGGAAAATCGAAAAGATGGTCGCGCTGGGAGAAATTAAAGACGGTAAAGTCGAAAATCTCGCTGCATGTCTGATACGATGTACGGCGAAATCCATTAATTAAGGATAGTACTTCCTACTGGCGTCGATCCTTCGGACGGATTATGAGTTAGGACGGCGACAGCGTGTTTCAAGGACTTATGATAGCGAGGTGTTACTGTTGATAAGGGTAAATGAAAGGTAATCCGACACTTCGGGTCGCATATAGTCTCCAGAAACGTATTTTTCTACGAAACTTGGACGTAAATTGAACACCGAGATATTGGCTTAAGGCGATAATTCGATAAGAACAAGAACCATATGTTGCTGAGACACTTAATGAAACTCTCATCAATTGCAATTTCGTTTTTTTTCTTTTTTTATATTTTTGCGTCACGCGTGAAGTAATAGAATTGTTTGCAACAGCGATATAATTAGAACAATGAAATATATACATTAATATACAATGAAGGGAATATAAAATAAAAATTATGATAAAACAGAAATAATAAATTATCTTTTGACAAGAGGTCCACATGTATGTGCGCGGTGCGAATAATCTGCCTAACGAATACGGCGACAAAAATTTTTTTATAGTTAATTAAGTACAATGAATTGATATGTGTATTATAAAAATATATCTGTACGTATTCTCCGCGCGAGGAATATTCGGCGCGTCAATTATAATATGCAGGACGATGGCGAGAAGACCACGTGTGTCCGCGAATCTCGTACGCCGCCGAAAAGTTGCCGTGGATCCCAGGCGGCGTTAGCGATCGGTCGCCGGCTGTCGCGAGCGAGAAGAATAATGCGGAGAGTAGGACAGCTAATGCGTTGACCTACTTTCGGACCAACCTCAACCTTTACACCACTGAGTGGCCTGTCGTCTGTGAGTCCGTACACCGAGCGCGCGATCCGCGATCGCTACCGAGATTGCCGTAAGTCGCGCGCGCGAAATTACGACGCCGTCCGCGCTGCCGAACTCGTCGCTCGCCCGCCCAAATCTTTTAACTTGAATACATCACGATTTTTACAAGTATATTAAATCTTTTTTTTTTCTTTATGTTTGTACATTTATTTTCTTCTATCTTTTTAGTCTTTGTTTTACGCTTCTTATACGGGTTTACGCTTCTTATACGGGAAGACAATTTACGTATGAGATGCCCGGGAGTGTTAGAAGTTAACGAAAACTAGGTTACTTCTCGTACAGATTCGCTCCTTTGCTTGGTTCGTTAAGACTTCGCTTGACGAATGATTATTCAATGATTATTCAATGTCGAACTATAAACAAGGCGTTCTATTTACACGCTCGATGGCAGCCAACGAGAGCGGATGCGCTTTCAACGGGCTCGCTCTGCCGACACCAGAGATCCTCTGACGGAAACCACGAGCTGTGAACTAAACCGGTAAGCACTATGCGAATCCACCTTTGAGTGCTCTACCTCCTTCTGCACATCTCTCGGCATTACCTGTCCTCTTCTACCAATTCTGTTCGCGCGGTTGCTATTGCTATTGAAAATCGGACAAGTACCGTTGACCTGATTCCGCTAACGTCGTTCCAGTGTTACCCACCGTCACTTCCATCCGCTATTCTCCGCTAAACGTTGCCCTACCCGATTAGCTCGGATGTAATTAAAATTCGCAGACAAGTGCCCACGCGCGCGCTCTCTCTTAACTTTTCATCGAGAATAAAGCTAATCGGTCGGTCGTGAAAATCCAGCCTTTCGCCGGGCTTGCTTGCAAGCAGCATCAGAGACAGTATGTATTTTTCGTATTTCGTTTACTTGGGCGAAATCGTCGTAACGAACCGTACCCTTGTTAATACGGGCGGGTTTGAATTATTCGTTAGCTTATAGTAGATGGAACTTTACGAGGCAACACGTGTAACGTACGGAGAGTTTGCGCCGCCTTACACTCGGCAGAACCAGGTGGTACGCGAATTACCGGCGTAAATACATTAAGTCCTAAGGGTCCCTTATTAATCCATAAATTAATTCCCTTGAACGATGGCGTTCTCTTGGTGCCCGCCCAAGGCCTCAGCCGGGCCCTCGTAATCTCGGTAAGTCGAGTTAACTCTATCGCGGGGTATCAGCTGTAACCTCGTCGTTCGGATTTTTCGAGCCTCGACGGACGGAGATAGATATTTTCTTTTTTTTTCTTTTCTTTTATTTCTGCGCAAAATTGCTGAATCCCGGCCGCCAGTCGGCATCGGGCCGATCAGAAGTGTCTATGTAGATAACGCGAGCAATTCATTACTGCACACCTATAGTCGATAATTGCATTTTCAGGCCATTTTACTAAAACGCTCGTCTCCAACGCCTGTCTCGACGGGAAAAGCCCTAACGCTCTTCGCCAGCCCCGTGCGAAAGCAGGGAGCGAGGCATAGGGTCGAGAGGGGAACGAGTAACTGCATTAACCTTTCTGCTACCCCGCAGAGAGGCGGCGAGAGTCGAAGAGTAGCTGTGATAGAGTATGAGCGAGGCAAGAGAGAGACGAGACCAAAGAGAACGAGAGAGAGAGAGATAGAAGGAGGGGGAGGGAATAAAAGAAGTAAGCTTGAAAATATACGACGTCGCTCGAACCAAGCACGAGCGTCACTCCTGTCACGTCCACGCTTAATTATGTTCAATGATTTTGAACAGCAGGCCTCTAAGCGAATCTCAAATCTGATTTTCATGCCCGCCTACGTCTTACACCGTCCTTTTAAATATTTTTTCGCGTCTCGCGACAGTTAATTTATCGAATTCCCCTTCCCGGAGATACTGATTTACTTTAACATTGTTATCGCGCTACGTGTATAAGTAAAAATCGGATAACTGTTCCGATAACGGGGGAAAATACGCGAGAGGAAAATTCGGATGACGAGCCGAGGAGGGAAACGGATAATCGTACGAAGGCATTGTTATAATACAAATGACTCCGTTCTGCGAATACCGTCGTGATATGCATAATTTATCGCGGGCGCAAAATTGGGATGGGATACCGCGCCGAATGAAGATTCAACGAGGCGAACGTTGGGAAAATGTGGCGGCGATTCGACGTACGAGTTCGCGCGGAATTCGTGATGTGTATAAATAAAAAGTTCGAATTAAAACTTGAAACGATAAGTTTGCTCAGCCCCGCGCGCAGCGTGCTCGCTCCACTTAATCTCGTCCCGGCTTAAGTCTGTGGTTTTATACTCCGCGGCCTGGCAATCGCGCGGCTCGAGATTATCGTGAGTAATGCACCAGATACGCGCATACGCTTTATGTAAATTTGAGATTGTTTCGTTACCGTCGAGACTCGTCGAACTTTCTTCGGTAGCGTGTCTCGCGGTTTTGGTCTCGCGAAAGATGTTTAACTTTCGCGACACGGAGATGCGTTTCAAGAAAACAGGCGTTTCTTGCTATTTATCGGGAGTGCGCCGGAAATACGCTGTGAGATTTTAAAACCCCGCTCTCTGCGCTATCAGGTGTAACGATTAATTCGCCCGAGCTTACTTTCGCGTATCGATATTCCGGTCGTCGCTGCAGCGTCGGATTTTATCGGACTCACGGTTTTACGTCGCGACCGCAGAGCATCGCGATGTTTCGCCCGTCGCACTCTCCTCCCGAACATGGTTTTGCGGGCACGAATTATTAACCGCAGTCGTGATTGCCACTTGTTTTGGATGGGCCCGGGTTGTCAGTATATCACGGTTACTATAAAATCGGTCGAAAGGGAGAAAATGGAAATCAAAATTTTATTTCATCTATTTTGCGAGAAAAAAAAAGCACGGCTATTGATCTAACTCGTCTCAGCTTAAAAAAAAATTTTTTTTCTTCGTTATTGAACCGAGGTTAGATAGATGAACAGCGAGCGAAGTCATACAGTGCCGCGTAAGGAATAATTTCTTTAAATAATCAATTTTTTTTAAATCTTGGCTGCTGAAGAAGCGCACGCCAGCATACGTGTGCTCTTTGATTAAGTGATCGTTAAGCCGTCCTTATTAAGTCTCGTTTCGTTAAAAGTTTCAAAGACCCACAACGTCTCGCTAAATCCGTTACACGGAGCCCTGTGGCTGAGGGATTTTTTTTTTTCTCTTTTTTTTTAGCAAGCGTAAAGCACGAGGGTTTGTAAGAGTACAGCAACGCGATGGGCTGCGAATTAGCTGCTTAAACCGCACCGGCTCTCTCTCATCCGGCTCTCTGAATTTAATTACAATTAATAATCTGCCGTCCCGGCGTCGTAGAAACGATTCGAGGTGATACCTTGGGAACCCGCGTACAGCGCCGGATTACTTTACGCTTCGCTGGGACTTCAAAAGCGTGTCTAAGCGGTCGGCTCTTTCCACTTACCGCGTCTCCGGATTCTGATTAGCCGCGCTATCGCTCGAAGACTTTTTCTTGAAGCCTTGGCACCGTGAAACGGACGGTTTTACCGCGTGTAACGACACGATTACAATCTCGGCCCGTGATTGCGAGAAGCGAGGAGAATTACGTAACTCTCTCTCTCTCTCTCTCGGCCCAGCGAGCTCTCCGGGTTCTGAATATTACGGCGAAATTCGGTGTTATACAGAGTTGACGTGATAAATCGCTTTATTCTCATTGGAAATTGCTATGCTCCTGGAATCTTCGCCTCGCGCAGCCGATGTTCGGTAATTATAACGGTATCAAATTGCAATCTAATTACCTTCATCCGCTTCGATTATGTAATACGTATTTCTATTGTATATATAGGTACAGAATGGCGTTATCGATGTGGATGATTACGGCTCATACGATCGTATCGATATTTCGTAATGTGTAACGTTACGTGAGGGCGAACGCTTACAAATACGGTAGCATAATGCGATTGATTTCGCTTTACTTCACGCAATATCGGCGGCAATTACGCGGCCGATGGAGCATATGATGCACAAAGAGCTTGCAATTAATGACAAATTATAAGCTAAGGATTATGAATTAAATATGTGGAAAATAAGTCGAGGTGGGTCGCGTGACTTGAGCAATTCTATCATGTCGCTAACCGAGATCGTTCACCCTAAACGCAGCGATCAAGGAAATGCCTTCGGTGTTTCGCGCCAAGTGATTTAATCGCTTCGAATTCAAGCCATACTTCGATCCGACGTATATATTTCAATTATTTTGATTTCGCGTCGCGTAAAATGTGCACGATAGGTAAATGTGCATTTTTATTGCGCCACGTGTGCTCGAGTAACGCTCGTAAGCTTCTCTCTTTCTCTGCATTTGGTGCGAGTTGACGATGTCTTATGTACGTACGTATGTACGTACGTATGTACGTTCCATCTGCCAGCGTCCCTGCCTTCCTCCCGCGGAAATAAGACGAGATTGCGATCCGAGGAATCTCATATAGCCACGTGACTGACAATAAGGACACCGGGACTCGTTGATTCTGAGCTCAATACGCGCCGTTATAAGCATCGTCGCGATATGCGACGCGGAGATCTCATTAAGATTGCACATATCAGACGGCGTAATCACATCGCGAATTCATTACGAGATTACACGTGTAAGTCTGGCTCGAAACTTTTTTTTTTTTTTTTTTTCTTACATTTTTTTCTTTGCTCCTTGAATTACACCGGCGGGCGATAACGAAAAATAGAAAACTCGCTTTTTCGCGCGAACGTTTCGCGTCCTCGAACCGGTGTCCCTTGCGTTATGAGAAGGAAACGCTGACTCTTCGTGTTCTCGTTCTTTGTGTCGCATAGTCTGGCGCGCAATTTTACACCTATTACAATTTAACGCGCCCGTCGCCGGTCGGCACGTGCATCACGTACAAGTGTAACCGTCGCTTTTATAGCGGCGTCGTGCATTAAATGTTCGTACATGTACCGTGGGGCATCGTAACCTTAAGGGATATCCGCTACAATGCATTCGTATGCATGATAAATTGCATGGTAAAAGACAGACACCGGTGCGTTCTCTCGTTCCCTTAGGGACGACGCACCGTATATAGAAGGATGCTTAAAAAATTTATCGACGAATTGATCACGCACGCACGATAACGAAATCACCAAACGGCTGTTTAATTGTTAATTCGAAAGCGTTACGTTGAATATGTAATATTAACCGAGTACCTGAGAGCAAAAGGAAACGAAGTCGCAATTATACTTATCTTTTCGACTAATTATGCGAGCGGGGGGATACTTATCGCGAATAAGATTACGCATATTAAACGAGCGCATGGCGCTTCGCTCCCTTTGAATTTCACGGCAGACGAGAAAATGTTATCTCATTCCTCTTATTCTATGAGTCGGATGCTGCCTCGGGTATGCTATTAACGATTATGCGCACGGTAGTAGTGTGACTGCTGCTTTTTCCGCGTGCAGAAATGTAGCGATTAATTAAGTTTACGTGACTGACGAAGAGGGTCATTAATACGCGCCGTACGCTGCTACGAAACGTCGTGAGACTTAAAAAGTTTATTTTTCTTTTCTCATTTTTTTTTTTCTACTCCGATCGTAATTCAATTTTGCTTACAATATATTGGTAATGACGATATTAAATTAATAACGAGCGGCTGGGCAGGATCAAGAGAAAGATGTTCGAGAAAAGATAGAAAATGATAGATCCCCGAGTAACACAATATTGTTAGAGCATGATATATTTCAGATGCAATGAGAGTCAAGAATATGCCGCATTACGTGCTGTTAGTAGTAAATTGATAGATGCGCGCAAATGACTAGCTCCTTCACATAAACAAGACATTAACGCGCCAAACAGCTGGATAATGGCTTTCCATCCATCGACCGTTTGCCCGTCGTATCCTCGCGAGTCAAAAAGGAATCTCCAGGAGGGTGAAGAGAGGAAGTTAGTTAATGCGAAAATAACAAATCGGGGGATGAATCATACTCGAGCTGACTGCCCCTGGGCACGTGAGGGTGGAGATATTTCGGACGGTTGAAAGGCGTACCGGTCTATATTCTGTCGGCTTAAATGGATTTCAAGAAGACAACTACAACGCTGTTCGCGCATTTTGTTCATATTAAAAGAAACCGCACGCACGCTATTTTTTAAAGGACCCTAATTACAAATTACGAAAGAAAAAAAAATGATGCGACTTACCAATCTGCATACAGCGGAGTTGTAAAAATCTGCCGGTGGCTGTAACATAAAACGGAACATATTAATGTAGACATGCCATTGTATTAATTAATAAAATTAATAAGAAAAAAAAGAGTCAAAGTTTTTTTTTTTATAAAGATTTTATTTTAAAAAAATGGATGCTTACTTAAAAGTTGCTCCGCCGATGCAAGATGCCCCCCGGGCCTGCTCCTCCTCTCAGATGGGACGTGTCGAGTCATCCTTCCGCGCACAAGTCACTCGCGAACACCCCGACCGTGATTTTACAATTCCCGAAAATTACTGATCACTTTCGCGCGTTATATTTCGGCACTCCCGTAATAAAATAATCGTCAAAAAAACGTCCGGTAACTAGCGGCACTCCCGAAACGACCGACGAACCGGCTGCGGTTCGTTTAATAATTAATGTCGGCGATAACAGCACTGTAATTTCTGTAACAGAAGAAAAATACAAAATGAAAATTAGTGATATGCTATAAATCAAGTCAGTTAAAGAAAAAAAAATTCTATACGCGTTTCTAAACCATTTATCAATTAAATAATAAAATAAAAATTTCCTATCATCGAAGAAGCAATATTTTATTAATTTTATCTAAAGCCGAAATGATCTTTTTTATTTCTTACCTTCGAGTTGCTCCGTCGATGCCTGATGCCTTTCCGAGGCCTCCTCCTCCTCTCAGAGTGTCTGGAATTGGGATGCGGTACTTCAGCTTCTTCTTATCTGAAACAGAAACGGGAAAAACGATTATTAAATGACGATATTTGTCGGTGCGTCTGAATTGCGTGTTCGACCAGCAGCCAGCGTGCTCAATGTTCACGTGAATTACCACGCAATGTTTTGGGTCGCGACCGCTGTTCAATCTCGCCCGCTTCACACCTTTACGCGTCGCATAATGGAATTTATACCGAATTTTTAACTATTCAATACGTCGCTCTGCTCGTTCGATCGGATTGCTCGGAGCTTGGCTTAAAGAGCCAAGTCTACAGCGAGTCTACAACGATTGTTCAACGAGATAGATAACCGCCCGGGTGACGTACGCACGTAAACGAGGATCGTACTTACTTTAAAGGGACGAAAACTGCTTGCCCGTATTCTCCGTGTGAAGAGAAGGGTGAAAGATGCGATTCCTGCCGGGATACGTCTCCGTAGATCGAATAATTATCTGACTTCCGGTGCGACCGCGTGCTCTCTTAACTACGTGCTCTATAGTCTACCTGTGCCGAATGAATGAGGTGGGGGAAGCACGTAGCTCGCGCTCACCGCTAGCCGCCTACCGCTCGCATCCCCACCACCCATCTCCCTACCTACCTACCCCCGCGCTCCCCTTGTACGTCTCACATATGCAGATAAAAATCTTGACGATTTAATTTTCGATTATACATATATTCCATTATTAAAAACGAGATAATAGTTTAGTAATAAATCAGGCGGCATGAGACGTAAGATGTTTTCTCGTTTAGTACCGAACGTAACGCAAACAGAAACGAGTGCATTTTACAGGCGAGCACCTATTATGCAGGTCGCGTTTATTGCGTCATTAACAAATTATATGAGACGGCGATAAGAGACGAAATAAACTTGAGCGTATAAAGAGATTTATGGTACGAACGAGGGCGGCAACGAAAGAATATAAGACGACTCTCTCACGGCTTCTTGTACCGCGGCGTATCACCGATAAGTTTACGGCCTTGTTGACTGCACGCTCTTTTCCGACTGACTTCCGCAATAGAGACGCCACGAGAGACGGACGAGACGTAAACGCCTCACTTATTTCCTGATTCCCGAGCTGTTATCGTGCCGTTTAAGAATTCGCGGTTCTTCCGGTAACGGCGGCGAAGACGCCGCTGCAGCGATACTTGATGGCGGACGATGATTTATTGGCTTAGCTCGTCAGGCCAGATATTCCATTTTCTTGCTCGCGGCCCTGCGGGGAAATCTGAGAGCCACTTTTGCTATCGAGCGTAGTGACCGTAATTTTTCATGGCTGTTTCGACGATCTTTTCATTGGTATACAAGATATTAGACCGGACAATCCGGCCGTATTATCGTTTTTCATGTTGCGCGATATTGCATTTTTTTTTTTTTCTTTCTATGCGTTCGCGAAGATGAGATGTATCTCGGGACGGACACGCTGAAGACGCCGTCGTGATTTCGAATAAAGTTTTAGCTTAAAAAAATATTTATGCAAATTTGCAAATCACCTTTGCGCGAAAACTTAGAATTTATGTAATTATGAATTTACTTTCATGCAAATGCTGTGTTTTACGTCGAACAGTTGTATATAAAGCGGGTATTACGCGCGGGCGTATGGGCGCATTTATATTTTATATAATTACGAAAAGCGAGCGTATATACGTATAATAATTTCCTTTTTTTTTCTTTCTTTCTTTTCGTCTTACAAGTTTAATGAAAGACATCCGTCGAAATCTCGTTTTCAAGAAGGGACCTTTGAGAGCTGCTTACAAGAACATAACAAAGAACAAATGTTTCGCTTAGGGAACGAGTGTACGCTTTAATATTTTTAAAGTACATCGAATCCTTTGGTAGGAATCTTTTCACTAACGAAGCAGCATCAGAGCGATAGGTCGAAGAGCGGAATAAGATGCTCCGGCGAAGAAAGCTTTAACGAAGGTCGGCAGAAATTCGAGGAGGAAAAGAACGAGACGAAAAGACCGATGGGAAGTTCGGGACTATCGAGTTGAGAAAACAAAGGGAGGTTTATTCGTTGCAAATTAATCGGGTTAATTTACGATCTAATGGCACATTGATTAATACAAATGCACTTCGCACAATGATAAATCCTACCTTTATTGCGTCACCTTATTGTTCCGAACTTGAAAACGGAATCTCTGAATGTTCCGCTATAATTTAAGAACGCTCCGTTATCGCTTAATTTTTTTTTTTTTTTTTTTTTTTTACCGCGCAAAAATTTCACTTTCCAGCCTTCGGGAGCCTTCGCGAGTCCTTTGCAAAATGTTTAATTTATTTTCCACGCCAAATAAGAATCATTTCCGATGAAGACTTAATAGGATTATTACAAAAATGTTTTGCGATTAGCAACACAGTTATATCGCGTTACGAATTAAAGCAGCATGAAGAAATAATGGCGCGAACAGAATTATTCATTTATTTAACGACTCCCCGGCAAGTTGATAAATAGCGCTGGAAGATTAATCAGCCATTTCTCACCAATCTTCATTTGGAATAATTATAAATGCAAGATGAGTAATGCCACCCCTTATTCTCCAAAATCCATTTCATACTTTATCGTTCTCTGTAACGTTAAGAGAAGCTTTCGCGCCTTACATTATACAGGCTTTTTCAAAATAAAAACCGAGAGCGGGCACGCAACGTGGGACGTTGCATTCAATGAGCGCTATTCCTCATCGTTTAATGCCGTTTTTTTTTTTCCTTTTTTTTGTTCTTCGTGTCGTATAACGCAGAGGTACAATTTCGGGCTCTGCGGGATCAGCGGAGTCGCTCTAGAAGAAGAATAGCCAATAATACTTTTTCATTAAGCCGCGAGCTAGGATTACCGCGTCTATTGAGACTGGGCACCGAAGCAATCAAATTATATTCCCAGCGCAATCAGCTTTGGGAAAAAGCAGAGAAAAAGCGAGAGAGAGAGGGGGAGGTAGGGAGAAGGGGAGAGGAAAAGTATCGGTGGACAGAGGCGAAAAATGAAAAGGCACGGATACAAACGGGGAAAGAGAACGCGACGGATAAATTCATCAAACTCGCGATATCGCCGCGGTCTTCGAGCGATAGAAGTATTTCAGATGCCGCATGCAAAAATTGTATTTTTCGGTGTATCCTTGCTTCTCGATATTTCCACCGCTTGTTTCAGGAACGATCGCTCGCCCGTTATTTATTTCCACGTGCGTGCTCCTGGCGTCGAAAAGGAAGCGACGCCAGAAGCATCCCCCGTTTGGTTTTTCGGTTGGTTAAATCCCCTTACACGTACGTATCTCGCTTCCATCCGTTAAAACAAATTCACAATTAAGGTTTACCGCGCATGGTCGCAAATAAATTTCACTTCTTCCGGCGCATTTCTATTCTCGGTCGTTCGTTCCGCCGACCCGCGTAGTAATTCTCCGGGGAACCCGAAGATCGGAACTGTAATTATTTTTCTTTCCGCGATACTCCTGTATTTCCTCGCTCAAAGTACATGGCAAAAAGACGCGGTGTCGGTTTATCTCCGCTCGCGGCTTCTTTTTCTTACTCCCGCGGATCTATATAAGACGGACAAATAAAGGTCTATCGAAAGGAAAATAGCGGAGAAGCGCGTACATGTGTAATACACGCCGGTAGCGGCGTGCTCGCGGGTGATCAAGATAAATAGCGCAAATCGGCAAGATTAATGGCTTAAATTGTGAATTTATTTTCTCAGGACAGAAATTCTATTCGGGCGTTATGCGCATCGCGGTTATTTCGTGTAAATGTTTGATCGGACGGAGGTGCAACTTTTACCTCTCCCAGGGCACGGCAGATGTTCCGAGACAAATGGCCTCGAACAAAATTTCCTACGGTTAAAATTAACAACCTGTCAGAGCGCGAAGCCGTATAGTAAGTACGGAAGTGCAAAGCTGGGGCGATGACGCGAAATCTGACTGCGCTTGTCAGCAGCAACGCGTGTCCTTGTCCCCAATTATTTTACGATGTAATAATAAATAATTTTCACTCGTGCAAATGGGAAGATAACTAAGTAAAATCTATATACCGGCGTTATATATATATATTATATGTATATGTATTGCGCACTTCAATTTATTTCAAAGCAGGTAGGTTAGTCGCGCGGGACCTCTCTTTAACATCGTAGGTCTTCGAAGCATTGATTAAGTGTCGCTTTTAGCAACGATGAAAATTCACTTGCGTCGTTGTCGTCGCCGTCGCTGTCGCCGTTCGCCGCTCTGGATTGTCGTGAAATCGCATCATCGAACCAGTAAGCGTGATGTACCAAGTAATTCAGTTACCACGCAGTTGTTCGCCGTGGTACGCGCTCTGCCTCCCTCGCCTCTCCCAGCCCCTTTTGCGTTGCGAACTGCGCTGCTCCCTTTCCGCTTGGTTCTCTTTAGCGCACTCCTAGCGACGCGTGTACTTGTCCATTATAGCTAAAAGCGTAGCACACTCGATTATCACGTCGTCGTGGGTGGCTTAAAACTGGGAACATTACAGACCTTTGACGGCGCTGGGATCTCGTCGGTGGTTTTAAGCGCGGGTGAAATACCGCATGCCGCACGAAATGTCGAAGCGTTCCCACTCGTCCGCGTCAGTTAGATCGAAATAATCACCTCGGAGCGAAGGAAATGGAAAAAAAAAAAGAAAAAAAAAATGCAGAAGAATTATTGGTATTGATTTAGACTTGCGAGGTCGATGCCCGTGTGCGGACGAACTCAGGCGCGCCGGTGAGATTGAGTTACGAAATTCGCGAACAAAACGAGAAAGTGGTAGGGGAGATGCGGGTAAATATTGCAGGGATTTTTGCGCGAACATTTTTTTAGTTCTTACGGACGGAAATTAAAAAAGTTCCATCGCGGAGAGCGGATGAAACTGAATGTACGCGAGTGAACTAAGATTCGCGGGAATGTATAAGATAAGAATGCACGGCGCCGGGAATATTTTATAATTTTATTAATCGATTTCAGCGCCGTCGGATTGCTATTTCTTCCAATACGTTTTTAATTCATCGGAATTGTTGAAAATATGTTTGGATGTAGGCAAAAATTTTTTATAAAGTGCTTTCGCGTTATTCGGCAAGATGTTACTTTTTGTAAAAGATGGGGATTCGGATCCTGCTTATTCTCCAAATACGATCAAAAAGAAAGGAGATCTGCCCTTTCAAAACATTCTTTACACCCTCGGTTCATTAGTGAAAAAGCCAGTCTGCCCCGATTTGAACGAAAGACAACCCTCTGCTGGGGGATGCAGGATCGTATAACGATGTCGTACATTTCAAGATTCTCGCAACGAAGTTTCTGTTTGCTTGGTCATGGGATCTCATGTTGACATAATGTTGTAGAGAAAGATAAGTAATAGTAAATGAAAAGAAGTATAATGAAAATTAATATGCCGAATAATAAATTTTCTGTTATTATCAATAAATATAAGAATTCAAATTATTTGTAACTCAAGTTTACTTCCTTGATTGTTAACGCGTAATTATTTTCACGTAACATTTCTATTTCTTTTTTATTTCAATGTTACGCCTTCTCGCCTAAACGAATCGGTGCAGATGCATTTAAAGATAAAAGTTTTTTTTTTTATTTCAACGTTTTAAAGTTCTATTGTATTGCAGATTTATATTTCACCATGAGCTACAAAGGGATCCCCCCTCTCTCAAAACTATTACGCCCGAGATAGCTTTCAGAAACTTCAAAGGGTTTGAGCCATCGAACTGGCCATTCGCCGTTTTCTTTACCGTGATAAACGCGATTGCCGTTGAACTTCCGAGTGTCTAGCCGATTGTCCGCGTCTGGGTGAAATTGTCGGTGGAACGTCTTAGTCAACTATCGGCTACTCGCGAATTCTACAGAGGCTACCATGCCTGTTCGCAGATAGCAGTGGATAGCGGTGATCGGTGTTCCCGCTGTAGTTTCCACTGTAATCGTGGCTAACGAGCTAGAGCCGTCTTTTCTTCCTCTGTTTCTTACAAAATAAAAAGTTTCCGAGGGAGCTCGTTTGGAGGCATGCTAGCACGGTGATCGCAAGTGCAAGCTCCAAGCCCGATGCCCCTGTGATTCCGTTAATGGGGCCTGCGTGTTCCCGTAGAGCAAAGCTGATCATTTCCCGCCGTCGACAGCTTTAAACGGTTAAACTTAACGATAAAAGCAACGTTTCTAATAAGAAATTGAATAAAACGTAAGTTTTTATATTTTATTTCGCCAGTTAGAACGAGTGCTCGCGCAGTTTAAGAAAAAAAAAAAAAAAAAAAAAAAATTGAAAACGGCGAAACCGGCCGCGCGTTCTTTGGTTTGGCACTTTTAGGCGTGGACGATGCAGGGCCTCTGACCGTCTAGAATCTAGATTATAAATATTGATCCTGAGCGTCCTTCAGTCTCGAGTGCACTTGAGGACTCCCTCTTGTCCGGCATTTCTATACCGAGCTGAGTCGAGGGGGATTCTTCGTGGCAAAATTGAAATCGGAGAGGTTTCTCCTATCCGCTCCACTAGAGGAAGAATCAGAGTCGGGCAAATTAAAAACTTGGGCTATCTAGTTTCAACGAGCCTCTATGCGAACACCGAACAGGCATTCAAGAGAGTTGCATTCAATAACGTATACATAAATGTATAACGAAAGGAGCTCAATTGGAACGTACGCGAACGATAAATATTAGAAGGATGCGAACAAGCCTCGCGTTCAAGTTTAACGTAACGAGTACAGCGGCCCTACGCGGAAGTATCGCTCTCTTGGTGTCGTCGCGAAACATAAAATCTGACTCGGAAAACGCTTAATACCGAGAGAAAGTGAAGATGATGAAGGAGGACCGTCCGTAGAAGTTGCTAATTCCAACAAGGTCGAAGGAGCCGGGCTTAGCCGAAGACCGCCGTTGGGTTTTAGGCTTTTCGTTCCCCTGGCCCGTCTTCGTGCCCTCTAAACCGGTTTAACCGAGCTCTCGTTAACTTCGTTACCGCTAATGCCTGTTGCAATGTGGCTAAGTGGCCATTGCTGCTCGAGGCGTTTCTGCCCGAGGCCTCCGATCCTTTCCCAATTACTTTACCACCGTCAAAGTCGCGATTCCATTAATCAATTAACACGAGTTACAAATTTATCATCAAGGTCGTCTGTATCCGGGAATAATTAAATGCCCGAACTTTAAAATAACTTTTCGTCGTTTCGGAAAATCATAATTCTCGAAGACTCGTAATTACGGCCTTCGCTGGGCGCTCTTAACCGTATTAATTCCAGCCAGTTTACGGAATTACGCGCCCCGGTGATCGTTTCGACTGCTAATAGCGGCGGTAACGACGTGCGTTTCAATTATTCATCGCTAAGTAATTTTTATCAACTTGACGTGCAAACGATATAAAGCGCGGTACAAATGGCCTTTAGATATCGTTTTCCGATACGGCATGGATAGCGAAGCGTCCTTCTGTGTGCGTGCACTTGAGCGCGGCGCTCGTCGATAAGTCTTACGAGCCGTAATCGGCCAAAGGAATGTCCGGTTACGTTTACTTGGAATCGTTAAAGTGGACAGAGACAGCTGAGCCCGGTTGGCTTTGAGGGCATCGCGCAAATTACGGATCTAAGGACGAGCGTCCTAGAAATGCCGCTTTGCGTAAAGCTGAACTGATTGAGTGAGGCGTTTTAGTATGCCATGAGTGCATCGCTCCTCGAAAGCACACTCAAGACCTGAGAAACCGAGAACGTTGAGTCGCGAGAATACCGGTGGGAAATTCTGAAGATGGTACTTCGATTTTCTCTTCATTTGATTCCCTTCACCGTTCTGTTATACAAGCGGGTGCATTATAATTAAGAGTAAATTTACCGTCGTGCGCTTTAATCTCCGCATTTCATCACGCTGCGCTTCGCGCATACTCGGGTTCGAAAAAAAAAAAAAAAGCGTCGTTCAGCACGAATCATTTATCGAGAGGACGAAGCATTATCGCGAAAAGTCATCGATTTTTTTTTTGCGCGCCGCTGAAACGAGAGTCTGATACTAATACACGCAAAGCTCGTAATTTTATTACACCACCGCGTTTTACTCGCCGTGATCACGTTAGCTACTTCGCGGCGATCATCACCAGCTCCGTGAAACTTCTTAATTTAGTGTCGTCTATTTAGGGATTTCTGTTGCAAACTAGTAAAAAAGAAAAAAAAAGAGAGAGAGATAGAGAGAAAAAAAGCGCTCTCGGAGAACACGGTTATTGCACGCGCTAGCGTTATATACATACTCGCGTTCTCTCCCTCTCTGTAGGTGAGAAACTTTTGATTTACGACGCACCGTTCGACCAATACTGCGGCTACGGCGCTCTGCAGCAGCACAGTAGAAAAGTTTCCTGGAGACCAAGAACGCTCTATTAGTACCATTCGTTATTTTGTTTCCTCTCCCGTTCGTGCGCGGGCGGGCCGTATAAGAAAAGCTCGCGAGGGAAGCTTCGCAGTTGCCCGCGCCAGAGACCGTAGGGGGAGGATCCTTGGAAGGATATCCGCCGGCGGTTCCAAGAGACTCGGATAGTTTTTCGTCCCGGAAAACTGGTTATTGATACTGCAGCGCGAACTTGCCCGGAACTTTCCTGCCCGCCGCCGGAGTGCTCGCCGCGAGAAGCAAGCGGCGATAAAAACATATTTGCCCGTGCGCGCGATGTTAACAACCTCCGCCGCTGCTCTCCCGTTTAACGTTTTGTCATTACGTTACGTTGGCCGCCGCGCCCGAAAAGCCCGCTCCGCCTCCTCGACCCGCCGTACGCGATCGCGATTTATCACGCGCCGTTTTCTTAATTATCCGTAAGCGCGCGGCGCTTCACGGAGAATCCTGGCAAGCCGCCAGCTATCGATTTGCCTCTCTCTTCTAGGCGCGGACGTCAGTATATATTTATAATCCAGTTAATCGTGCCGCTCTGTATTTTAAGACGCGTCTGTCGTGAGCAACTGCCTTCACCTCGCCCGGCTTTTCAGCCTCCGTGAATCGCGGAAGCTCCTTCGTGAGAAGCGTTAAGGTTTATAAAGACCAAGCCTCGTCGTTGTATGTTTTAAAAATTGCGTAATCGTCGGAATGAAATATTAATACGTGCCGACCACGTTTTACGTTCACCTACGATCGGGTTAACGATTTGCGTTTCTGTTGCAGCATCAAAGTGCTAACAGAATGGATACGTCAAGAAACCGAATTAGAAGAATGGTCGGCTTTCTCTGGTTCTGTTTCTTCTTCGCGGGAGTTCTGGCTGAGGGCACTCTGGAGAAGCTACATGAAGGTGAGTCATCTCCTCGATGCGCCCCGATTAAATTTTTTAATAAACATGTTTTTATTTTACTATAAAAAAAAAGAAAAAAAAAAAACGTAAAGGAGCACCGATCGCTTTAGCGTCGCAAAGATTACTGCCTCTTCAATTGGGCATCGCGAGTATAATGAATAACGTCGTTATATCGTTACGGTCGTTTAATGTAACGATAGCACTGACAGCACGGCGGTGCTGATGATAAATTTCAATTTAATGTATTGGATATTCCACCTTTGAGGGCTCGTTAGCGTAATAACTGGTTGAAAGAGCGTGACCGGTTTTTCACAATTATATATTTTCCGACAGAGCGCCCCGAGTTCCCTGATAAATGATTGGTATTTATCAACGTTCGGCGTAGCTTAAAGCGCGGCGGGAGGAATCTAAATTAATTATAATGAAGAATCAAGCGAAATGGTACTTGGAACCGTGCGATATTACGGCGGGACAAAGATCCCGGGGATCCGTCGATAAATATTCGCCGTTATACGCGCGGTGCGTTTATCAGAATCGTATTTAAGCTCGGGGAAATGAGGTGCTCGCGGTATAATATTGAGAGCGGGCGGGGAAAAAAACGCCGAAAAACACGTAACGCAACATGTGAGTAACGGCGATCGTCTCGCTGCAACATTACAGTCAGCAGCAAGAATGCAAGAGAAATGAGCGCTCGTCTGTGAGTGATTCTGATGCGGTATCCTATCGATCGCCTGAATTTCCCCGGCCTCGCAACACGAGCGAGCCCAGTTTGTAGAAACGGAGAGATAAACGTCTATCTCGCTGCTGGCCCGAGAATGGGCAGACGTGCCGGCGAGCCAGATAGAGGACGATGAAGGCGAAAACGAGAGGAGATGGATAGACCGTAGGGAGAGATAGGCGACAGAGGGAGAGAGAAAGAGAGAGAGAAAGGACAGGCGAAAAAGGCGAAGAGAGAGAAAAACAATGACACAAAGTGGAGGAGAACGACGGGAAAACGGGAGAGCGAGTCGGCTGCAAAGCGTCCGTTAGAAAGCTACTTTAAGGCATATTCATAATGTAGCCACCTGCTTGCGCGCTGCTCTCTTCTGCTCCGCATTCGCACTCAGCCTCGTTATCCAGATTTTGCACTGCCGCCGCGAGCGAAATGCGAGAAGAGTAACGTTGACGACCGCGAGGGCACCATATGATTTAGCCATAAATTCGATCTGCATAACAAGGCGGAGATTCCCCCTCGCGAATAAAGTCATTCGTATTTCGATGTTAATCACGCCTCGCAACACCGACCGGATCGGTAAACGCGAAGCGGGCGAGCTCGGCCAACGTTTCACCGTATCTCGGGAAAACGCGCTACCGACATCATTTTAACGAGCTATTGGAAATTCCGATCTTTTAGACCATTCGAATCCGACGCGCTTGGACGTTTAATTACATTTACCGTGCCCCGCGAACACTCGCGCGATATAATAATGACGACTCACTCGCGCGGAGAGACCCGCGTTTTGACGCAGCAGCGATCGCGTATATACGTGCCCCTTTTTCCTTTCTTGCATTTCGTTTGTGTTCTTTTCATCCTGTTTAACATGCGTCAGAATCGTGTAAACGTTGAGAGGAAAAATCTATCGCATATTACATTATGTATACTTCAGACGCGGTATCATTTTGAAAATAATTTTCTTTTTCCCTTTTTTTTTTCTTTGCGACAACGCGGAAAAATCTTTTTTAATTTTCAGGAATATTAACGTCGCAGCGATCGATGATTAGGACCCTTCGATGTAACCGAACGGAAGTGCGGAACCGCGTTATAAGCGACCGATGTGCAAACTAAAGTGATTTTACTAAGTTTTCTAGGGAGTTATCTATTGCGGTCGTAGTAGGTAGCGTGGATAAAGTATCTACGCCTTCCGGCCGATAGATCCTCCTTCTCTCGCTTCCTCTTTAGCTCTCTGTTCACGACCGCAGCAGGTTATCCCTCTCCACCTCGTCTCTCTTTCTCTTTCCATCTTTCGGAAACCCAGTAAGCCGCGCTGCAACTTCCAACTGAATAAGCATCACTTCCGCTTCTGACGATGTAGTCTTTGATGTAATACCTACGCCGTCGCCTATTTCTTCTCTGTTTTATATCTTTATCATCTACATTGTTTCGGTGCACCTGTCGTTTATTGATATTTTTATACATTCCCCTTTATTATTTTTTTTTTTTAATAACAAAATCCCTTTTTCCGACGAAGCTTGATTAAGTGATATTAAAAATATACTTATTTTTGTACCGTTTTGTAATAGAAAGAAAGGAAGTTTTTGTATTATTTAAAACTTCAATAATTTTATGGAAATAATTAGAGTTTAAAGAACATCAGACTTAATTTAATATCTACGAAAATTCATTACTACGACCTAATCTCTTCCAGCTGGATTTTAATAAACCTCACCTTGATTACTGTATTACCGCGCTATTTTTTCTCTTGGTAATATTGGGTTAAAGGAGATTAGAGTCAAATTTTATCTATTCTGCGCAAGAATAAAAGTCAGGAAAAAAAAAAAAAATTTAATTTGCAGAACTGGCTTAATTTCACAAAGATTAGATAAATCGGTCGAAATATAAATTCGATTTTTATCTCTACGGCATATCGTACCCGTGTCAAGCAACCGATTGCGTTGTTAGTTGAAAAATTACCGTACAATTTAAGGATTTACTACGTTTTATCGTGCAGAGCTAAATATGCAACGACATGACACAGACATTACTTGTGTGAGGAGTGAAGAATGGCTACAATTATACGTGACAGCGCATAGAGGAACATCGCGATTCATCAAATGGCATTAATCTCTCTCCGTCGTGAGTGAGATAAGACCGTGCGTTTTTTTTTAATGCTCGCGAACACACGTGCGAGACGCACGTCCGGCTGGAGCTTTGTTTCTCTCTCGCGCGTTACGCGAACTCGCCGATCCCGCTTCCGGTTTCCGGCAGACTTCCGCCCTCGTAGCGTTCGTGAAAAATTGCATTCGTCCGCCGACAGCACGACGTACCTCCTCCTGATGATGCGAGACGAATCTCTCTTTTCGTAGAGGTTCTCTGTCTTTCGCAATTTTGTCCAATCTCTGGTGACTCGATGCCAATTCTTTTTCTACATTTTTCTTTTTTGTTTTTTTTTTTTTTTTTTTTTTTTATCGGTTTTCTGCGCGCATGCACATATTTCCTGCGTCAATTCTATCTCCATCATCGGCGTCGTCTTTTCGTAATTCTTTATTCTGTCTCTCTCTGTCTTTTTCTCTTTGTCTCTCGATTTCTCTCTCGCGCTGCGCGCGCTTCCGCTCTTTTTGCTCAACAGGGTTGTTTTCCCCCTCGGGCAAGATCACATCCATCATCCGAGGCAACCAAATCTCGGCATTTGTTGAGGTCTTCATCTCCCGACTCCATGGCCACGGTGGCTCCTTTCAACATCGATGAAGGGGTCGTTCGTGGCGGGTCCGACACGACACCGTTTTATGTTTATTCTCACGTGTCAGCGCTCAATTTCGTGTTATTTGTGATAATCTACGTTTGTCTTTAATGCTATATATTTCACTATTCGTAAAAGGGACGTGCAGATTTCAATATTGTCCGATTACTGACGCGGTCCGCTGACTGTGTATTATCTGCTCGAATTCTCGTTGAGGAATATCGCTCGCGCGTCCCGCCTTTGATTACGTTTTTACCTTCAACGCAGATTAACGCACTGAGAAAGAATTGATACGCCAAATATTACAGCGAATATTATTAAACATATTATATCGAATATTACGTTGCTTTCGCGGCTGGCTCGAACAAGAGTTTCATAACGGCGACGATCTGGGAGCTCGAAAAGTAACGATAAATTTCGTAGTCGCGAAAGAACGCTTAGTTTTATTTCTTTTAAAGAAGTACGCCTCGAGCTCGTTGAATGCATAAAAAAAATGTAAACAGATCGACTCGACGTCGAACGGTCAACGCTTCCGAGAATTTCGCCGAGCTCGGCTGCTTCCGAGAATTCGGTTTAGCTCAGGCGCTTCCGAGAACTCCGTGCGAGAAGGACGGCGTTGGCGATCGGACCTATCGGACCTCTCACTTCTTTTACGCGGTCGTCTCTTTCTATCCAAGGGACGAAATCTCAAACGGTCAGTCTAATTGCGGAGCTTCGAGCGCGATGACGTGTCACCAATCGCTCCGTGATTTCGCGTATTCTCGAACCGCGAGCAGGATACTCCGGCATACGAAAAAGTGTCGAGGACGTCGGCTAGAAAACGAACGATTATTTTCTGTACTCTTTTCGGTGCATTCGTCGTTGTGCGCTTCGTTTTGCGCCTTCGAAAAAGTTGCTCCGGAACGACAAGGTTACGCGGCGCAGCGAACGCAGCGCGCACGGAGCGTCCGACGGGTCCGACGAATATTACTCCGGCCGGCTTCCATTAAAATCATCTTCGGCAAGTTCCGGGCGTTCCGGCAACTGCCGACGTCAGAGCGTCAGGAGATCCGCACCTCGCCCGCCTTCTTCGTCGCGGCAGAGGTTCTCATCCCGCTTCCAGCAAGTGACTTTTTGAGGGAGAAGACAAAGTGCAAGGAGGACATGTCGCATCGCGGCCCGTTTCGTTCGCCGCTTGGAGCAAGCAAGTTCTCGGCATCGTTCTTCCCGCCGACGGGGAATTCACCGAAGGATCGAAAGTAACCTCGCGGACGGTTTCCTGTGCCGGGATCGAGAATGATTCGGTGAAAGTAAGCACCGCTACGAATATCGGGAGTGGAAATTTATGAAACGAATAATCGTTCGTCGCGCTTCCTAATTTAAATCGTGAAAATTCCGTCGCGATAAACCACCGTTATTTTTTTAAACGTTCGTCTCTCGAGTGTCTGTGATTAGTGATAGTGAATATAAAAAAAGCAGAGCAGTGTAATACAGTGTCGAGGGATGTGAAAGTGCTGCAACGCGTTAGGATAATCCAGAAACTGCCACGGAAGGAAGGAAGGAAGGAAGGAAGGACGGACGGACGGACAGACGAACGAATGGAGAATAACCCACCTTAATCTATCCGAAAACTACAAATGTGAGTAAGCCAGCAACACGCCGTCGACGTTGATTATTCAAGTGTAATTATCATAAAGAAATTAAAATCATTAATTAATGTCCGTAAATATAATAACGCGCGCATTGTTTTTTTTTCTAGTACATGCAATATAAATTACATTTAAAAAAATAAAATGCGTTGAAAAAAATCTAATTCACTTGCAAACTCGTCTCAATAAAGCAACTAATTTTGTATATTTAAATCACGTAATGCCGCGACATATCTCGTAATAAAAATATCGCTTTACTAACACAAGAATAAAAAAAAAAAAAAAAAAGAAAAAGAAAAAAAGAATTAAAATGCTATTGCGGTCTAGTATTTAAATCCGCGATGCATGGACAGTTATAATTTCATGGCTGACATAATGAGGGCAAATTCGTCGTCGGGATTCTCATTAGAGATAACCGAGGTGTCCCGGAGATTTGATCGTACGATTTTCTCTTTCTGTTGTATACCAGTGATTGGAAATCGTTCTTGTCGTTAAGCCAAATCGCGTTTCTAGATTGTCTCGTTACCTCGAGCTATTCTGGACATCTCGGCCCAGAGATTCGCCAAGGTGGTGTACTCTCGGAATCGAACGAAAGCTCGCGCTGTTAAAGTCCCGGGGTTCAATTATCAGCCTCTGCGAAATTCAAAGCAGCTCGTACCTTTATTATGTGCGCCAATAACCCACGATACGTTATTAACGGTGGCCTGATTTACGTACACATCTATCCCGCGCGTTCCTCGATGCTGTTCGATATAGAAACGTATGCACCGAACACGGCGAGCACGTACTTGCAACGTTAACCCGGCGACGAGAACTTTAATCCCTTTGTAAATTATAAAAGAAACACCGCCGTCATCGCGTCGTCCCATATGTAAGTATATTGATCCTGAGAGTTCGATAAACGAGGTCACGTTTAATTTTCCACAATTATGTAAAGATAGTTCCGAAATATTGCATGATTAATGAGGCATAGGATTATCGACTGCGCTTCACTGGACGTACATTGACTTCCTCGTTTACGTCGGAATGTATGTCAATCATAATTTCTGGATTATTAATTATAAATGGATTAACAATTCCTTCCGTTTTAATTTACACGTTCGTGTTTACATATTACGTGAAAGAAGGAGATAATGAAAAAGTCGATGCGCGTTTACCTGGGCGATAATTTTTTTTCCAACGATCGCTGTACGGAGTCAATTATACCGGGCCAGCGTAGTTTACATTTCGCGCTGCAGTTAGTTCGCGATACGACATAACGAGTCATTGGCGTAATGAAGAAACTTGGCGCCGGGAGAAGTGGTCCGTTGGGGGAGGCAAAGGAACGCGGAGAAAGATTTCGGGGGCAAACTTTATCGCTCGGGCGAGCCCAGCGTAACGACGGGGTCCCGCGCGCAATGCAGGCCAGTAAGACAAAGAAGAATAACGGGCGTAGGGGACGGGCGAAAAATTCGAAAATGCGTTGAAGCGACGCCAGGATTGGCGCGGAACAAAGAGAACACGGAATGGCAGAGCGTTGGCGCGTTTATCTTGCACTTCTTGCGGTCCTCGCCACTCGCGCGCACCCTTACCTCCCCTTGTCCCTTTGCGACCTCGCCTCTTTCCTATCCCCCCCCTCTCCCCCCTCGCCCCGCTCGTGGTCCTGCCGCTTGTTCTTTTGATTCTTTCCAGTCACTTCACCGCCATTGCCATTGCCCTGCCCGACGTTGGCTTCCAAAGTAACCCTTGGGATCCTTGTGGAAAAGTTTGGTTATTTAATTTCCTACCGCCGGGGTCCGTCAGCTCTCTTTCTTTCTCTCTCGCCTTCCTTTTTTCTCTTTTCACGTCTTTCAGAGTTTCTCGCTTTCGCTATTCTCTCTACATCTCTCTCGCCACGCTGTCACTCATGCCGCGGGATTGTCCACTTCTCTTTCACGAAGAACGATCGTTCCCTTTCGGGCGCTCTTTTTTTTCTTTTCTTTTTTTTTTCCTTATGTTGCTCGTCGCGAGATAACTTTGCTTCGGACGAAAAGATTCGTCGCGTGCGATCTTCGCGAGGGATCTGTACAATCAACGTTATTACGCGCATCTGGTTCTGAAAATAACTCATATCTGCGATTCGTCCTTGTTCCGATGCTCCGATTAATTCGCCAATCTTTAGTGGAAGATTATTTATTTCGCCGAACGGAGAGATATATGAAATAATTCTTAAAAATAATTTTTTTTAAGTAAATTGAAGAATATTAATATTTTATATTTATTTTAAAGTTTCGTCAATTAGTTGGCATTATCTTTTTTTACCGACCGTTTTTATTCGACTCTACGATTGATTCTCGGCCTCTCGAATATATCACTGTCGCGTTATCCAAACGAATCTTTCACGGTAAGAGTCCGGCGGACATTCCTGGATATTCGCCAGCATGTAACAACACCCCCGCAGTTCGCTCGGGGCTGTGATCCGCATACCTGTCATGTATATGTGCGTGCGTGACGCACGCATGTGGATATAGAAGCGTCGGCGTATAATTCAGTTTTACTCTGAAACGACTCATTTATATGCGTTCGTTTGATTGAATCTCTCCCGCGCCGTACCTCTCGTTCTCCCCGCTCGCCTCTCTCGCTCCTCTCTTTCGCTCTCGTTCGCACCCTCGCAACCGAATTTCTCCCCCGATGGTCGCCTCTTTTCGCTGCGCGCCGACCTCTTCTCTCTCCCCCTCGCCATCGTCGACGCCAACGCGGTTAGCTGTTTCAATTTCCCCTCGCCGCACAAAACTGAAAGGCGTACCTGTCGCCTATTCCGTTTCCCCGCGTGATTCCTCTCGTTTCGCTCGCCGCTCGTTTCTTCCTCCTGCGGGATTAGTTGTCCTTATCGCCGGCATGCTCGTGCCATTTTGTACGAACGCGTCACCTCCACACCCACCCCCGCTCACGACGTACCGTTATTACGTGCATATGTGACATTGTTGTCGACCATAATCACGCGAACTGCAATCGAGCCTGTGGTCAAGCGATCATATATGCATTCGAGAACGATCAACCGCGTATTTGAGAAATAGCGAAATTAAACGGCAATCGAAATACGAGATGGAATAATATATTTACAAAGTACCAGCCCCGCAGTCGAAAGTATTGGAAATGACGGTGGGAATTAACGGAGGGACATTTTGTAACGGGGAAAACGAAAGGAAAGCTAGACTGAAGTTTGGAATTTGCGGCGGGATTTTACGCACTGTCGTTTTTCGGTCGACGATTCTGTCCGATACGAGGTGGAAACGCGTGAAACACGGGCGATTATACGGGAGAAAACTCGATGGGATCCGCCGACGGAGGGACACGGAACGGATCTCCCCGCGTCGTCGTATTTTAGGGTGGACGCGTAATGCAATTATACCTTCACCCTCCGGCTTCGGATTCATGAATATCAACGCTCGTTTGATTTGTATAATGTCGAGTTATTGTTCCGGAATCGAAACATCGGAGCGCATTATTCCAGTTCGAGCACAAGCGAGATTCGGCAAGTGAAGGTATTCGGAGCGAGATTATTTTCCGGTCGCCGATCGCGATCTAACGCACGCTTTTTCCGTCGATAATTATTGTAAAAGTACCGCGCTGCGAATAAGACAACGTTGAATCAACGGCCCGCTCCGATTCCGACGGCGGCGCGTTTCCGGAAATAGCCGGGCACTTTAATATATTAATCGCCGTCTAAATTTCCTCCACTTTAATCGAGCATCTCGAGCTGAACGATTAACCGGCCCGCAGACACGATTAACGGCAATCGTCCCGCGTGTGTATACGATGGAACCACTGGGAATTAATAACGCCACTACTATGATATCGAATGCGCCTGCTGGTCCGCGGCTTTTGGTAACCGTTCGCAACGCCGCGGTCTAAATGCCAATAGGGACGATATTACTGCGCACAGTGTGCGGTCGAACGCGCGTCCAGCCGCAACCATTTTATTTTATTTCCGCGTTGGTACATCGTTAAAAATTCGAAATATTGAAAAATAAAATAAGTGGCAAGGTACGAACCGCTTTGCACACAACCGCCGGCGATTTGTCTGATAGAAATATTAGAAAATGCAAAAATACGAATATTATCGTCGATTTAAAAGTACGCTCTGCATGTCGGGAGGGGCTTCTAAACGGCTTTTCCGATAGATATGACGCTCTCACGCTGTCTTACCGATGTATTTTAAGCCTGGTCCTGGGATTATAGACGTATCGATATTTCACGTCGGCCACTCGATACACGTTTCGTCTATATTCGGCATTCAATTGACAGTTGTAAAGCTCAAAAGTTCCGCGCCGGCGGGACGTATCGATCGCGTCCGCGTTACGCCGCAGAATGCTCTCGAGAACGTACCCGCGTTTATTCCGGCTGCTTGCTGTCCAATGACTAATTACTTCAGTTAACTGCTCGTGAAAAATGCACTACTGCCCGAATACCCCCAAAACGGAATGTATAATCAGGCCGAATTGGTCGGACGGGGAGATCGGGGGCAGGAGAGTGCGAGCGAAACGGACGCGGAGGACTCGTGATCGTTCCGAGGGAACGTCACACTGTAATCACTGGTAATGCAGATGGCGGCGGCGGGTACGCCGATGGACGGCATCGACAATCAGCTATATAATTAGAGGGCCTCGCCCACCAATTAAGCCGCATTCATCGAATGGCGATCGCCGAGCTGCGCGAGCGTCTGGCTCGCGGTAAGCGCGCTTGTGGCTGTCAGGCGCGAGTTAACGTAATTACGCGTACGAATTTTCTTTTTTTTGTTTAGCGCCGCGGACCATCTTCGGCCGTTCGCGAAAAAATCTATCGGCGGGCCGACGTCACGCGGGTGTCAATCGGTGCGCGATAAATTATTCCGCCGTAATCGTTCCTAATACCTAAAGTGAGGGCGATTCGGGGCTCCGCTATCTAATACCAATCGCCGGCTGTTTCGGTTAATTCGGTACCTCGCGGCCTCATACATTATTCTCACCTGGCGGAAGATAAACGTCGATATGAGGATTTCGCATCGCCGCGACGTATTGTCGTGACAGGGGCGCTTCCTGGGCGAAATCCATTTGTAGAACTAACGCGGCTAATATTTCAATGTCGATCGAAGTTACTATCACGCGCCGTGCCGCGTAACGACTCGCCCGAAATGCGCGGAGCTCCTCGTTTTTCCGGCCCGGCTAGATACACACGCACGATGAATCGTTTAACTCGCAATCGCGTTGTCCAATCTCGCGTATCTACCGACGATCCGGGATCTATTACGGTGCGACTGGTTCGCGATTAAGCGATTTCGGCGGATTAAATCGGCATGCGAAAATTATCGCGGAACAATCACAGCGTCTTTTATTTTTTTATTTTTATTTATTTTTTATTTTTTTATTTTTTATTTTATTACGTAAGTTCTTTTACGCAAAAAAGATGAGGGGAAAAAAAGATTTTGAATGAATACGAGGAGACACGGTGTAAATTGCGTGCATTTGACACGAGTACGATTATCTACTTAGTTCTTAAAAGTGCCATATCGTTGTGCACGCGGTCTTGTCGTTAACCCAACGCCATTTCGGGGGCTAAAGCCATTTTACGTTGTGTAATCTTACACCCGCGGCCACTATACCCGGCTCTACAAACTGTATTACGATTTGTTCTTCCCGCATTGCTTCCCGCGCTCGTATAATTTTCTCGCGACGCTCATTCAACTCCGTTATTGCAGGCGCATATCGCAATAGGAAACTTTTGTTCACTAAACATTTACAGCGCGAGTACTTATTAGTCATTAGTAGAATAATTGCTTGGTTGTGGCGGTACCATTGCGCCAGTGGCATTTAATTTTTAATTAGCGACATATTAATAATATAAATTGAAAAAATGCCCGTATGAAAAGTGAAACGACTGAAAATTTCCAAGCGTTCCTTTTTTTATTTTTTTATTTTTTTTTTATTGCGGGGAGTTTTTATTAGCGTTATTGTACACGTGTCGCGCAGTCTCTGAATATTATTTCTCGTAGGAGAACAACCGCAGAGCGGATCTGCCCTGGGCTGCTCGCGCCGTCATGTTTGAGCATTCGCTTAACACTGAAACTACCACCTGAAATCGCAACGATTCCCATGATTGCAGAAGCGCGATTCGGAAGAGAAGATTCTCTCGTGTTCGCCTTATCGGAAACTATTTTAGCCGACGAGCGGATACTGCGCTCGCCCTATTACACGTCTTCGTTTCCTTCTTCCGATTCTATAAAAACGAATGGTACGCTGCAGGATCTGATCCGGCATACGTTTCAATCCTGAGTCAATCGTTCTTTGCTGCATATACGTTTCTCTAACCGTATCGTTGCGAAGCATCGTTGATCAGCGCGACTGCAGTCGTTACATTTTATCCGAATTTATTACAGTCGCAATTTCTAATTCATTAAAGGGTCGTCATGTTTAAATTACTTCAAAAGATTTAAAATACAAAAATTCAAATCACCGCGACAACGTTTATAAACTACGCTCGATCGCGACGAGCCTCGGAATTAATTCGATCGAGTTCTTCGTTAACGACGCGATTTTTTTCTACGGACGTCAAACAAATCTGTTCGATGCCACGCGGAAGAATGAGCACGAGAGCAGCTATAAAACGAACCGGCTTTGTGCTGTCGACGCGTGATACATCTCACTTAAATGCGGCCCACGATGTCGCTCGGATAGCGGGACACGACGGGCGCCTGTTTGCAGCGGTTGCTAACAAGACGCCAGAGTGGACTACACGAAAACAGGCGGGGGACAACGCCTTTGTGCGCGTTTCGTTTTTTTTTTTTCTCTTTTTTTTCTTCCTTTTTCCTACACTATTATTACCCACCGGCGTCGATGTCTATTGCCCCGATACGAGCGACGTATAGGTAGCAGCTGGCTCGCATACAAACACGCATAACCGCACGCCGATGAGCGTACATGGACGCCGAGCTTAACGCGTTGCTTGTACGGCGCAGTTTAATACGGCTGGGTGATCGTAAAGCCCTGGTTCCACGATGCGAGACGGAGGTCGAAGCAGGAAGAAGGGCTGCGCCAAGAGGGGGCGGGACAGGTATCGATATAATCGAGAGAGGCTTGCTTGTCTCATCAAAGTGCTACGTAGAGGCACTATGGCATCAGCAGAAGCGACGGCATCGACGGCGGCGGCGGCGGCGGCGGCGGTGGCAGCAGCAACGGTAACGTCGACGGTAGCAGCCCTCGTTAAGGCAAAAACGCGAGAGATGATGGATGGATGCTAAATTGCATTAATTAAATCCACCGTGACACCCTCGGCCGGCGCAGCCCTTGGTATCACTCGGCGGCATTACTCCGGCTTGTCTGTGATCGAGACGTGAGCCGTTTAACAGGGTATGGGTCACTTTGATGATCACACCCCCGTGCAGACCTCTCCCTCCCACCCCCTTTTCCCCCTTCGCTTCCAGTGTCCCTCGTGTCTTCTCTTTCTCGTGCGCCTTTCTCGTGGTCTCCTTCCCGTATTTCACCTCCCGCACAACGTCCATTGTCACCAAAGAGGTGGGTTCGGTTCTATCAAAGACGCTTTACCTGGCTGAATATTCTGTGAATCAGAACGGAATGCAGACTGCGGGACGCGTTTTACACGGCCTTTCCCGGCAACTGCGCCGTCCTAATCAACCGCAGACGAATATTACAGCTCGTGCTAATTTTAGTGAACACTAACGACGCTTTATTTTCGGCGGTCTCGCTCGCTAAGTGGTTTTTAATCTCTCGAAAGAGTCAGTATACATACGTCCGAGATATTCGTTGAAAAATTTTACGGTCAAAAATTACAACGCTAAACGTGTTAATAAGGGAGAAGGTAAAGGTAAACAACGGCGTCGGCGGTTGCGTCATTTTTATTTTCCCGCGTTTCATTTCTCAAATAGGACAGGTGCTCTCGCACCGCAATCGTTTATCAAAGATGCCGTAAGCGTGCGAGTATTTCACAGATTAGAACGGAATGCGATCTAAGCTGCGAGAGTAATTGAGCGAGAATGCGAGAATTGCGCCTGGTTCATAATCGACCAAGGAATCAGCTAAAGTTGTACGCACACAAGACGCTTACGAAGTCGAGTCCATTAATCATGGATGAGAAATCAGAAGGGATTCGTTAAGTACAGTGCGCTGTTTTGGAATATCGTTTAATCTCTCGGTTAATGAGAATCACTGTCAGACTTTTTGAACAATTAACTAATTTTTTTTTTCTTTCGAGCTTTTACCGATTATACGCGAAGTATATATTATGCATTTCGTAAATCGTACACATATGCAGAAAATGACGGTTTTACACACGTACGCCTGAAATCTTTTACTCAATATTCCCTCAAATCACATATATGGTTCGGAAACCCATTTATATTGAAATTTAACGTCTCCTTTCGAAGTGAAATCAGCGGAACCATACGGCGCATATATAACGCGGTCTTTGTAAATTCAACATTTTTCTTTGACGTCTCCGTTCCTGTTTTATACAGGATAAAGCTGCGGTTAAGCGGATTTCACGGAACAAAAGAGCATACGGGTTTTTACGGCCAAGTGAGACGTTAGCCGGATTCCGTTTCGAGGAGGCGGCGGGGGGCGGGCTATGCGTTTCGTTCCCCTCAAACGAGATGATGAGATCTCGATGCGTACCGCGTGTTCTGGATGAGGGATAAGTGAGAACCGTGCCGCATAGATATTAAGTATAATTTAACGGATTGCCCTTCTCACCGGGCGCGCCTTTCGACGGACGTAAGAGAACAGAAGGGCACGGCGTGAGGAAGAAACGGTGTCTCGTTATAAAGTACGCGTCTTAGGTTATGTATAAGGCTGTGTGCGGGCCTCGATTATACCGGGATACCGCCGCTGTCGTGTCTTTCGGCGGAAGGAAACGCTGAATAATAAGAATGAGACGGCTGGGTAATTACGCCGGCGGGCTCGCGTGCGATATGGCTGAACGATACCTCTCAGCCGCCGACACGTATTAGACGATAATTGTGGCGATTATTCCGCAAGCGTGAAAGTTTATAACGATAATATATCATTATCCGTCACGAATATCCCCCGCCGTAAAATTTCGGTAAAATTGCATCCTCCCTGCACGCAACGTGACTTATCGATTTTCGATATTCCTGTTTATCTTTTATATCGAAAGTAATTTGAGTTTGTGTACCTGTTCCGTGTTTTCGCACGGGAGTGAGGATGAAAGAATGACTATGAAAATGAAAAGGCAAGAAGGTACCGGTGGAGAATCGCGCGCGGAGTCAGCGGAGGGCACGGATTTTTGTTGACCCACGTGGCGACAAATATTTTCGATTCGTTCGTACGAAAGGGGGAGACCCGTCGATTCGCAACTCGCGTGCAACGAGGCGGCACGGGCGCATCAAAGACGCGCGAAGCGCCTCCGCGGAATAAGAGGATAATGTGGACTGTATTTGACGTCTTTGAATATTTAATATCGCTCGCGCTGAAGCTGTCTCATCGTTCGCGTTCTACGACAGTTCAAACGCCGCTCCGTCGCCATTGAAGTGGAACTAACTAAAGATTCGTGCCTTCCGCGAAGTAATATCGAATTACATTTAATCGACCGTTAATGTAAGAACGTTATTTTCCGCGATATGTCAAAATAATACGTTTCACCGCGACTTTATCTTAGTTAGTCTCTTTTCGCGTGACTCATATTGGACGTACGACAGTCTTTATCGAATTGTCGCTCGAGCGGAATGTGCAATTTCTACGTCGCAAGCGAATAGACGTTTGTCATAGAATTTTCACGCGACTTCGTAGAATTTTTCATAAAACCCATCAGACATTCTGCATTTTCTTCAACGCATCCACCGGAGCATCTCGCAGACGCGATTTCCTAGACACGCGCTCGTCTACTCGTGTCGCGTGCACCGGCGGCTCTATATTTCAAAAGCCGAATACCGGCGACGGTTTACGGTTTTTCCGGCGATTTGCTCGCCCTCACCGCTCTGTTACGCGGTCTCCCGAATAAGCAGTATCTCGAATGGACCGCGGCGAAGTGCAAGGGCAGCCCGTAAGAAGCGGCGCAATGATGAGAGAGGGTTCACCGAGTAGCCTCATGCAATTCTAAACTATTTCAATGAAATGGAATAGAGCGGCCGGTGGATTTGTTGGCCGCGTCACCCGACCGACCCTCTTGTATCACGAGAGAAAGAGAGAGAGAGAGCGGGATAGCGGGACGGGAGAAAGCTAAGAAAAGCCGCGGCTTCTACTCCTCCAGGTTTTCCCTTTGTTCTAAAATTCTTACGACTTCCCTTACTACCGTTGACTATACCTCCACTAGTCTCGCCCCGCGAGCAACAAAGGCAAGTGGCCTGTACCTACTAAGGCAGTAATACCCAGTACCGCGCTGCATCTACGGGACCGAGAGGGGGGGGGAGGGGGAGGAGAAAGGGGGGTTACAAAATTGTCTCCCCTTCCGAGACACTTTGTACCCGCGGCCTGGATGCCGCGTAACTTTCTTTGCAGCTCAGCCTGGGCTCAGCTAACTTCGCAGGATTTTCGCATTAGCATATCGACTTATTCATACGCCCCGCTTGACTTCGTTCTCGCGGCATCTCTCGAGCTGCATCGGCGCGCATGATGTAGCGAACGTCGGCGGGCGTCGAACGTGCATCCCGACCCCAAGGAAAATTCTTTACGGCACGTCTACGAGAATTGATTTTGCAACGCGGATGATGAAACGGTACAATGCAGCTACAAAATAAATTTTAATAATCCGACATCATACTCGTTTTTTTTTTCTTCTTTGTTTTTTTTTTGTTTTCTATCTATTTTCGTTGAATTCGTAACGGAGAGCGATATATTTGGCGTTCGTTTGCCAATGCGGGTTTCGCAATGTGGAGAAGTTGATATTGAAAGTAGATGGTACGCGAAAAGAAGAAGAAAAAAAAAAAAAATGATTTGACTTGCACAATCGCGTCTGGCGTTCTTCATCTCGCTCGGTTCGCACAAATAATATGAATAGTCACCTAGAATAACAAGATTTCGCTTTTGCATCGTAATTACATTTGCATGCACTCAGTAGACCGCTAATTGAATTTTCGCTAACCAAATGATTTAGTTGGAATAATCATGTTAACCGTTTTACTTCAATTAGAGTTCGTTTGCGTCAACTATCAAATCAAAATGTATTATGCATATATATCAGAGATTTATTAGTAATTCTTACTTTTTTTTTTTTTTGCATACGTGTTACACTTACGTGCACGCGAGAGATTAAGTCCATTTATGCGAAATATTTCCTTTTTGTTTTATCGACTTACGTCATAGAATTTAATTTTATTTAATTGTATTACACTGCAATTTGGTAAATTAGAATATTTGCGAAATTTAAGGTTAAAAAATATTTCCCGGACACACCGTGTGTTTTGAACTGTTATTAGTGGAAAGCTTTGCGAAAATAATTTGTCAAAGTCAAAATGTTTTATTAACCCGAGTACTTTTATATTCTAGTTAAATATTCCATGACATTTACAAGTTGTCTTCCATGCGGTATAAATAAATGATATTATAATTTCGAGCACACGGGCAACTATTTCAGTGGCATATTCCTATTTATATAAATCTGATACATTTATATATTTTTTTTTTCCTTTTTATTACGAATATTCCGCGTTCGGATAATCTGAGCAGGTAGCTCTCGATAATCGAGTGAGAAATCCGAAGATCTGCCGCGAATCGAAGGAGCTTATCGGCTTTGTCAAAGGAACGGCGAGTAGACGGTGCGTTTCGTTTGACGTTCTCTAAAAAAAAAAAAGAAAAAACAAAAAAAAAGAAAGAAAGAAGGAAGGGCGGAACTTGTTCATAATTCAGACGGTGCCGCCGCGAAAGTGCCGTAAAGTCCGACTCGCAGCATCCTTCTCCCTGCGGGCCGGCTCTGTCGTGCGGCCTAAAAATTTTTCATAGCCACCATAAAGGAGCGGGTGGCGCGTTACGAGAAATATCGAGGGTTGACGCGCTTCCTCGCCTCTTCGCGGCGAGCGAGTACGTAACGCGGATTGCGAGGAGCACGGGGTGGACGGGGAGAGAAGAGAAGAAAGGGTGAGAGAGAGAGAGCGCGGCGGATGGATCAGAGTGGAGTCGCAGCACGACTTTGGAGTAGCTTCCGAGTGCGGCCGACGTTGACCGAACCGCGCCGAGAGCAGCTGAACGCGGCAACGCGCGTCAGAGGGTAACAGTCGTGCCGCGGCCTCCGACGTGGGAGGTTTATGCAGTCGTTCGCTCGCTGCTGGACGAGCTCAGTCCCGGTCGCGTTCTTTTTTACTGCCTTTGGCGACGCTCCCGACGCTCGACCGACCGTCTCGATCATGTTGTGACGGATGTCTGGACGTACGTCGCTGACGCGGCTGCAGTTGTGTTACCGACGGGATGCACGGTGCGCGATAGGGCACGGCGTACTCGTGGACCTCGGCGAGCGCGGCTCCGTCGACTCCGAGCAACAGATGTGACCGTCGCGCGCGTCTCGTTCTTTATATTTAGTTAGCCAAGATTTCCTCTCAGTTGGTCGCGACGCCGTACCCGCCGTGTTTCGTACCGAGTAGCGTCGTAATTACAGCGCGCGTCTCGGATGCTGCTAACGGGAGATAAGAACCGTTCGAAGCGCCACGAGTAATATCGGCCAGCTGTCGATGGGAACGTGAAGAAACCTCGCGTGGCTCATCTGCTTTTGCGTCGAGTAATCGTTGCGTCGTTCCGAAGATTCGCTTACACCCGACTTGTGGACACCGGATTGTATCCGAGGAGCAAAAGGCGAAGGAGAGAGAGTTCCTTTGTCCTCGAAAGCGGTGCGGAAAACGAAGAAGCAGCGAAAGGCCGAGAGTGAGAGAAAGAAAGGAAGAGAGAGAGAGAGAGAGCGGAGCAGCACGCGGTCGAGTTTCTATCTTGGAGTGTACCTGCCGCGGGAACAGGACAAGGACGGCGAGTGAGCCGAGAGGGGAGAGAGAAAGAGAAAGCAAGAGAAGAAGAAGAAGAAGAAAAGAGACGCTTTACACGCCGGTGAACGGCCGTCGTTGTCGTTGCCGGCGGCAAAGGGCAACAACCAACGCTGCGGCGGAGAGCCTACCTTCTTTTACCCAAGGCCAGAGCGTCGCGGCCCACGCGGTCCTTTGTGAGCTTCGTTAGGGCCCGGATCGAACGCCCGGATGACGGCTGTCGTGCGCGAAGTGGCCCGAAATTGCCGGAGATAGAGCAGACCGCGGATCGGACCGTTTCTCGGAAGGAGAGAGAAAGAGTGAGCGGAAGGCGGAAAGCGCGCGGGAGATAGTGCGAAGAAGTGCTTTTTATTTTCCTGTGACCATGCAGCGGCAGAGGCTACTACCGGACGCCATGACGACGATGGTTAGGGCAGCTGTTCTCGCAGCTGTCCTCGGACAGCTTTTGGGCCCCAGCGCGGCCAGCAGGCCTGCCGGCGCCCACCCCGGGCACGCGTATTTCGAGCAGCCGTGCTGCGGACGTTCCCATCTCAGGCATCACAAAGGTTAGATATCTTTCGCGTCAAAACGCTCCCGTCGTTATCGTTATCGGTACTCGATCCGCAGCGCGGAGCTCAGGTCGGTCGATCGAGGCTTCGGTTACCGTAGGATCATCGTGGTTATTGGGAGATACCTTTGGTCAACGAGCACGAATCGATATACTCACGTGGCAATAATCGCGCTACTCGAACGTGAGAGTCGAGTTCGGCTCGTTTTGATTACGGCGGCGGGACGGAAGCGGAAACGGAAGAGCTGCGCGGCGATAGCGGTGCCACGTGGTATCGTGATTTTTCGTTTTTCCATCGACGGGCCGGTGACAGAAACGGGTTTCGCGGCCCGATCCGCGCGCGGCACGCATTCAGGAGAACGATCGGAAATCCCGAACGACACCGCCGTCGTAATCCGGCGTTGGAATAAATTACGCAACGCTCGTTGAAGCGTCATGTATATATCTATGCTAACCGAAAGATATACGGCGTAGGAGCGTAGAAGTAGTTTCGCATCAGCGCGATAATTCGAAGGGCAAAGTAGACAATAATCAATGGCGCGGGTGATTCTATTTTTTTTTTCCAGGTTTTATCTATCAATGAGTGCATTTTATTTGCGCTTTTTTGTCGGCTATTTTTTCCATTTATGACGCGTTTTATTTGCGACTGCCGGCCGCCGTGGCACTTCTATATCAGGATATCGATCGTGATTAATTTGCAATCCTCCAAATTAAATATTGTGACTTCCGGGATCGTTTCATCGGCGCCGACCGACCATTTGCAGTACAAATTGTGCGAACGAGCAAACTCAATCGTTCACACCTACGCTTAATGAAATACAATCAGCGTATTTGATGCAGGCGAACGAACTTCACAGAAATTAATCACAGGGAACTTTGTCTCTTTTATTTTGTTACCTTTTTTTTTCTCTATTTTAAAATTACGCGTTTTACTAATGACGTTAATTTCCTCACATAATTCGCGCGACGCGAAGTTTAATTGCTCCGCGTTACGTCGATCGATTTCGAGACACCCATACCTCGGTAGAAGCCGACAAAACCACCGATGGTTTACGGTTGACTTGTCGCATATGCGAAAAACACTCTCTGACGCGAATACACACGAGGGATTTAATTCCCCGGCGTTTTTCTTGAGGGGGTCGGGCCGGTTCCCCTCTTTATCCCGTCGCTTTTCTCGTTTCGCGTTAAATCGTTTAAGAGAACGGACGGTACGAGTGGAACGTAAAAACGTGCGTACCCCGGGCAACGAAAAGCCCGTTAGCATACATCACCAATATTATCTCGGGGAGTGCCCTGCCACGCGATATTACCGGGGCTTAGAACGCCGGGCTGACTTCATTATGGTGGCCGGGGGAGAGAGAACCGTCGAATGGAATGTGGAATGGTCGGTTGGTCGGTCGGACGGTTGCCTGCTTGGTTGGCTACGGTCTCGGCTTGGTTTTGCCCCGGCTAGCTTGGACCGTGGAAGTCGAGTGCGGAGAGCATCGCCGGTGCGTGCCGGCTCTCGCGTGTGTTACGTACAAGCGAGAGACCGCATGCTGGGGAGACGCGCCGCTTACGAGCGCGTCCGGCACAAACACATACGCGGGCACGGTTCGTAGGCACGCTTAAATACGCGAGTATTTCTACGTTCTCCGCGAGCGTAGCATTTTCTGGGAAACTTTTTGGAGGATTTGCGGCCGGACTCGGCTTCGGGTCTGTTTTCCCGTCGCGCCGATGGCGGAATTTTCATTACAATGGCGCGGTTATTGTCCGTGTAATGCGCTGCCCTTCCGGCGGGATGTCCGCGTGTGTGCACGCGGAATGCCAGTTTCGCGTTCGCGCGAATATTTGGCACGAAGTTTCGGGGCTTCGCGAGGCCGCGGCGTACCCGCAACCGAGCGGCGCGCTTGCGGCACTTGTTTTGAAGCTATCGCTGGCTAATTTTGTCGCCGTACGTTCCGCGAATGCTGAGGGGAAGACCAACAATTGCCGCGAGCTCCCGCGGAACGAGCGTGCTTAATTTTAATTATTAATTTTCTTTTTTTATTAATTTTTTTTATTTTTGTTTCCCCGTATTTAAAATAATGTTTGGAGCGTGACGTAAATTCCGGTACAAGATAAATGCGCGCGGAGTTAGACGCAGATGTTGCGTGGACGCTGTGAACATCGTTGACGCGCAGTTATTTGATCGTCTTCCACGGTGTACGTATTCGCGATAAGGCACTCGGATTTCTTAAACGGTCCTCGTGATTCGAAGTATCGCCCGACCGCCGAGGCGTCGGAGGCACGCACCGAAACTCATTCGCACGGGATTCGTCATCGGGTAGCGTGTTGACTGTAACGCCGTGAATAACGCTGCCTGCACCGGGGCCAGACGTGTACCCAAGCTCGCACTGTATTCACAACACATCGCATTGATCTAATCTGCACTTGCGGGCGGGCGTCTACACCACGAAACGATCATGCATTCTAAGCCCTTCGTATCGGATCTCTGGTAACTAACGGAACGGATATTAATTTCGACGGGGCTTCTCAAACCGATCTGCTGATCCAATTTGCACGCATATTTGACGTGTAACCCACCCGTTGTGCATGTGCACATACAGCCAAGTTGCGCAACTATGTCCCGTTGCATTAAATTGTACCTTTCTAAGACACGAGAGCAATAAATTATTTTCCCGAAACGAACAATTCTGTGTTTAATTTCGATTATCCATCGTTACTTGGATCGCCTTTCGATAGATTAAGTAATTGATCTTCCGCGCAAGAATTTTAATTAAAAAAAAAAAAAATTGTTTCTTCTTTTCTTTTTTTTTTTTTTTCCTCGCAACTGATTTTTCGCGGCAGATTATAACGTATATAGATCCCTAATTCGTCGGTAAATCCAACGAGTTCGAGTGGCAATGCTCTCTTTGCACTACATAGAGATTTGCGAGCGATGTTTGCGGAAGTAGCTGGGCAAAGAGAAGAGGGAAAAGCGAAGGGAACCGCGCGGGCCGTTCGGCCGGTCGTGAGCGCCCGGCGGATTGCGAAAGTTTTCCTTTGGTCGTCCGGAGGTCCTAAAGATTTTCGAGATTAAAAGCTTCACGAGTCAACTGCGTCGCCGCCAGTCGTCCGTTTCCACCTTCGTTCGCCTGTCTGTCCCCGGCTTTCTCGTCCTCGTTTGCTATCGCTATCCGTTAAAGCTGCGTAATGAGCGACCGCAGCTAAGACTCATCCAGCGCGCGGTATTCGGAGAACCGCGCATTCCTGCGGCCGAGGGGGGAGGAAGGAGGGGGAGTCAGCATGAATGCCGAGACATTGCCTTTGGAAGGCTGGTGAAGTTAGACCATCGGGAATCAGCCGGAAGCTTTCGTGCGCGGTGCGCGGGTACACCGCGGTCGAATTATTCCCTTTGAAAGGGCCCCGCGCGTCTTGCTGAAAGAGCACGGCGTAACCCTTGCCGGACTCTTGGAAAATTATCCACCAAGTTTCCCTCTTGATTCGCCGGCGGCGCTTGGGGAAAGGGGACGGGGGAGGAAAAGTGATTTTTGCCGATCCGAAGCGAGCAGAGCGCGACGCGACGCCGGACGACGCGACGCCGCGGCAAAAAAAAGCACCCCTCGGGGGAGCGAAAGGGGTTCGATTAATTCCTACTATGCATTATTCCTGCCGTTCTTAGTCGCGCCTCTAGCTTTTTATTTCCCTTTACTTCGTCGCCGGTGCTCTGGAAGTTCTCTCTCTCGCGAAAGTAAAAAAGCACGCGAGACGCGCGGCGTCGACGGGGTCGTGAAAGGGCGGCTGCGGGGTGAAGAACGACGGCAGCGAGCGGAGGTCGAGGGCGACGCGTAGCGCGCGAAGACACGGCCCAAGTTCGCGCGATCGTTGTGGGGCGTGCACACAAAAGCGGAGAGCAACTTTGTTGCGAAAATCCCCGTGGCTCGAGTCACCGGCGAAGTGTGTTGGTGCAAATCTGCGCCGCGAACGAGCAAGATAGCCCCGGCTCCGCGATCGATTCGCGTGCGCGCGGAATAGTTTGCAACTTCTTCCTTTTCTTCGCCGCTTTCGCGTAATCGTGCTCGAACGCGTGGCGGCGCTCGCCCGGGGTATTACAACTGGGCAGAAAACGAAGAACGATGAGTTTTCGGCCGTTTAACCTAAACCCGTCGCGTGAGCTTTGCTTTAATCGCCACTCTAATCGGATTCGAGGAGCTCGCGTACGAACTTTAATTCCCGCCCACACACAAAGAGTTTTGCAAGTGCGAATTAAATTAAACAGACGTTTTCCCTTTTTTTTTTCTTGTCTCGTTGTATGTATTTTTTTTTCCCTCGCGTTCGCAACCGGACCTACGTATGTTTGACAGCTTACACGGTTCTCGTTCGAAAGGAGCAGTTTTAGCAGCATTAGCTTTCGCGTGTGTATTTTTTTTTCTTCTCCCGCTTTTCGTTTAGAGCAAAATCCACTCGCGACGCAAACTACGGCTAGAGCGATGTTCTACACGGCACTTCGTGAAATGCGAAACAAAGAGTACGACGAAAGCGCGAGCGTGCCGAGGTATGTTGGATATTCCAACGACAGGATTATGTGTACTCTGAACGAGATACCGAGTGCGAACAAGGGTGGATCTTTCCTTCCTCCGCTCTTTCCCTTACTTGTCCTCTCTCGCTCTTTTATAGCGCCAGAAAACACTTTGTACTCGGTGGCGTAAATGCGCGAAGGTATAATACCTGCGCGAGGCAAGGCGATTTCATTGCCGTGAATGTCTTTCCGCGGGATAAAAGGGATAATGAGGATGTAACGCGTCGCGCACTACATTTCGGATACTTCGGCGCTTGAATTTTTTCTCGCCGGCGATTACATAACGAACAATGAGAAACGAATTGCGCGGCCGTGCGAAAAACTTTACGTCCCTAAAATCTCAACGTTATCGATCGGACGACAAAGAAGTCGAGAATGTTTGCCACACGTTCCGCTTAATGCTCGGTACCTTCGCGAGGCGGACGTTAAACCGGAAATGAGAATACTTCCCCCATCATTTATGTGATTCGGGAGGGATTACGGTGCCGTACTGGTAATTACGCCCGACGACGAGTATCAGCGCCGGTAATAACTGTCGTAAGTTCCCCCGTCTTGGGGACCTGCCGTCTCCAGTAAAATTAATATTATTTGCCGAAGCGCGGGCGGGCATTATTTCGCCCCACCCGAAGGTGCCGCGAAATCTCGTCGGCGTGAAATCTTAGGGCTTAGTTTTACAGTTAGGCGAGTCGTTGGCCGTCGCCGCTGTAAACCGCGCGTGGATATTACATTCTTGCACTCGGAGGCACCACGGGTGCCTCGAACAACGGATCTTAACGGCGCTTTAAGTTCTTTCACGCTGCTTAACGAGATTCTACATCGAAGCGATTTCCTTCAACCGAGACACCCAGCGTACGTCGCCGCGCTCTCATCCGACTTTCGCGCGCGCAGTCAAATACCACCGCGGCTTTCTTTCACGATTATGTCCAATCTCGAGGACTTTTAACGACGCCAGGTATTTAGGGGAAGCGAAGTAAAGACGCACGAGGCAGGAACTTTCGAAAATAAAAGCGATTTTACGGCGGAAAAAAAGTAATTAACAATCGTGTCTTTTATTATCGTGACTGACACGTTCTTTTTTAATATTTATGTGTTTTCGAATATTATACTTTTAGGACAGAAATTTTGGTATTAAAAGAAAAGAAATATTTTAAGAAATAGATTATACTTTACACACACGTATACGTAAGTACATTTTTAGGGATGTTATCTTTTTTCAATATTATATATTCTGTCAGTTTTCAACAATTAAATTAAAAAGGGAAGTAATAACGCCACTAAAATGGTAAAATCGTATTATTTTCGAATGCTGTTTTAGAAAAATCATACTACCTACGTTTAAACATTTCTGTTTGTTTTAATAGCTGTACGTTAGCAAAGCATAAAGTGTGCGCGTGCGAGTGTTTTATGTTTGTTTGCGAATAAAAAAAAAAGAAAAAATAATGCAAAATAAACGAAAGCGCGCTGCGAAATTGATAGCAAAATCGAGTGGAATAACATGAATCTATTATACGAAACTGTTTGCAGTACGAAACTGCTTTTCTCTATGACAATTGCAAATTTAAATGCCGGGCAGAGCTATCGTGTCTCCGCTGCGTTTCAATAATCTCAAGTGGGCTTCAATAAGATCTCTGTTGCGCTCCGATGGCAGACAGGGCTAATTGTCCTGTATCAATAAACGAGGCGCAGAGATATCGTTGATAGGGGAGCCCACTGTTATCGGAATACTTCACCGTGCAAACAGAGGGTTAGTCACCTAATCGTCCGACCCCTCTTCCACCCTCGGAGCGCACGCACGTACCAAATCCCCGATATAAGTCGCGTAGCACTCCACGAGCCCTCGGAACCTTTCCACGTATTCGAAGTTATCTCAACTCCACCCTCTCGGGTAGTCGGGGACGATATCGGTTCGTCACAGGAATTTCAGATCGCACCGGCCTCTCAGCCGGCTCGCAGCTCGTAGCGCGCGGAAGAAGATGGCAGGCGAACGGGAAAGAAAGAGAAGAGAGAGAGAGAGAGAGACCGAGGCAGGAAATTGAATCTCGCTTTATCTCGAACGGTGATATTGAAAAGAAAAAAAAAAAGGAAAAAAGATGACAAGACCTCGCGCCTGAGAGCAACCGCGCCCTCCTGCCTTCGTGTTCCTCGCCGACCGAATAAATTGTTACGACCGATATCAACGCATCCGCGATATACAAGCGCTGCCTCAGCCGCCACTTACATCTTGTTGCTATTCCCTGATCGACAACGTCGGACTATTTTTCCCTCCCTTGAGTCACTTATCTCTACTCCGCGAAAATTATATCCTGCAATTCTACGTAGTACGTCGAGAGGTTTTATTTTGTTTAATCTAAATCTCCGCGATATTTTTATATAAATTTATTAAACGGTCAAATTTATTTTACAGTTATTAACATGTTCAAGAATATATGCGGGCACGTTAACGAGATAAGCATTTTTTTTTTTTTTTACGCTTCCGAGAGAAACGGTCGGAAAGCAAAACAGATGTGTAAAGATCGTTTCGATTCGTCTTTCCATTTCGCGTATAAATTCCCCGGTACATGCAGCCGGGCTCTCGTTCGTGAGCGGCGAGGATTTAATTACACTAACGACCGGCAATAAAAAGCAGCCGACGCGCCAGTCGTCGCGGAATTCGCACGCAATTACCGCGATCTCGAGGGGGGGTCAGGTATACGTACACTTGCCGAGTACTTCGGACTTTTGTAGGCGATAGCAGCTCGCCCGTTGCATCCGCTGGCGACGTACGCACAAACCAACGTGAATAATCGCGTGCGAACTTATCTTGCATGCGTGCATTCTGCGCGCCGATTACGTAGCTTCGCGCCGAACGTCCAGCCGAAAGGACATCAAACGATTGCGACTCAAGAATACGATGGCAGTAAAAAAAAGAGAGAAAAAAAACAAACGATAAATCACGGTGGGTCGTAAACCGAAGATCTTTGCTTTTAGCTACAAATTTATTTTTGTCGTAATCTACAAGGCACGCATTTCGCAAAAATGATATATGTATCGTCTTTTCATCATCGCGCCTCTTTTTTAGAGATACTCGAAGAAACCATGCGCGTGCTATTTTTTAAGGGACCTTAATTACAAACTACGAAAAGAAAAAAATATGATGCGACTTACCAATCTGCATGAGCATCAGCGGAGTTGAAGAATTCAGCCGGTGACTGTAACATAAAATGGAAAATATTAATGTAGACATGCCAGTATATTAATTAATAAGATTAATTAAAAAAAAGGTAAAAGTTTTTTTTTCACATAAAGATTTTATTTAAAAAATTCAATGCTCACCTAAAAGTTGCTCCGCCGATGCAGGATGCCCGTCCCGGGCCTGCTCCTCCTCTCAGTTTGCGTGTCGAGCCATCCTTCCGCGCACAAGTCACTCGCGAACACCCCGACCGTGATTTTACAATCGCGAAAATTACTTAACACTTTCGCACGTAATTTTTTGGCACTCCCGTAAAGAAATAATCGTAAAAAAACGCCCGCACACTTTTCGGAACTCCCGAAGCGACCGACGAACCGGCTGCGGTTCGTGTAATTATTAATCATCGGCGGTGACGACACTTTCGTTGACGGCGGTGGATACAACTGCGTCGATCTGTAACAAAAAAAAAATATTAAATTTAATTAAAGAGATGCTACAAGTATTTAGTCGGCAAGCTATTAGTTTCTTGTTTCAAAAAATTAATTCTTACCTCTGGGGTTGCTCCGCTGGTGCAGGATACCCTTCCTGGGCCTCCTCCTCCTCTCAGACCTCCCGTCAGGGTGACTGGCTTCCTCTCAGATTCGTCCTCGCACTGATCCCTGCGAACAAAAAGCCCAGATAATTAGTTAAAACTTCGCGAGTCTACGCAACACGCGTAAGGATATTGCTTACTTTAAGGAAAGGAGACGTAATCGCACGTGCTCTCCTCACACGGAGTATCACACGTGCTCTCCTCACACGGAGAACGGAGAGAAGACAATTCTCGTATTGCGAGGTTTTCGTTTAACGCGAATACGTATTAATTTCGGTACGGACACACGTGCTTGCTGTGCAGTGTTTAGTACGTGTGTGCTCGCGCGACCGCTGGAAAAGGACAAAGCGAGAGTGGGAGTAGTGGGGGAATATACCTAGCGCGCGGCACGTAGGCTCGCCCTCGCTCTCACCCGGTGCCACCCCGCCTCCCCTCGACCCCCTCGCGCCTATCTATTCGTTATCCTCGTTCGATTTAATTGTAATATTTCGGATCAACCGAAAAATCAAAAGGGTCTCGTTTTACGTCGCAGCTAGTTTCTCGTCGAGATCGAGGACGGCTCGATGAAAGTACCGTCTTTTTAAACTAATCCATGCGTCACGCTAATTTTGTAAAATAGGATTTTAAAACGCAAACGTCCGAACTCCGCCTTTTCTCCTTTCGCGAAACTTAATAATACCATTTATATTATTTAGCGAATATTGACACTGCGCGACTTTGGATTACTTAACGGACCGAGCTCGCTAATTTATTCAGCGCGAAATTAATCGCAGGGACTTTGATCGAAGTCGTTGGAAAGTCGGAAAGCCGCCAGCCGTGAAGTATACCTCGCGAAAAGCGCGAGAAAGGGATACTCGCGGCCCTTCTCTCCGAAGCCGTAATTGGAGCCCGATATATCTTAATTACTTTAAAGTTTATTATTACTTTGAGACGACCAGACGGCATAAAATCGTAGGGAGCGCAGTCTGGCCTTCAAGGCACGAATGGCCCCGACCGGTGGAGCTAATTACTTTACAGCCGCGTCCGGTACGTATTACGACCTCCCGACCCGTGCCAAATGTTTGCACTGGACGCGTATTCTGTCTTTGTCAACAGTGGCCGTGCATTACGCGGGAGATTGTAATTTCCAGGTTGACGATGGCTGGGAAATTACAGAAACTAACATTCTGCCCGAAAAAGTTTCGCGGCATCTCGTTTCGCAGCGAATGATAATGATTAGGACGTCCCTAACGATATACCACCAGTAACTTTTTCGGGTACTTCGTGACCAACGTGTTGATCGGAGGCGAGGAAGTTTTCGAGAAAACGTGCGTTTGCGAAGGCGAGGGTGATGAAGCTACGTAGCAACAAAGGGAAATTGGAAACTGGCTCCGCTTGGAAACCGCGCGCGCTATCGTTGGAGCAAAAGAAAAAAAAAAAAAAAAAGGTATTATAACCGTTGCCACGGGGGTGATAGTCGACAGGGCTAGTTAATGCTTCGTAATGGCCGGACGAAAGAATCGGGGGGTTCGTCCCTCCTAACGACCTGCACTGGCGTGTGTAACACGACCGCATGGCACCATCAAATCCGATGCCGATATGTACGATACCCGGAACCACATTGTCGCGCGATATCACGGATGTATCGCCTAAGCTGACTGCAAAAATTATATATGACACGAGGGTTAATTTCTTGGCTCGGTGCAAATATACATTGAAATCGTTTCCGCAAATCAAACGTTGCGTCTCGACGCAACGTTTGTCTTTCGCCGCGCCGAGTGATTTGTTTCCGCAAAATTATTTTGGACCGCGGAACGAATATTGCACAAATAATTGCAAATTGCTTGGTTATGTGGGCTTTCTCGTGTGATTTAAATAAAACAGGTAATCTCGCAATGTTGTTACCAAATTAATGTCTGTTTGGTACATAATTGTCATGAAAGAAAGAAACGTATAATTATTAATAGTAGGACGGTGGAAAGCGATACGATCGCAATTATTGACATGGCAAATATAGAATCGAGAATATTTTGCGCGCTTAATTAAAACACAACACTGCCGAATTGGGGGGTGATCCATTTGGATGCAAATTAATTGTTTCGCAATATACGGACAAATTGTTATTAATAAATTATTCTAATTAAAATTCTGATCATTTGCGGATAGTTGAAATATAGCAGAAACGTCTATAGGCCGTGTGATAATTAAAGTATATAAATCCGTTGCGTGCGGGCGAGCTTAAAATTGGCGAAAATTAGCAAGTATAATGAAAATAAATTGCGTAATACGAAAATTGCAACGTGTCCGCGCGGTTTGTACGATATAACGTAACGTAATGCCATCTCAGACATTACAAACTCGCAACCGCTGGCAATTCTCTTCCAGGAGAGGGCTCTCGTATATTTTTCTCATTTCCGCTTTTTACTTACAATTTTTTCGCGAACGGCACAAAGATTTTAATTTATCCGCGAAGCGCAAAAAAAAGGGGGGACTAGTTTTATTGCGCAACTTTACCGCGCGGCGTATATACGTGTTGGCACGCGTGAAAACACCGAGCTTCTTCCTATCTTCCTATCTGTACTTGCAACACTGCATTTCTTAATTGTTCTCTAACAAGAGAAGTTGGCACTTGGCACGGTTTGTTGGCCTGTCTCACCTCTTTCCGACACCCTCGACCCACTCCCAAGGAACACCGCCGCGCCACCACGCCCCCGTTCTTCTTGTTCGTCTTGCTCAACCCCGAAGGAGTCTAGCTCGACCATGTTACAAAGTGATTAGTCGAGTAATACTGCCAGGTTCGCTCTCGCTGCGGTATGTCCTTAATGTTGCGCTGGGTTTGCAGCTGCAGCTGCATTTCGCCTTCCCAATCCTCTTCTTCGGAACTTTGAAGCGCGATCGATCGCTCGGGGATATATCCAGTAAAGCCCACTTCGGGGTAATTATAGAAGACACCGCGACACATTGCGACGTGTCAATATAATTTCAGGGAAATAATTACGGGCGCTCGGAGCCGCGGTTTTTGCCCGCCCGCGTACTTAGCGCTTGGAAGTTTAGATTCTTCGGCCGTTAAATAATGAGCTGCGTTATAATTTAATTACTCGCGCTTTGCGACGTATTTTTTATATTTATTACGTATTCGCAACGCTCGGTACCTTGAAAGCCTATCAGAGATTTTCCCTGCAAAGGTGCTTAGGAGCTATACATGCGTGAAGGATTCCTCTTCAGTGCCTATCCGTTTATCTTCTCTCATGCGCGGACAGCGGTGCTTTCGCGGTCGCGACCAACACGATTCTCGTTTCATCGGCGGGGAGTACGCGGCCCCGGCCGTCTCCGGCGCGCTTGATTATCCGCCGCCGGAACGAAGGATGCTCGTGGGAATGATTTCGACCCTGTGCAGCCGACGCTGTCGGCGCTAAAGCGGTTATTTCGATCGGCCGCCCTTATAAATTCGCGGGTGGTTGTTCCGGCGAGCGTGAAACGAGCTCGTGCGCTAAGACGAGACACCGTCCCGGAAACAGCGGCGCGGGGACACGTGTTGATTACCACGAAGAGGAATATAGATGGCGAAATTATGATAAGCCGCACACTGACGATAATAATTATTTATGACGCGCTCGTTACTCGAATAAGTTCGGAGCGTGACGCGGCGGCGAGCGTATTCGGAAGAGCGAGCTATCTCCGCGTTTGACGCTCGAATTGTCGAAATTTTGTGTTGCAAATACGTCTCGGCATCTCGTTAAACATCGCGTTTTCGCTCGCGCAGTAATCACGCGGGAGTTACACGGCTGGGCGTACTTCTGCGGTATCGCGGCGCCGGAACTACGTTAGCAGCGAACACGGTGGACTCACAAAAGGCACGTATAAAAGCCCGCGCTCGAGTTCGAATTCTCGTTGACCGTAGAGACTGCCTAGCAAGCGAATAGATAAAATTACTAAGGATAGTGGACGAGATAGTGCACGCACCATTTGGGCGCTAATAAGTTACTCCGACGCATCTGCCCCTCGCGGCGTCCATCCCGCTCGTACTCCGTCGTCGCCCGCGAGCATTTCGTTTCCTTACGTGCACCGAGACGGTTAAATGGCGAGCGGGTAATTAGCAAACTGCCGCCGGCCGTTCCCCGCGATGGAAATAAATTTTGGCTGTAAGCAGCCGTGAAGCTGGTATTTAATTGTAAGCCGGGATACCTACGAGACGTTTCTCTCCCCCCCCCTCCCTTTCTCCCCCGCTGTTCCGGCGCTCTCCTTCGCATGTGCTCCGTCGTCCGGACGTCTCTCGCACGACGCCACGCTCCGAGAACACGGATCCCCGTGCATCGTACCGAGAAAACGCCGGCAGCCTCCGCGAGTTTAGCTGGCGTGAGCTTCGGTAAATCTTCGGAAAAGGCACGTACGCGCCCAAACCCGGGTGCGATAATAGGACATTGCATTTCTCTCTCGCGCGTGCATTAACACCCGCTCGGGCGGAATAACCGTTAGATCGTATCATTGCATAAAACTAGCAAATTTATTTTAATACTTCGTTACGTATGTAAAAAGAAAAAATGCCGTTGCGAGAACCTTAGATCGTGGTATCGAGTTTATTACAGTGTGCTATTATTTTTAGAACCAAATGTAGCGAGAAATAGCGAAAATGGCGAATAATAAATTTGTATAATCGGAAAATTTCATTCTCCTAGCTGGCAAATTACTTTATTCTCCGCGCTGTTTACTGGTAATCATACAGCTATTTTGCCCGGAGACTCTCGGGGAAAAAAAAAAAAAAGAGTTTCCTCTCTCGTACCATTTCCCGTTTCCCATCGTTCGTACTGTCGCCTCCGTTGATCCGTCGGGTAAATAGCAGTTTTAATTAAATTTCAAATTATTTCCCGAAACCCCCATCGCGCCGTACCGAAGTGAGTGGTCCTTTCTGGTTGCACGCACTTCCGTTTTTCGTGATAAAATTTTTATCCATTTGCCTAGAAAATTATGGATGGAAATCACAACAGATTCTATTGCTATTCAAGTGTATGTGCAATTTTATCGGCCACACTCGAGCGTTATTGAAATATCTACAAATCGTGAATCGCGAATACGTATTGCCCACAAAATGAGCAACTTGGGCGAAAATTACTTTTGTACCTCGCGCGTTAAACGCGCTTAAATATATTTATCTACTGCGCGCCGTTGATTATCCGCGAATAATATGTAATTATGATAACCATTGGAAGCGCTAAAATTATTTTATTGGTGCGAAAACTTTTGAATAGTCTTTCTGACCCCTGGGCGTGAACGTGAAACGAGCGGGCGCTCGTTAAACTTTCGCCTTATTGCCGGGGAATACCTAACTTTCTTTGAACGCCCGATGATTATCGAACTGCACTGAAAGTGAATATCGAGTTATTCGATTATTTTAACGATTGCCTTCGATTCGCCCTTTTCCGATACTTCGAAACTGCTTCTCGTCTTAATCGATCTCAGTGCGATGTAATTTCATCCGTTGCCGATAAACTAGCAGCGGTTTATTTTAATTCCGCCATCGCAATTAATTTACCGAGCTTCTTTTAAATTCTTGATGAGATGTTTTTATAGTCCATGCGAGAAGTTGCAATGAAATTGCGCAAATTGCATGCCTGAAAAGCCATGAATATCGTAGTATAAATAAATTATGTAATAAATAGCGCTGTTGATGTTGGTAATTTGGTGGGATTCGCGAATTTCGAAGACGTTTCGGCTGCACGTACCAGCCACTGTGATATAGCGCAATGAGATGATTGAAAAGCGATCAAGGAAGAGATCAAATCCTTTTATTAAAACGACTTGAAATACTTTCAAAATAAATCCGTGCACTTTAAAGTCACTTTTATAACCATCGGAACTTCATAATTCAGTAAAACGGCACCGCAGCGGAAATAAAAACGCAATATAATTTTACTTGAATATTATTATAAAAATATATAAATTACCAATTAAATAATTTCTTACTTCAAATATTTGTACAATGTTTCATTTAAAATTTCTAATTTATCATTCAGCCGTGTAACGTGTAATGTAAACCGTACGGTTACGTTTGTGTAAGCTCATTTAATAAAACCGGGAATCGGGCGGAGCACAGAGCGCCGGATATCACCGAGGATGCAAATTTCTTATCGCGAGGCGCTTCTTGGTGAAGTTGCAATATCCAGGTATCGCGAATTCAAACGTAAGTCTATACCGCACGAATATCTGAAAGCGTGCGGGTGAAACGTATGTATTTGGTAGTTACATCTGAACGCTAACGGCGATGTAGCGCGGCGGGCGAGCGAGCGAGCGCGCGAGCGAGCGAGTGGAACGACCCGCAGACTGCTCGGCATGACGAACGATCTCGCACTCTGTTTCGAGCCGCTCCTCCGACCGGTGAATTACACACGATCCCACGGCGAACATTTCGCCGGCACATAAACCCGCTATCTCGTCTCGGCTCTCTATGGTTACGCCGTCCGCGTAAGACGCGCAGTTGTAACGGTGCCCCGCGCGACGTACGAAGTGCGAAATCGTCGACGTACACCGCGATTTACGAGCGCGCGAGAAGAGGGATCTTCGCAAAAAGTAACGGGATAAATGGCACCGTTGATGCCGGTAATTCAGTGCAATTCGCGGATCCAACAGACGCTCCGAGACGCGCCTCGCACGCGCCGGCCGGGCAGGATAAATTAAGATCGAACAAAAAAAAAAAAGAAAAAAAGGGCGGCAACGCTTCTATTAAATTACTCTTTAACGCTTGGAAAATAAGAATAATACACGGGGGATAAACGCAGCACCGTAGTCTCAAAGCTATTTTCATCGTAAAAGTTATCTTTATCGACGTTAATATCGCACGGTCTAATCTCGAGATATTGTATCAAGGCGCGATTATAAGCGAGAACGTTCCGATTGCGTTGCCGAGCTGTATCGCCTCGTTCATATTTCCGAAAGGCTTTCACGTTTAAATTATGATGAGTAAGATGCAAAAACGCAAATTAATTAGGCATGCGAGCGACGTGAATAAATTCCTACGGCATTAACGTCTCGCCGGCGATATTATTTTTACAGACGAGCCGCGAAAACAGGCCCGATAGCTCGCATTAATTAAAAATAACAACGGGATCCTGGCCGAATGTGGGAAATGCGTGTGCGTGTGTGTGCGCGCGCGCGCGTGTATAGAAATTTGCCCTCGACGTGACAGTAGCAATTAAAATGTTTTTTGGTACCGCGTCGCCGCGAGCCCCGGCCGGATGCTGGGCGCGTAACACGCGTCGAGCACTACGGCCGTACGTGCGTAACGTCGAGGGCCGGTGTTTTGTGCGTCGTCGACTCTTTAAAAACCGACATTAAAATTCCATTAAATAGACGTACTTAACACTGGCACCGCCATCGCAAAGGGAATAGAGGAGAGATATTCGTGCGCGTCACACCGTGCACCTCTATATGCCTCGCAAGTTTTTTTTATTTTTTCTTCTTTTTTCCCTTTTTTTTTTTTTTATTTTTCCTCTCTCGTCCTCTCTCTTTCATTATTCATCCTTTTTTCTCCGCTCGCAAAAAAGTATGTAGAAATTTTCGTCCACTGTCGTCATCCATTGCGGCGCGTCGAGTCTTGCAAATGTGATATTTTTCGCCTCTTTTAGAAACCGTTTAATGCCCGGGACTCTCTTTCCCTCTTCACTTTACGCCGAAGTGGCAAAGCGATAATGAATGTAACTATAGGGATAGTGTTTCGAAACTGAAACGGGAAATTATTCCGAATAATTATTAGCTGAGCAGCCTCGAAATCAGCGCCCGCGCGTTTTCCGGGACAAAGTGTTATTTGTCACTAATTTGTTTCGTTCTTTGTGCCGAGTTCGGACCTGCCGCGTGTTCCATTTGGTTCTAACGATAAGTCTAACGCCATATGCCGCCTCTGTACGCCGTTTAAGCGCGTGCTGTTGTCGGGGAAAGGGTAACAGATATTTTTCCATCTCCAGAAATAACCGAGTGCTAAAGGCTTTTAATGATTCATCCGGTTCGCATTTTGGCAACGATTTGAAAATCGCGTCGCGAAGGGATTAAATTTAGAACTTTGATGAAAAATTTTAGTCCTAAAAAAGTGTTATAAGTCTTGAAAAAAAAATATAAAAAAATAGTGGCATCTCGTTAAATCCGCAAGCGAGAAATTGGGGGACGTTTATCACGCCGGCACGTCGTGTGTCGCGGTATGTACATATATTTACCACCTAATATTGTAATGCACATCGTACGAGTGTACAATCTTCTCCACGGACAAGATAAACTGCCGGTTTCCACAAGCCTGTTCAGCTTTGAATTATGGATTTCTGGTACGAGTGCCGTACTTTGCCTTTACGGAACGCCCTGGGTACGAAGCCACTGACCGCGGTTGAGAAAATTCGATATTCGATGTGGGAGAGATGTAGGTTAGACGTTGCATGGCGAACAGCGAGCGAAAATATCGAAGCCTGGTACATATATATATATATATATGCATATATATATATATACATGTATATGTATGTATGCATGCGAGGCAGTCCGAATTGCCGGACAAACTTTACGCCTAATTTGCGACGGACGCAGTTCGTAACTTTTCGGATGTAACATAGTGGAACTAGCGCTGATTTCGCCCCATTAAATTACTATGAATCCGCCGCGCATCGTTCCGCGCGGTGTAAAAGTAAATTTCACCGAGATGAGCGGGCGAAGGAATGTTGACACGTATTTTCGCGTATTTCATCCCGAGAAACGATTACCGCCGACGTTTATTATATTTCCGCCGCCTACGCGCAATATGGGTCAATCGAAAGCTGTCAGTGGCCGTGATAGATTTCGCTCTGGGTTGCTTATCGGGCTTTCTTATCGCCCCTAGGAGACAGCGCGACGAACGAAGTGACGCGAATGGATCGCGGTGTGATTAGCCGGGGCACCGCTGGGACGAACCGGGGAAACTTCGGCCGCATCTCGCGGGATGGTACTCGCCAGCCGGGCTGCATCTCGAGCTCCTCCTCGACCTCGATCGAGACACCTATTCGTAAATTGTCGATCCCGAACTCTTGGCCGCCGCGAAATTAAGTCCTTCCCGAGCTCAATGCACACGGCCGCGTCGCCGTGAGGTATGAGATTTTTATGTGACGAGTTGTGGCGCCGGGTGAAAAAAGCGCTCGCACTTTTTTTTCTCTCTCCTTGCCCTCCTCCCCTCCCCGGTTATTTATTGTTCGACGAGGAAATCGGTCTCCTAACGCTTCAGTCGCTTCTTACGCGTCATTTGCGGTACCCTCGTAAATTCCATTAATCGCACTCGTCGGCGCGATATCGCGTGCGCAATCGGCACGGGCGAATGAAGAAATATCGGGAGTTACATATACGAGATGCGCGAGAATACCGCGCGATATTATACGGCCGGTTCGCGGGAACGGCAGAATCGCAGCGTAGGTATAAAATAAATCGCCGCGCGAGTATAGATCCAATTGTATGCGGAAGGGAAATGGGAAGGAATTACTAGTCATTTCAACTGATTTGACCAAATCTACCTCTAGCGGTTATGAAAATCCGATTACGGAACATTCAGCCGGTAATTGGTGGAAGCTCATACGCGCAAACGGCGTAACGCTATTTCGCTTCGAATGTTGAACTTTCGCGTGGAGATCCAGGCGTTAAAACAACTCCGGATCTATTTATTAACCGCGACGGAACAATAACGGATCGTTTTACTTGTACGCGTTTCATTATTCTAAATTGACCGCCCAATTGTCTTGCCCAAGAGCGTGAAATTATCAATACTTAATGATATAAGGGGTGTACAATAATAGTCGCTAAATATACTATTGTTCCGCGTTTCTTACCGTCGCACCATTGTTCTCCGAACAGCGTTCGCGCGCTGCCCACGCCTTTTCCTTCTTAATAATCCCGCGCGTGATTCACGGCTTTAAACCGCCGATCATCTCGCAACCGGTATCTCGCGGACCTTTTGCGCGACGTAAGGCCGCCCATATATCGAGGCACGGAGCGGTCGGCATACATATTCATGAGGCTAGATAGAGTCGAAACGGGCGGAGAGGATCGGGCCTAATGAAGTTGTTGTCTTCTTGGAAAACAGGGCGAGCCGCGGTGGCTTTGGGGCTCCCTTTCCCTTTCGTATATCATCTCTCATCCCGTTCCTCCCGCGTTTCGCCACGGACCCCCGTCTTAAACCTCTCGGCCCGAGCCTCGTTCACCTTCGTCCCGCAACCTCGTCAGCTTCGTCAACCGCGCTTGCGGTCCCTCGCGCACGGCCCGTTGTCGTCGGCTGTCCGCGCCCGACGGACCGCTTTAAATTGTTTGATGTCTTATTTGCTTAGTCCCACGGCATGCCATCGTCCTCGCAATGGGACGTGTCACGTGAGTTTATTTGCGTTCGCTGGCGATTCAAAGAGACCGACGACCGTAATATATCGCCAACCGCTCATCGTTAAGCGGATACGCGCTACCTGCCTCACGCATCCAGGTAGATTCGCGCGGTTTTGAATAAGATATTTTCGGGATCTTCCTTCTCGCTTGATTAATGTGCGTCTGTCGCGAATGAAGACGTAAAATGTTTTTTTTTTTTTTTTTTTTTAATTGATGAAATATAACTCCGACATTATGAGATAAAAGTTAAAATGAGAGGCCTCGTGCATTGTTAATAAGTTCATTGTACGTCCTCCGTAAGAAATCCTTTTTGTCCGTGATTCTTTACGCTATCCAGATATTAGTCCGGCCTTTCGCCGAGACTTTCCCATGAAAAGTTCCGTGAAGCGGTCCACTTTTGTCGAACTAAGGAAAAGTCCGTGGGAACCAACGCGTCGCGGGCAGGAAAAACGTATCAGAGGGACGGTTCGTACGTATTGACGTCTGTCTGACGGGCGCGCGATCAATTTCCGACACGAAAAGATGAACGGCTCTCTCTCCGTCGTATCCCTCGCGCTCGTAAAATATACGGCGCGTAACGTCAGCGCCGCTATCTGCGCCGCACAATGAGGCCCTTCTTATGCGGCGAAGTCGCGGCTGGCCCACTTCAGCTTGTATAATAGCGCGGCTATCAACCGGTACGCAGACGCCGATATTCGGCTATTATTGGACAGTAAACCGAGACCGTTTAACACGATATTTATGAGCAGTCTCACGCGTCGCCGGTACCTGGGGCGGGCTGATAGTACTCGCGCGGATACGTATATGCGGCGATGTCTCACGGGCCATCTAGCAATATCGAATGTCGATTCGCGATGCTACCGCTTCTACGTGCGGCGGGGTTCGGCAAGTATCCGGAAATTCCGGATAAAACAACGTGCCACTTGAAATTTCGTCCCCCTCCCCCTCCCCCCCCCTTCTTCCGCGGAAGCCAACGGGAATTTTCAGGCCCGCATTCTCCCGAGCAGCTATTCCCGTAATTTTATTAGTGAAACAGCGACGAAACTTTCTTCTAATTGATTTTCCTCGTTGCTGATTCGACTTCCAGTTCCCCGCCGAGTTTGCAGCTTTCTTTATAAAATCTAATTTGTTTGTAAATCATTAAATTATGCGCATCGATAATAAACGGCCGTGAATCATTACGTGACGCTTAATGAGGGTAGCCCGCTGAGTTATTTATGTCTTTGGCATTTCAGAAATTAAGACGCGTTCCCGGTACTTAATCACGCTTGAAAAGTCGCGATAAAAGGTAGACCGACGTCGAGTACTTTATTTTATCTTTTTTTTTTTTCCTCGCCAGTATTAGCACGTATCGATAATATTTCCTGGAACGGGCGGGATCTCTTTCTGCGGTTATTAATCATTTCTTACGCGAATTGTCGACGACGGCACGAAGTTGGCCAAAACCTTTCGGCGGTAAACGGGCGCGCGTTAAAAAGCAACGCCCGTCGCCGTTGTATCTTGCGAAACTTCTTTCCTTCAGGTGATGTCGGGTGCTTGAGTTTCCTTCGTTAGTATGGCACGGTGTTTTCTTTGTGCTCGAGGAAGTTCATTAGCGGCAACGTGGCTAACTTTGGTCCCTTGCGGTCAGAGTGTCGCCATTCTCCTAATGCCGGCAACCACTTTAGTCGCAGGCAGTCTGGGCATGTAGGCGCCGCGCGCGTCGTCGGGAAAGGAAATGAACTTAGAAGAGTGTGATATCAGCTCCGCAGCGAGGTGGCACAAGAGGCTTTAATTGTAATTGCCCGCGGAATGGAATTCGGATAACCATTGCGCACACGTATGATTTTACTTGCAACCGCGCGGTCCCGCGATCGGCGCGCATTTTGCGGGGGCGACCCAGTTTTAGGACGTCTGATTAAACCGACTTTATAGAAAGCGGGCGGAGGTGTGGGCGCTCGAAAGGAGGACCACCGCGTTTTGATTACACGGTGTTGTTTACCTAAGGGCGACGCGCCAGGAGTAAAGCGTTAAATATAGAGCGTTCGCGGCTAAACAAACGATTAACTCGTGGCTTAACCAGAGCTTATACTCGGGCGCTAACTAGGGTTTATGTTTATGCGCACAGGCCCCGCTAACTAGTTCTCCACTAGTCTCGAAACAGTGACATAGATTGTAGGCCGCAGCTCATAAGCAGACGTATCGATCGCGCGCCACGAGGATGCTGTAAATTCTAAGATAAAATCGGGAGAGCGAGCGCGTTGTGCGTTAAGCCCGCCCGCACGCGGGAAGCAGTTCGAGAGCATTAATGTCATTATAAAATCATATTTTCGAAGCGTAGAACTCCAACGTCGATTCACGAGTCGATAAAGACTGGTATCAATTATGTATTCCGCCAGCAACTCACACGGACGGGGCATCGAGGCTTCACTTCAGAGTTGCATTTAAACTGTCGGTTTAATTGCAAATCTAAGACGATCGGTATATACGGGTTACCCCCGCGGACTCGCGTGTCCGTAGTTTTTCAGGTACTGCGAAAAATCGTTAGGAATGCAGTCGTTTTCTCGTTTCAGTTTATTAACTTTTAATTCGCCGTACGGTATCGCTACGGTATGAGCATAATAAATTCCATTCACCAGCCAACATTCTAAATTAATATCCCATCGTGGAAAACTCAACGGTGGGATTAGTGGCTTCCTCCGCCGCGGATGCAAAACTCGGTCGCAAGTTTCGTCCACCTCATTTATTTATGATCGGTATAATCCAGCATTGTGCCCGCCACCTTAATATTCCGCCCTCGTTTCCACGGGCCGCGCTCCTCGCAGCCGCGAGCTGTCGTGAATGCGGATGCGTCGATAGCTCGCGCAAGACAACGCCGTGACTGATAGGGACCCGCCCGGGCGGCACTTTAGATCGCGTCCCGCTATCATTCCGGCCCGTATGCGGCTCGTAATTCTTGCGAAATCATCGGGCCCCGCCCCGACACGGTATCGTGCGTTTTCACGGCGGGACGAAAATGAATTCGCCAAGTTTGACGAAGTGAATTAGCCGTGCCGCGATAACGGCGGGAGATATATCCTTGTTTACGCGCGGGGTGTTTGTTAATTGGGGGATGCAACCGGAAAATGGACGATCTCTTTCTTCCCTTTCTTTTTCCCTCCTCTCGTATCTCCGTCGATCGTGGGATAAGTTAATGCACAAGAATGCTTTTTCTCCCGACAAGCGCTACGTTTATTTAATTATTCGTTGTCAAAGTTTTCTGAGCTACCAGACCCCCTCGGTTTTACCATTGTTTACGGATACTAGTAACAAGGCGTATACATGCTCTTTACTTTGAAACTAATTATGTCTGGTTGTGCGCACATCAAACTTGGAGTGCAATCGTTAACAAAACTGAAAAGCCGTGCCTCGAAATTATTGCATGTAATTGGAGGAGAACGTGAAATGATCGTATTTAATGATGTATTAGGTTAATAACGATAACTCTTCCCTGCCGGTTTCTGTTTAGATATCAACGTAATTAGGTGTATTATAACATCGTTAGTTTCTTCCGCACGGAAACTTGATCCTGCGGACAAAATAATACGATATTCTTTGTTGCGCTACGTCAGCCGGTCGTGCGCGTAGAAATTATTCAAATAATTTAAGCAGAGCCGAAAGTTTCGACTCCGACGTAAGATTTTTGCCGCGCTGAGCGACGTCCCACTTAAACAAATAATCCCAGCGCGAAATTCTCAATTAGAAAAAGACTCGAAGCACTTCACGGTTTAAATGTGAGGTATGTAGAGAGCGTCGGGATAGCGGTGAGATTAAAGTTGCGTCGGAAGCGTTTGGTCGCCCGCAGAGAAAGAAAGAAATTAAAGCGAATTCGTACTGTCGAAAGCAGACGCGGGCTTGTCTCTTTTTACAAAAGCAACTAAGCGCCCGCCGATAGAACATGTGGACGGAAAAAATCTCTGATACGGCCTTACCGCTCGATCGTTTGACCTAATACGTCTCCCGTGATCTCGTTCGCTCCACTTCCGGCCCGATTTCCGTTTTTTTCTTTTTTTTTTCTTCTTTTTTTTTGTCCCAGAAGAAAATCGTAAAGGATTATTAACCGCCTTCCGCGCGCACAATGGAATATGATTTAATGTCGCTTGTATTCAATGGGACGAGATTGAACGTTTTACGTGTACTCGGTCGAATCGTAATTACGCTGAAAGGGCAGAGGGTGCGGAGGAAGCGAACGAGTGCGGAAAAGACGCGAGAGCTACCTTCTCGGAGGCCTGGAAAAACGGAAATCAATATGACATTCCATTTCCTTTTATTATAGCCCCTGAATATTCCGTTGTTGCGCGATTCACATGGATTCTTGAAAATTTTGTTATTAATAACGTACAAACTATCGATATCTGATGCATTTGATGCGGGCCGCGCGCGTAGTAGTACATATTACCAATTAATGTTCATATTACAATGAATAATCGTGCAGCGTAATAGTCGGAACCAAGAAGACCAGTGGATACACTGGTCAAAATTTATTATTATTATCGTTAGTCATATTTTTATTCAGATAGATGCTTCAACAAACGCGTACAACTTTACTAATTAAAACATTTTATTGGATGTTACGCCCGACGTTGTAAGTGTCATTAATTGAACAGTTTTTGTAATATGGTCTCGTTTTTGTGTTACAGGTAAGCTCACACCCCCTTTCAAAGTGAATCGTGCTGTGCACTCGCGCATTCACGGTGAGTAAACAACGCGCGTATCCGACGCACGCATAATTAGTAGCCGACACCCCCTGCAGGCTCGCCAAATTTCTGGCGGAGGGCGCGCGAGGGTTTTTCTGTAACGAGGATACCCTTTCATCCCACGCCCCATCGATCTCACGTAGGCAACGACGTACATATGTACATCTACGTGCCTTGTGTACATAGCTTATTCACCGTGGTTCCTTTAGTTCCCGCGCGGTTGCTCTCTCGCGTTTTCGCGACGAGCGAGAGAAAAGAGGAAAAGGAAAAAAAGCGATTACGGCCCAACCTGCGCATCCCGTGTCTATCGCGTTTCAGTGCCCTTCCTCCTCTTTTTTATTTTATTTTTTTTTCTTTTTTCTTTTCTTCTTTTTTAATCATCAACACTTGCAAATTTTTCCTCCCTTGACCGCCGACGCACGCACACTCGCGCGCCGAGTTTCGTGAATCGCGCGTAAATATTAATTTCGCTTTAATAATCAATGAGTTTTCATGTCGCAGGGTGGGACGATAGAATGTTAAAAATTTCTTAGAAACCAGCGTCGAAAAGGGAATTTTTGAAAACTTGTGAAATTTAAATATCGGATTCCGACGAAGCGCACGATGCCGTTTAGAGAACATGACGGATTTGCAATTTACGGTTCTATAAAAATCAATGAACCGCGCGTTTATGTCAAACGTCCCCATTCAACGTTCAAATGTAACATGTCAAAATATCTTTTGCCGCAGCTTGTCGTAAGTTAAAAGGAAAAAAAAATTATAATTTATCCCATTATAGAAAGATTATCGAGACGAGCGTATTAGTACAATTTCGTAACAGGAATCGCGATGAAAACTACAAATTTCACGGTGTCTCCAAATGAGTCATATCGTTTTAACGAAGAAGCGACGACTGCTGGGACGTCAGTGACGAAAGACCGCAATTTAGTCGAAGGTAATTCGAATCTCTTAGAAGACTCGTGGAGTAGATGCGCGCGGACGGATGCACGTCGTCCGTCGGACGGGCAATTTCCATTTTTCACGGCGCCATCTCTTAAAAGAGTATTAAGAGGGTCCTTAGTATCCTTGGCGATAACTGCTGTGTATAAGGGAGAGACCGGGGGACGCGGGTGTGAGGCGAGGGAGTCCGGGAACAGCCTGCAAATGAATCGGCCTGGGGGAAAAGTCGGGTCATCCGACTGTTCGCGAAAGACTCTCTGTTAAATACGCCGCGAGTAACAGCTGGTTTATTATTAAGATATAACCGATGTTTAATTAATTGCGCGATATCTCGCGTATCTGAAGACCTTTCACAAATATCCGCGAGGGACTTTAACGCGGGACAGCTATTTGATTACATTCGTTTTTCTTTTTTTCTGTTTTTTTTTTTTTTTTTTATTGTAGCGCAAATAACTGAACCACAATTTACAGCGATGTTATAATCGTAATTATTATATTATTTAAAAGAGTATTTAAAGTATCGTAATTAATTTGCGGAGATGTGATAGTTAGATTTATAATTATCCTTGCGCGTAACTAAATCTCCGATCATAAAACGATTTCCGCGGTCGGAATTAGCTCGTAATACACGGCGGTGCAAAATATTGGAATAGCCCCCACGTCGTTCGAAGCACCGGCGACGGTCGACGGGGATCGAAATAATTAGTAAGGGCCACTTGAAATACTTTGAAAGTTTTCTCTGATTTAAGAGTTCCGGCGCAATATAGTCGCCTCCCTTGGATTGGCCGGAAAGAATCGTGGCTGTCACAAATCAGCGGGCGGCAATATAAGCCCCGCGCGAGCCGATGGCTTCTCGGTGCGAGAACGCTCGATTACGCGCGTGCTATAAATATTGCGTGCAATCGGGACGTGAAAGGGGGCGCGAAAGTGAGAAGGGCGGACCGGCAGCGAAATTCTCCCGTTCTGTTCCCCGGGCTTTTCCGCCGGGCCGAGCACTCGGAGGCAGCCAATTCGCCGACGGTGGTTAATTTATCGAAGGCAGCGCTTATTTATCGGTGCCCCTTCTAGTCGGCGACGACCGGCTACTAAAGGTCGGCGCGAGAGAGAACCCGTTCCTTTCGATGCGCGAACAAAATACGATAATGTTCCACCGGGCGGCGCCGCCCCGGCAGAAGTATTAAACGCTGATTGCAATCGGGAGAGACGAATACGCCGTCTTGGAACGTTCCCGCGCACATTATTGCACAAAAAGGTGGATAATGTAGATTTGCGCGATCTTCGCACGCTTGGCTATGTCGTACTTAACGTTTCTTAACGAAGAATATCGAGATCTTGAAGTTTAATTAATTTCTTTTTTCCACGTGTAATTTGTAATTTCCCATAACGCGCGCTTTGCGAAATCTAATAATAAAAATTGAATGAAAAGAAAAAAAGAAAAAGAAAAACAAGAAGTAGCTTAACGTACATTTGCGGAAAATTGAAATTGGTTTCGATGTTACGAGCTAAATATATTTAACGGTGGCTCTCGAATAATTCCAATGAATAATTGCGAACTTTCTAAAAGTCTTCCGATCGATCAGCATTGTAATTACTGCCCACATACCCTCTGCTTTTCGCGTATATGACGATAATCGTCGTCACGGCACGTCGGAAAGCTCCAATTAATTTTTAATTATGGGCTTCATTTCGATTCGTCGTTATATAGTCTTTTAAGAATTTAACGGCGAGAAAACTTTGTGATCTCTGAATTATGGAGGACTCTTCTCGCATGCGTGGCTATTCATTTTTCATATTAAATCCATTTAGCAGACGTTTAATTCCTGAATATCTTCGAGTGCGCTTCAAAATATTCAAGTTCTCTCCAACTGACACGCGAACACGTGTTTCAATCCACCTAGCGGCGTCGTTCCTTTTTAACTGACACAAGTGAATGTCACTCGGGATATTTCCGGTCTCGAGATGAACGCAACTCTTTTTATTTCTCTCTCTCTCTCTCTCCCTCCCTCCCAGCGACAATGATTCAGTTGCGACGTGAAACTCGACTTGAAATCACGATTCGAACTCTTCGTCATTCTGGACGACACGTTATTCAATCGACGTTTACGGGGAAGAGACTCCGACTATGGCGCGGATCAGTCGGGAAGATTAATGCGCGACAGATAGAGTCATCCATCCTCGCGACGAGCGTGTCGTGAACGCGACCTAATGGCTCGAAATCACGACCGATGGATTCGCTGATTTTCTCTTGAAAGAGCGCGGTGATTTTTCGAACAACTGCTAAGCAGATAAATAAGTACGGCATTGTCTTGAAATGTATTTAAATAAATCGAACACAAGCTATACGTCTCTTGTACTTTCTCGCGAAAAGAAAAAAAAAAGAGAACCCTGTCAAAAATTCGACGACTCTTCGTTCGGTTTCGGCATTTTTTTTAACCGGGTATATATCGCGCATTTTTCGCAAACGATAGTGACGTTAATTGCCAAGTAATTACTGCCGTTTCTCAATTTCGAGCCATTCTGGCAACGGGGGACACCGCTCCGCACGCATGGCTTTTCTGATCGTGGAAACGTACCAATTATCGTCCATACGTAATACGTGTGCGCGCGCGAAAGTCAGCCCCAGCTGTGATACCATCTTCTCTTTCATTTTCTGAAAGCTTGGGGGGGTAGGAAAAAGTATTCGAGTAACTCGGGTGCGCCGCTAATGCGCGAGTTAATGGCTATCGCCCGCTTCGGCGATAAAACTTGTTTTAGTAGTAATTGACTTCTCTTTCATAACAATTATAATAATAGCTTTTTTCTTTTTTTTTTCCTTTTTTTTTGCGTACGAACGCAATTGGTTAATTATGTGAGCGATACTATCTCCCTTTCGCAAATATATACACGTACCTTAAATAATATAGGCATATCCAGATAGGCGTACTCTACAATTTTATTTTATAATTTTTATAAACACGTAACGTGATACGGATCTCGCGACCGTTTAATGCCGCGGTCGTTATCGATTATTACTTCTTAATGCTTGATGATTTTCGCGATTGCGCGTACACACCATTAAATCGCGTGTCTGGATTCACGTTTTACCCTCGATGTCTTCTTATCGGAAATACTTAATTCGCGTTTCTATGGGGATGCCAGGAACGGGTCCCATCAGACGGAGGGATCCCATTGTGAACACTTGTAATACGGATATAAACGATATAGAAGGATATAGAAAGGGTCGGGCTCAAAGAGCGACGATATCAACGTGTAGTGATACGGATAAAAATGTGTAATTAATCATCGGGGGCAAATTATAGACCCACTTTATTAAGACCGATAGCACGGAAGGATCAAATGGCGAAATATCTCGGCACCCGTCATCTCGATATACGTACGTTTTCGACGTCCCCTTCGCGACTCCGGCGTATTCCGGTATACGTGCGCCTAGGAAAGGAAGCGCAGTCACGGCGCGCTCGGTGTTCTTCGAAGAAGAAGCGACACTCGAGGAAAGAGATGAAGCTCGCGCGGAAGAAACGACGGTGGCGGGTAGAGCGAAGTAAGAATGAAATACGGTCGGTACCGACCCCGGCCTTTGCTTTTAAATTATTGTATAATTGTATATTGCGAGGAACAAAGTCTGACGGAGACCTCCGCGACGTAATAACGGATGAGCGTTTATATAAAAAGCTTGCCTACCTTTCTCTCTTTCTCGCGTCCCGGTCGGGTGAGCGGTGCCGTTCCATCCCTACGTCTCTACGGATTTCTCATTTTCTCCTTTTCGCCCTCCCCCCGTTTCCTTCCTCCCTCTCCGTTCCCCTCGCAGAGCGCTCTCCACCTCGAAGAAGCTCGTTTTTGCTGCGAGCAGAAGTGGCGGATGAAAGAGTAAATAGGAAGGACAGAGAATTTCGAGTACGCAAGAAAGAGCGAGGTGGGGAAGGGGCAGGAGGGAAAGGGGGATGAAATTTATGAATTCGCTGTCACTACGATGGCTTTGGCCTATTCTCCTACATTCTTTCGGCTGCGTGCGGAGCGCCGGGGGAAGGAACGGAGAAAGAGAGAGACATCCGAGGCGAGGCCGCCTCTCGAAATCGACGTCGCGTTAGCTGATAAATGTTTACCCCGACGTGAAAACCGAAAAGAAGTTCCTCCGCAGGTGCCGGGGGAAACACCCCGTCTCTCTCTTCCGTGACTTTATTCCGCGCCATCTTTGACTAGTCCGCGTTATCGATACGGCTTTCGACGGCTTGATTGAACGGGCGCGTCGCGCATCGTCACGCTCGCGTGCAAGCGCGCTCGCGAATTTCTCTCCCAGCTGAAACGAGATATCATTGACAACTGCAGGACTCGACAGCGGGTGTTAGATATCATAATGGGTGTAGGTTACTTCCGCCGTGTAAGTGAGTATTCCTGTTCAGCGATCGGTAGTATACTTTGTTTCTTTGCACGCTTGCTATTCCTATCTCTTTCGGTTTTTTTTTTCTTCTTTTAATATGGCGAGTTGGAGATACCCTTTTTTTTTCTACGTAATCAGTTTCCTATTCGCTAATATCTTAACTCGTTAACGGTATATTCTGCGATAATAAGATTATTTTTGCTCCTTTTTTTTTTTTTTTTTTTTTTATTATTTTAATTGAACGCATCTTTATCAGCATCGGCAGTTTTGCCTCGTTACTCGCGGCGAATAAAAGTTTTATTAACTTATGCATTCGAAACAACTTAATTTAAATATTAAAAGAATAATAGTTAATGTTACATACTGAATTCTTCTTGCAAATTTATTTGCAACGATAACTTTTCCGCGATACCGGCTCCCAGTGTTATATTATTTGCCGTCAAAATTAGAGGCGCATAAAAACTGTCGCGCGAGAAACATAGCTATTTTTAAACAAATGGAACGTGGCAACATGTTACTTTTATAAACAACAGATATACAGCCCGACACAATTTCATGTTTGCTAATTTCCACGCATACTCTGTTTTGTTTTAATTATGCATCGGTTAGAATATACCGAGTATTGTATACGTTTCCGTACTATATATCCCTCCGAATGTAATTATAAAAGCACGACAAACTTTGACCCGTAATTTAAAAGGAAATATTTTTCTTATACCTCGAAATAAAAATTAAAACCCACGTGAATGCTATTTTCTTTTCTTTTATAAACGTCGAGCATAAATATCCAATCTAAAAAAAATACTCGGATTATTAGATTATTTTCGAGGCTTGGCTCGTGCCGGAGTTTTATAACGACGACAATTTGGGAGCTCGTAAATGACGGTTCGGGTATTAATTCTTAACTACGCTATTTCTTGCCGACAAGTTTCTAATTCAATTTAAAAAAAAAAAAAAAAAAAAGAAAAAAACCTACGCTACGTTCGTCAGGTATTGGGTAGAAATGCTTTGGCTTTGAATCAGATGACGCAGAGAATTTCTCTTTATGGCGGCAAGATGAATTCACGCGGTCGAACGCATCTCGGATTCGATGTTCTTTTCCTTCCTTTGCTTCTTTCTTCAAAGGAAGGACGCTGAGCCCGGACACTGGTCTGGAGTATCAAAGGTAGTAGTCGAGCTGTGGCACATTTTTGGTTCGTTGCCAGAGGACGGCTCTCGCTTCGGAAAACAGACCGCGAGAAAGTTAATCGAAGAGTTTTAACCGATCCCGAGAATAACATTTCTCGGTTTTCTTCCTCGTTTTAATGTTGTAGATACGTTTTATCTTTTTTTTGTTTTTATCGCGATGTTAAATTTTAATATAATATTCCCTTGACGGTATTATCGCCATTGTGACTTACATATGCACGATCGATTATTTTATCCGATCTTTAATACGGGCGCCAGTTTTATCTTGCGAAATTATAGTTTTCGATGAATAAAAGGATCACACAATTACCGGATCACCGCTTATCGCCTTCCCGAAAATCGTGAAAGCCGAGTATTACTGCTGGACTGCCGTTCGCGGTTCGCGGATTACGCGTCGCTTATTGCGTTCACAGTCGACGGAGTGGACTATCGCTTAGAATTAAAAAAAAAAGTCAAAATCAGTTTGCAGCAAAATGGTGCATGTCAATCGCGCCACGTTCGGCTGTTTGATCGCAAAACTTTTTTTTTTTATTTTTTATCGTAGCGGGGAGAAGGGCGCGATCGCTCCGCCAGCAAGTCGGCAGGTCGAGAATCGTTCGAGCGCCATTTATCGAGATTGCCAGCGGGCGTTTGAACAGTTCTCCGTGCCGTCCGCAAGCGATAGTTTTTGCCGGATTTTCCAAAAATCCCGGAAAGCCGGCCGGGACTGCACGCGCGATCTGTAGCTTGATAAATATATACGCAGTCGTGCATATAACGCGCGCATAAAAACGATTTCATATTCGGAGTGACGAACGTGTATAGCGATCTCGCTGATCAGGGCCCGCCGTTTTGCCGGTTTTGATATTTATACACATATATATATATATACAATATATATATACATATTCGATTTGAATAAACTTTTTCGCGCCGCTGTGTTTTGCGCTCTCGGGGCGGAAGATACGCAGATTTGAAATATTACACGGACGGTCGATTACCGGACGTCGTCGCGAGTTAATATTCATCGTATGCAGCTTCAGATGGAGATAATACCGTTGGATCTGAATTGGGAGAAATAGTATAAACGTACAAATTTTCGCCTGTCATTTTACGACATTGTTGGCATTAGGCGTATGTATTTCAATTCGCGCTTTCCGTTTTCCTTTATTCCTCGCGAATTGCACGAATTACGTCAGGAAATGACTCGCGACCTGGCATGTTGTAATATTATTCTCGATAAGATCGACCGGAAGACGGCTCGCGTGTTGCAGTTTCTGTTTGTAATTTATAAAAATGTAAGCACGTCAAATGAGAGGGAATCTATTGCATTTCGGGTGAAGGTTTTTGAACGTCGATAAATCGCGTTTGTGTCGATCACTTACTTAATCGCGACCCGCGTGTAACATGTATATTTTATGTCCTGCATTTTATACTAAAAAGGAAAAAAAAAAGGAGCTTTTCATAAATTTTTACGCTATTTATCAACGTCATCGAAAATTGATGTGAAACATAGATATACAACTTGGATATCAAACTGGGCCACAACCAGTTTAAATTAAAATTAATCGGGCTACAATATCAGTTTTGTTCTATAATGGCTTTTCCTAAATGCTATTTTTGTTTTATTTCAATGTTTTATGTGCGTTATTTAATTTTTTAATTTTTATTCGAACGCGCGCCGTGAATATTGTAAAAGTGGCCAGATTTTTTTTTTTTTGTGTAAAAAATAATCGAGCGCGTCGTGGCACCGTTTATTACAGAATATACCGTTTTCGCGTGATCGATATATGTAAATGACTGTTGCAGACATGTTCGGTGCATGACTTGAGTAATGTGTAATCGTATATATGCCATCGAATATTTACTCATTGCGCATGGCGCGGTAATAAGACATCATCAACAAGCCGATTTACCGCATGTTTCTACGACGCTAAAAACCGTCTCCCGCATTAATTGATTAGTTTATCAAGCGACGTATTTTCTTATGCAAGCCGAACAAATGGAAAATGTTGCGCGGCACATTTTAATAGCTTTACATAATCCAAGATGCACGTGGCCCGATAATATAAATTTCAAATGAACCCGGGCGATCCGGGCGATGATTTATGCCGTGGGAAGCGGTATCCCGATTAATTACGGTTCAGCGTGAGGTCTTTATAACGATTGCCGCAGCACGGGCTTTAATTCTTTTTTCCGGGGAGTTGATCCGTTTTCTTTCTCTTTCTCGCTCCGCGAGCCGAACGGACCATCGGGTTCGCACGGCGATCGATTACGCTTAGCCCGTTCGAATCTCCCTGAAATGCGATCAGGGAATCGAGCGGAGACTCCTTCAGTCTTCACGCCACGAAAGAGGAAAGTCCTGACGAAGGACTCCCGAGGGAATGTTCGTTCGCCTCGCCACGATTACAGGATACTCGCGGCGGGCTCCGCTCGATCGTACCGACGCAGACACTCCTTTCCATGTTCCCGGCGTTCGTCGTAGCAAAAGGAAAAGCGCCAATGACGACTTCATTTCACCTCCGAGTTACATTCCGCGAAAGGGAAAAATAAAAAGAAAAAGAAAAAAAAAAAAAGAACTACGAGGCCGTCTTTAACAGTTCTCGTATTTTTTTATCACTCGAGCAGAATCGCGCGCTCTCAAATTTCGGGGCGTGTCATTAGCACTGCACAGCCATCCGTGAATTATGCATTGTCGAGATATTATGTTTAATATCAGTTGCATCCGATGAATAAATTGAAATTGCACGGGTGGCTGAAGCGATGCGTTAAATTTATGTAATATTATCCTTTCTATTTTCTACCTGATTACCGATTGTGTCATAATTTGATAGAGTGGATTGTTCATAAAGTTTACGTGAACGTAAACGGGATTTATTAAGTAGCCCCGGTGAATGAAGAGATTTTTATCTCGTACATAAAGAGTACGTAACGCTGAACGTAATGGACGGCCAGCGTCAAGTGCGATCGTATCTGCGTTCGCGGGAAATCTCACGACATGGTTTACAGAACGTCCGGTTTCTATTCGTTTCTTCTTTCGCAACCGTTTCACGGGCCTCCCGTGCAATTAACATACGTCGCGACGTGAAATATTCAGTAACTCGATAACGATCCGAGCGTGATCTGCTGCAACGGGAAATAAAGGCAAGGTCGAAAATTCACGCGCGACAAGAGACAAGGCTTTAACCCCGGCCCCTGAAACTATATTTCAATCGCAGCTGGCTCACCGTTCTCTCGCCGGTTCCCTCCCGTAAGGGAAGTGAATCAGTTTCGCGTTAAAATCCAAAGAAGGGGACGGTCTTGCGATCCGGAAGGATGCAGGTGAGGCGAAAATCAGTGTCTGGAGGGAAGTCAGAGTGGAGAGTCAGCGCATCGATATACGATCCCGCTGGTTGGATGCTGCGCGCAGTCGGGATAAGGGAAAACTGGATGAAGCATGGTTCAGCAGACGCCGTTTGTTCTTTCCAGGCCACTGGGCTGTGCAATCTTTTCGCAAATCCAGGTTACTACGGGGCTTGCCGCCTCCGTCGATCTGGCGGCGCGCGGCGATGCCTTTTATCAAGCGGCATTTCGGCCGTAGAATAGGGAACAATGAGGCGCCGTCAAGAAACTTGCGTTTCTCTCGCGAATAACGAGGTTAGTCGATAATTATCCCGACGGAGCTCTTACCGGAAGCCCGGCTAAGAGCGTGGGACGCGATTGATCCGTGTTCAGTAATAGAATATCCGTGGGCTATTCGTCCTGCGTCTTATCACCGTGCTCCGAGAACCCGCCCGTACTAGATTAGCACACCTCGTATCCGACAGTAGATTAGTCCGCGTCTGCTTGTATACGCCCGAGCGGCGTTGCGGCCATTAATTCTATTAATAATAGCGAGACCCCCGTTGTCCCCGGTGCCTCAACGAGCTAATGCTCGAAAAAAGTTCGTCGAAGCTCCTCGTGGAAGCGTAAAAAAAAATTCCCGTGATTGCGCGAAACGCTCCGTGTAATTAAAGCGACTCTGACATTGTACGCGGTGCCGTTTGATACGCGTACCGAAGCACCTTTTATATAATCAAGAACAGGGCCGCTGATATTCCGCAAATTTGATGAAAAACGATAAAAATGTGAAGTGAGCGACGGTGAAAAACGTTCGCTTAAATATTTAACGACCGTGTAATACGTATCCGGTGGGCATTCGTGTGTGAAATTTTAACGTGTCCACTTATAGATTTTTTTTTTTTTCCATCGCGCAAGCACGCAGCCCTCTCCTGCGTGTGCATATTGACGTTATTGTGCAAACAGTACTACTGTACCGAGTGCGATGAATATATTGTTGATTCCGCGACAATTTATGCGACCATGCGACTCGACCACATTTCAATCGCGAATTATTCAGCCCCGGTTGACAAGCACTCCATCAAAGTGCATTCATATAAATAATTACATCGGGCGGCATTATTAAATCATTAATTCCGATTCCGTTCGGCGCGGTGCGGCCAACAACCTATTAGTTATAGCTCGCGGAAGGCTTCGCCAATCAAATTCCGATAATCGCGTCACGAACGCGAAGCGTTTTCGGCACGCGACTTGAGTGTTTTTAGAAGCCGGGGTATCAATCTTAAACCAAAATAATTTTATTATTTTATTAGACCCTCCGAAATTAATCCTTTGGTTTATTTCACGAAGAACTTGCTGTTCTACGACAAAGATTTATCTGCGTTCCACGAGAGAAAGATCAAATGCAACGATAAATTCTTACGTATTCGAATTAAATGGAATTAATTCGCAACGCTTTACGAATTTCGATTACGACTCGGTGATAGAGTGAATAATTTAAAGTGCGAGCCTCGTTAGGGATCGTCTGAACTTTCCTAGTTGTCCAGAAGAATAATAACTGAAACGAAAAAGCGCGGCCGTGTGTTTTAAGCTTCGATCGTTGCGATCGCGGTGCAAGTCGCGGACGCGATGCATCGCGGGTGTTACATATTCAGAGCGCGAACAGCGGTGGTGATTTGCAACGCGTGGATCCAAATGAGAGTGAACGAGCGGAGACTTGACCGATGACGACGAACCGCCGAAGCGACGGTGCGGCAGAGCGCACGATGGAATTAAATATTTGCTTTGCCATTCGCTATCGCACGCGTCGCTTGATACCCGAATTGATAGCGTTTCTGTTTTGCGCGATGTCCGTTCACTTCGCGACCCACTGTCGAGCGCCTTTATACATATATATAAATACAGAGACGGAGCAAATCAATGCCGATATCTTTTTTTTTTTATCGCGACGCTCTTCGACTTGGATTTTCTCGTAAAATGCAATTTCTTTTATCGTACAAAACGAGCATACTCGATGTGTCAATCGCTGACAAATTCGCTCTGATATTCTGCGCCTTGTTGACGCTTCAAAAAGAAATTAAAATTTACCCTGAAATAGCAGAACCTGAAAATGCGCTCTGTCCGCACGAGATTAATGAACTTAATTGACATTTTTATTTTACCGCGTCTAAAAGTGACTTCTTATCGTCAAATACGATGAAGCTAAATGTGTTATGGATATGGGATTGACATTATATTGAATATCACAAATTGACGCTATATTTAATCCGCGAATTGCCTTTATCAAATTAAATTAATCCTTATTCGAAAAGGAAATGTGCAGCGCGAAGCGCCACGCTCTGTAATATTTAGTTATATACAAAGCTCATTATTTTCTTATTGTCGCATTTTCTTCGAGATTAAATAAATATTTAATTTAACAGATTTTTATTTCAACGAATCTTTATATAAAGAAAAAAAAAAGAAAGAGGGAAACAACAACAGTTGGTTCTTCACGATCTTTGTAAAACACTGTACGTTTTCTCACCAAGAGAAATTTATTTACAGACAGATGTATTGAAAGCGTAACGCCAACATTGTCGTCTGCCTTTTCTCCCTAAAGCTCCTTTTCCAAGGTGTAGAAAAAAGCGGCGGCTCGGGTACGAGCGTCTATATTTAACAGAGCA